>NW_027671476.1:600000-1025000 GCF_964165515.1 Mesoplodon bidens
TACATATATAAAATGGAATATTACTCGGCCATAAAAAGGAATGAATCTGGGTCATTTGTAGAGACATCGATGGATCTAGAGACAGTCATACAGAATGAAGTAAGTCAGAAAGGGGAAAACAAATATTGTATATTAATGCATATATGTGGAACCTAAAAAATGGTACAGATGAACTGGTTTGCAGGGAAGAAATAGAGACACAGAGGTAGAGAACAAACGTATGGACACCAAGTGTGGGAAGCCATGGGGTGGTGGTGGTGGGACGAGTTGGGAGATTGAGATTGACCTGTATACATGTATATGCATAAAATACATAACTAATAATAACCCGCTGTATAAAAAAGTAAATAAAATTAAATTTCAAAATGTTAAAATATAAAATTTAAAAATAAAACAGAAAAAAGCTCTTCCCTTCACACAGATGTATTGATAGGAATAAATTATTTCCATGCTTATATCTATAAATACATAAAAGAGGAATAAAAGCTAACTTGAACCATAAACGAAGAAAAACCTGAACCGACCAGTTATACAGAGAAAAACACTATCAGGGCACTTGCTCCAACGGTAAACAATATTGAAATTGTTCAGAGGTGGGGAATCATCTCCCGTACAGCCAGCAACCCACACCCCACACAAGGAGCTTCCTCATTGCAAAGCGGGGGGACCGAGCCGAGGCATCTCTGAACAAAGGTGAGCTGAGCCCCAGGCCAGCTGTTGCTGAACTGTTCCCACCCATCCCAGGTAAAACACCTGAATATGTACAAGGGCTTGAAAGACTAGAGGAAGGGCCGTGGAGCCACAACAGCGAGAGAACGCAGGCCAACTTGGTGCCTCCAGGCCAGCCAGGGTGGTCCTGGCCCAGGGCACTCTTCCGGAAGCTTTCCATTGTCCTGCCAGAGATACCCCACCTGTCCCGGCCCCCACTGATTTTTTCCTTCCTCACCTCTGTCCGGAGAGAAATTCCAGCGGGAGGTATGGGTGACACATCCTCTTCTTTACAGGTGGCAGCTTGGCAACTCCTGCAGAAAGGCCAGCAGAACTCCACTCACACCGGGCCACCAACAAAGCTGTGGCCCCTCACTCCCTCCCACCAGCACAGCCCCGAGACTGCTCACGGGGCAAAGAATATGGAGGCAGGCACAGCTTCAGGGGCTATTGCTGCCTGGAGCGCTGTTTATATTGACCTCAACCAGGCACACCTGGGGAGGGCCGGCCGGCAGGATAAGGCTGCCCACGTCAGCTAATCCACAACCCTCAGGGAATCACAGTGTTGAAAGTGGACCTCGCTAAAGCAGAATAGAAGCCAAGGAAAAAAAGGACACAATGCCATTTGCAGCACCGTAGATGAGCCTAGAGGTTATCACATGACTTGTAGTAAGTCAGAAAGTGAAAGACACATATCGTATCATATCACTTATAGGTGTTACCTAAAAATGGATACCAGGGCAGATATTTCCACGGAGAAGGGCAATCACAGATTCATTAAACAAACTTATGGTTCACCAATGGAAAGGTGTGAGGATGGGTTTCATTACGATATTGGGGTTAACAGACATATACAAACACAGGTGACATATATAATCACCTAAGACCTACGGAATACAAAGAGAGGACTACTCAACATTCTGTCTTAACGTACATGGGCAAAGGATCCCAGGAAGAACAGACATCTGTATATGTGTCAAAGAACCACATCTTCCACACCTACAACAAGCCAAGCATTGTAATCAAACTTGCTGTAATAAAAAATAAAAAATTAACTTAAAAACACGAACAAGAAGTAGTGAGACAAACTTGAGGGGCTTTCTCCTGGCACATTCCATTCTAAATTCCAATCTAGAACAAGACTTCCATTGAGGCTCTGTTGCACTAATAACCTGATTTGAAAGAGAGAACTGCTGCCACCTTGTGGCCGTTTCACACAACAGCAGCTTTAATCCCAGCGCTAAAGGTCAGTTGATATTCAAAATCATTGCAGGCCTGTAAATGACACCTGCCCTGAAAACAAATCCTGGGGTCACATATCGACCAAAAAATTCAAAGGACGTCCATATTTCAAAACGACCGTTTCAAAAGCCATATTTTACGCACATTAGTGTTCTGCTTCTTTGTCTTTCTTTCTTTTTTGGTTAAAAACACGGGAATGGAAAAAGGCATCCCTCAGAAGGGGCGAAAATAGTTGCAAACGAATCAATGGACAAAGGTTTAATCTCCAATATATATAAACAGCTCATGCAGCTTAATATTAAAAAAACAAACAACCCAATACAAACATGGGCAGAATATCTAAAGAGACGTTTCTTCAAAGAAGACACAGAGATGGCTAAGACGCACATGAAAAGCTGCTCAAGAGCACTAATTATTAGAGAAATGCAAATCAAAACTACAATGAGGTATCACCTCACACCTGTTAGAATCAGCATCATCAGAAAATCTACAGACAACAAATTCTGGGGAGGGTGTGGACAAAAGGAGCCCTCTTCCACTATTGTTGGGAATGTGAATTGATACAGTCACTATGGAGAACAGTATGGAGTTTCCTTAAAAAACCTACAAATAGAAACCTTGACTTTCCCTAACCCTAACCATAGGCTGGAACGGAAACCTACCACCAACCGTGCACCTTATCTACGCGGTACACTAATCCTAATCCGTACGCTGGCACTAACCGGTGAGTCAACATGTACCCTGACACTAACACGTTTCCGTACCCTCAGCTGTGCCCCAAACCTTGCCGTTGCCTATCCTTAAACTTAGCCCGGAACAGAAACCTACCATCAGCCCTACACCTTACCCTAAGCCGTACCCTAATCCTAATCCACACGTCAACACGTACCCTGACCCTAACACGTTTCCGTACCCTCACCTCTGCCATAAACCTTGCCGTTCCCTTACCTTAACCCTAGCCCGGAACGGAAAACTACCACCAACCCTACACCTTACCTTACGCCATACCCTAATCCTAATTCGTATGCTGACACTAACCTGTGCATCAACACGTACCCTGACCCTAACACGTTTCGTACCCTCACCTGTGCCCTAAACTTTGCCAGTCCCTAAACATAACCCTAGACTGGAACGGAAACCTACCACCAACCCTACACCTTACTCTATGCGGTACCCTAATCCTCATGCGTACGCTCACACTAACCCGTGAGTCAACACGTACCCTGAACCTAACACAATTCCGTACCATCACCTGTGCCCTATACCTTGCAATTCGCTATCCCTAACCCTACACCGGAATGTAAACCTACCGCCATCCGTACACCTTACTGTACGCCGTACCCTAATCCTAATGCGTACGATGACACTATTCCATGCATCAACATGCACCATGAACCTAACACGTTTCTGTACCCTCACCTGTGCCCTAAGCCTTGCCGTTCACTAACCCTAACCCTAGCCCTGAACTGAAACCCACCACCAGCCCTACACCATACCCTATGCCTTACCCTACTCCTGGCCTGTATGCTGGCACTGACCCGTGCGTCAGCACGTAGCCTGCCTCACCCAAGTTTCCGTACCCTCACCTGTGCCCTTAGCCTTGCCGTTCCCTAACCCTAACCCTAGCCCAGAACGGAAACCCACCACCAGCCCTACACCTTACCCTACGCCGTACCCTACTCCTGGCCCATACGCTGGCACTGACCCATGCGTCAGCAGGTAGCCTGACCCTCCCACGTTTCCGTACCCTCACCTGTGCCCTAAAACTTGACGTTCCCTAACCCTAATCAAACCCCGGAATGGACACCCACCACCAGTCTTACACCTTACCCTACGCCGTACCCTACTCCTGGTCCACACCCTGGCACTGACCCGTGCTTCAGCATGTAGCCTGACCCTCCCACGTTTCCGTACCCTCACCTGTGCCCTAAGCCTTGCCGTTCCCTAACCCTAACCCTACACTTTACCCTACGCCATACCCTATTCCTGGGCCGTACGCTGGCACTGACACTTGCGTCAGCACGTAGCCTGACCCTCCCACGTTTCTGTACCCTCACCTGTGCCCTAAGCCTTGCCATTCCCTAACCCTAACCCTAGCCGGAAACGGAAACCCACCACCAGCCCTACACCTTACCCTACGCCGTACCCTACTCCTGGGCCGTACACTGGAACTGACCCTTGTGTAAGCACGTAGCCTGCCACTCCCATGTTTCCATACCCTCACCTGTGCCCTAAGCCTTGCCGATCCCTAACCCTAACCCTACCCTGGAACAGAAACCCACCACCAGCCCTACACCTTACCCTACGCCGTACCCTAATTCTGGCGCGTACGCTGGCACTGACCCGTGTGTCAGCACGTAGCGTGCCTCTCCCTCGTTTCAGTACCCTTACCTGTGCCCTAAGCCTTGCCGTTCCCTAACCCTAACCCGGAACAGAAACCCACCAACAGCCCTACACCTTACCCTACTCCGTACCCTAATCCTGGCCCGTACACTGGCACTGAAACGTGCGTCAGCACATAGCCTGACCCTCCCACGTTTCTGTACCCTCAGCTGTGCCCTAAGCCTTGCCGTTCCCTAACCCTAACCCTAGCGTGGAATGGAAAGCCACAACTAGCCCTACACCATACTTTACTCCAGACCCGTACGCTGGCACTGACACGTTTGTCAGCACGTAGCCTGCCTCTCCCACGTGTCCCTATGCTCACCTGTTCCCTAAACCTTGCCGTTCCCTAACCCTAACCCTAGCCCGGAACGGAAACCCACCACCAGCCCTACACGTTACCCTATGATGTACCCTACTCCTGGCCCTTAACGCTGGCACTGACACGTGCGTCAGCACACAGCCTGACCATCCCACGATCCTCCCAATACGGAAATGGGCAGAAGATCTCAAGAGACGTTTCTTCAAAGAAGACACAGAGATGGCCAAGGCGCACATGAGAAGCTGCTCAAGAGCACTAATTATTAGAGAAATGCAAATCAAAACTACAATGAGGTATCACCTCACACCTGTTAGAATCGGCATCATCAGAAAATCTACAAACAACAAATTCTGGGGAGGGTGTGGACAAAAGGAGCCCTCTTCCACTATTGGTGGGAATGTAAATTGATAGAGTCACTATGGAGAACACTATGGAGTTTCCTTAAAAAATCTAGAAATAGAATTACCATCTGATCCAGCAATTCCACTTCTGGGCATATACCCAAAGAAAACCATAAATCAAAAAGGCACATTCACCACAATGTTCATTGCAGCACTATTTACAATAGCCAGGTAATGGAAGCAAACTAAATGCCCAAAGACAGATGAATGGATAAAGATGGGGTACATATATAAAATGGAATATTACTCGGCCATAAAAAGGAATGAATCTGGGTCATTTGTAGAGACATCGATGGATCTAGAGACAGTCATACAGAATGAAGTAAGTCAGAAAGGGGAAAACAAATATTGTATATTAATGCATATATGTGGAACCTAAAAAATGGTACAGATGAACTGGTTTGCAGGGAAGAAATAGAGACACAGAGGTAGAGAACAAACGTATGGACACCAAGTGTGGGAAGCCATGGGGTGGTGGTGGTGGGACGAGTTGGGAGATTGAGATTGACCTGTATACATGTATATGCATAAAATACATAACTAATAATAACCCGCTGTATAAAAAAGTAAATAAAATTAAATTTCAAAATGTTAAAATATAAAATTTAAAAATAAAACAGAAAAAAGCTCTTCCCTTCACACAGATGTATTGATAGGAATAAATTATTTCCATGCTTATATCTATAAATACATAAAAGAGGAATAAAAGCTAACTTGAACCATAAACGAAGAAAAACCTGAACCGACCAGTTATACAGAGAAAAACACTATCAGGGCACTTGCTCCAACGGTAAACAATATTGAAATTGTTCAGAGGTGGGGAATCATCTCCCGTACAGCCAGCAACCCACACCCCACACAAGGAGCTTCCTCATTGCAAAGCGGGGGGACCGAGCCGAGGCATCTCTGAACAAAGGTGAGCTGAGCCCCAGGCCAGCTGTTGCTGAACTGTTCCCACCCTTCCCAGGTAAAACACCTGAATATGTACAAGGGCTTGAAAGACTAGAGGAAGGGCCGTGGAGCCACAACAGCGAGAGAACGCAGGCCAACTTGGTGCCTCCAGGCCAGCCAGGGTGGTCCTGGCCCAGGGCACTCTTCCGGAAGCTTTCCATTGTCCTGCCAGAGATACCCCACCTGTCCCGGCCCCCACTGATTTTTTCCTTCCTCACCTCTGTCCGGAGAGAAATTCCAGCGGGAGGTATGGGTGACACATCCTCTTCTTTACAGGTGGCAGCTTGGCAACTCCTGCAGAAAGGCCAGCAGAACTCCACTCACACCGGGCCACCAACAAAGCTGTGGCCCCTCACTCCCTCCCACCAGCACAGCCCCGAGACTGCTCACGGGGCAAAGAATATGGAGGCAGGCACAGCTTCAGGGGCTATTGCTGCCTGGAGCGCTGTTTATATTGACCTCAACCAGGCACACCTGGGGAGGGCCGGCCGGCAGGATAAGGCTGCCCACGTCAGCTAATCCACAACCCTCAGGGAATCACAGTGTTGAAAATGGACCTCGCTAAAGCAGAATAGAAGCCAAGGAAAAAAAGGACACAATGCCATTTGCAGCACCGTAGATGAGCCTAGAGGTTATCACATGACTTGTAGTAAGTCAGAAAGTGAAAGACACATATCGTATCATATCACTTATAGGTGTTACCTAAAAATGGATACCAGGGCAGATATTTCCACGGAGAAGGGCAATCACAGATTCATTAAACAAACTTATGGTTCACCAATGGAAAGGTGTGAGGATGGGTTTCATTACGATATTGGGGTTAACAGACATATACAAACACAGGTGACATATATAATCACCTAAGACCTACGGAATACAAAGAGAGGACTACTCAACATTCTGTCTTAACGTACATGGGCAAAGGATCCCAGGAAGAACAGACATCTGTATATGTGTCAAAGAACCACATCTTCCACACCTACAACAAGCCAAGCATTGTAATCAAACTTGCTGTAATAAAAAATAAAAAATTAAATTAAAAACACGAACAAGAAGTAGTGAGACAAACTTGAGGGGCTTTCTCCTGGCACATTCCATTCTAAATTCCAATCTAGAACAAGACTTCCATTGAGGCTCTGTTGCACTAATAACCTGATTTGAAAGAGAGAACTGCTGCCACCTTGTGGCCGTTTCACACAACAGCAGCTTTAATCCCAGCGCTAAAGGTCAGTTGATATTCAAAATCATTGCAGGCCTGTAAATGACACCTGCCCTGAAAACAAATCCTGGGGTCACATATCGACCAAAAAATTCAAAGGACGTCCATATTTCAAAACGACCGTTTCAAAAGCCATATTTTACGCACATTAGTGTTCTGCTTCTTTGTCTTTCTTTCTTTTTTGGTTAAAAACACGGGAATGGAAAAAGGCATCCCTCAGAAGGGGCGAAAATAGTTGCAAACGAATCAATGGACAAAGGTTTAATCTCCAATATATATAAACAGCTCATGCAGCTTAATATTAAAAAAACAAACAACCCAATACAAACATGGGCAGAATATCTAAAGAGACGTTTCTTCAAAGAAGACACAGAGATGGCTAAGACGCACATGAAAAGCTGCTCAAGAGCACTAATTATTAGAGAAATGCAAATCAAAACTACAATGAGGTATCACCTCACACCTGTTAGAATCAGCATCATCAGAAAATCTACAGACAACAAATTCTGGGGAGGGTGTGGACAAAAGGAGCCCTCTTCCACTATTGTTGGGAATGTAAATTGATACAGTCACTATGGAGAACAGTATGGAGTTTCCTTAAAAAACCTACAAATAGAAACCTTGACTTTCCCTAACCCTAACCATAGGCTGGAACGGAAACCTACCACCAACCGTGCACCTTATCTACGCGGTACACTAATCCTAATCCGTACGCTGGCACTAACCGGTGAGTCAACATGTACCCTGACACTAACACGTTTCCGTACCCTCAGCTGTGCCCCAAACCTTGCCGTTGCCTATCCTTAACCTTAGCCCGGAACAGAAACCTACCATCAGCCCTACACCTTACCCTAAGCCGTACCCTAATCCTAATCCATACGTCAACACGTACCCTGACCCTAACACGTTTCCGTACCCTCACCTCTGCCATAAACCTTGCCGTTCCCTTACCTTAACCCTAGCCCGGAACGGAAAACTACCACCAACCCTACACCTTACCTTACGCCATACCCTAATCCTAATTCGTATGCTGACACTAACCTGTGCATCAACACGTACCCTGACCCTAACACGTTTCGTACCCTCACCTGTGCCCTAAACTTTGCCAGTCCCTAAACATAACCCTAGACTGGAACGGAAACCTACCACCAACCCTACACCTTACTCTATGCGGTACCCTAATCCTCATGCGTACGCTCACACTAACCCGTGAGTCAACACGTACCCTGAACCTAACACAATTCCGTACCATCACCTGTGCCCTATACCTTGCAATTCGCTATCCCTAACCCTACACCGGAATGTAAACCTACCGCCAACCGTACACCTTACTGTACGCCGTACCCTAATCCTAATGCGTACGATGACACTATTCCATGCATCAACATGCACCATGAACCTAACACGTTTCTGTACCCTCACCTGTGCCCTAAGCCTTGCCGTTCACTAACCCTAACCCTAGCCCTGAACTGAAACCCACCACCAGCCCTACACCATACCCTATGCCTTACCCTACTCCTGGCCTGTATGCTGGCACTGACCCGTGCGTCAGCACGTAGCCTGCCTCACCCAAGTTTCCGTACCCTCACCTGTGCCCTTAGCCTTGCCGTTCCCTAACCCTAACCCTAGCCCAGAACGGAAACCCACCACCAGCCCTACACCTTACCCTACGCCGTACCCTACTCCTGGCCCATACGCTGGCACTGACCCATGCGTCAGCAGGTAGCCTGACCCTCCCACGTTTCCGTACCCTCACCTGTGCCCTAAAACTTGACGTTCCCTAACCCTAATCAAACCCCGGAATGGACACCCACCACCAGTCTTACACCTTACCCTACGCCGTACCCTACTCCTGGTCCACACCCTGGCACTGACCCGTGCTTCAGCATGTAGCCTGACCCTCCCACGTTTCCGTACCCTCACCTGTGCCCTAAGCCTTGCCGTTCCCTAACCCTAACCCTACACTTTACCCTACGCCATACCCTATTCCTGGGCCGTACGCTGGCACTGACACTTGCGTCAGCACGTAGCCTGACCCTCCCACGTTTCTGTACCCTCACCTGTGCCCTAAGCCTTGCCATTCCCTAACCCTAACCCTAGCCGGAAACGGAAACCCACCACCAGCCCTACACCTTACCCTACGCCGTACCCTACTCCTGGGCCGTACACTGGAACTGACCCTTGTGTAAGCACGTAGCCTGCCACTCCCATGTTTCCATACCCTCACCTGTGCCCTAAGCCTTGCCGATCCCTAACCCTAACCCTACCCTGGAACAGAAACCCACCACCAGCCCTACACCTTACCCTACGCCGTACCCTAATTCTGGCGCGTACGCTGGCACTGACCCGTGTGTCAGCACGTAGCGTGCCTCTCCCTCGTTTCAGTACCCTTACCTGTGCCCTAAGCCTTGCCGTTCCCTAACCCTAACCCGGAACAGAAACCCACCAACAGCCCTACACCTTACCCTACTCCGTACCCTAATCCTGGCCCGTACACTGGCACTGAAACGTGCGTCAGCACATAGCCTGACCCTCCCACGTTTCTGTACCCTCAGCTGTGCCCTAAGCCTTGCCGTTCCCTAACCCTAACCCTAGCGCGGAATGGAAACCCACAACTAGCCCTACACCATACTTTACTCCAGACCCGTACGCTGGCACTGACACGTTTGTCAGCACGTAGCCTGCCTCTCCCACGTGTCCCTATGCTCACCTGTTCCCTAAACCTTGCCGTTCCCTAACCCTAACCCTAGCCCGGAACGGAAACCCACCACCAGCCCTACACGTTACCCTATGATGTACCCTACTCCTGGCCCTTAACGCTGGCACTGACACGTGCGTCAGCACACAGCCTGACCATCCCACGATCCTCCCAATACGGAAATGGGCAGAAGATCTCAAGAGACGTTTCTTCAAAGAAGACACAGAGATGGCCAAGGCGCACATGAGAAGCTGCTCAAGAGCACTAATTATTAGAGAAATGCAAATCAAAACTACAATGAGGTATCACCTCACACCTGTTAGAATCGGCATCATCAGAAAATCTACAAACAACAAATTCTGGGGAGGGTGTGGACAAAAGGAGCCCTCTTCCACTATTGGTGGGAATGTAAATTGATAGAGTCACTATGGAGAACACTATGGAGTTTCCTTAAAAAATCTAGAAATAGAATTACCATCTGATCCAGCAATTCCACTTCTGGGCATATACCCAAAGAAAACCATAAATCAAAAAGGCACATTCACCACAATGTTCATTGCAGCACTATTTACAATAGCCAGGTAATGGAAGCAAACTAAACGCCCAAAGACAGATGAATGGATAAAGATGGGGTACATATATAAAATGGAATATTACTCGGCCATAAAAAGGAATGAATCTGGGTCATTTGTAGAGACATCGATGGATCTAGAGACAGTCATACAGAATGAAGTAAGTCAGAAAGGGGAAAACAAATATTGTATATTAATGCATATATGTGGAACCTAAAAAATGGTACAGATGAACTGGTTTGCAGGGAAGAAATAGAGACACAGAGGTAGAGAACAAACGTATGGACACCAAGTGTGGGAAGCCATGGGGTGGTGGTGGTGGGACGAGTTGGGAGATTGAGATTGACCTGTATACATGTATATGCATAAAATACATAACTAATAATAACCCGCTGTATAAAAAAGTAAATAAAATTAAATTTCAAAATGTTAAAATATAAAATTTAAAAATAAAACAGAAAAAAGCTCTTCCCTTCACACAGATGTATTTATAGGAATAAATTATTTCCATGCTTATATCTATAAATACATAAAAGAGGAATAAAAGCTACCTTGAACCATAAACGAAGAAAAACCTGAACCCACCAGTTATACAGAGAAAAACACTATCAGGGCACTTGCTCCAACGGTAAACAATATTGAAATTGTTCAGAGGTGGGGAATCATCTCCCGTACAGCCAGCAACCCACACCCCACACAAGGAGCTTCCTCATTGCAAAGCGGGGGGACCGAGCCGAGGCATCTCTGAACAAAGGTGAGCTGAGCCCCAGGCCAGCTGTTGCTGAACTGTTCCCACCCTTCCCAGGTAAAACACCTGAATATGTACAAGGGCTTGAAAGACTAGAGGAAGGGCCGTGGAGCCACAACAGCGAGAGAACGCAGGCCAACTTGGTGCCTCCAGGCCAGCCAGGGTGGTCCTGGCCCAGGGCACTCTTCCGGAAGCTTTCCATTGTCCTGCCAGAGATACCCCACCTGTCCCGGCCCCCACTGATTTTTTCCTTCCTCACCTCTGTCCGGAGAGAAATTCCAGCGGGAGGTATGGGTGACACATCCTCTTCTTTACAGGTGGCAGCTTGGCAACTCCTGCAGAAAGGCCAGCAGAACTCCACTCACACCGGGCCACCAACAAAGCTGTGGCCCCTCACTCCCTCCCACCAGCACAGCCCCGAGACTGCTCACGGGGCAAAGAATATGGAGGCAGGCACAGCTTCAGGGGCTATTGCTGCCTGGAGCGCTGTTTATATTGACCTCAACCAGGTACACCTGGGGAGGGCCGGCCGGCAGGATAAGGCCGCCCACGTCAGCTAATCCACAACCCTCAGGGAATCACAGTGTTGAAAATGGACCTCGCTAAAGCAGAATAGAAGCCAAGGAAAAAAAGGACACAATGCCATTTGCAGCACCGTAGATGAGCCTAGAGGTTATCACATGACTTGTAGTAAGTCAGAAAGTGAAAGACACATATCGTATCATATCACTTATAGGTGTTACCTAAAAATGGATACCAGGGCAGATATTTCCACGGAGAAGGGCAATCACAGATTCATTAAACAAACTTATGGTTCACCAATGGAAAGGTGTGAGGATGGGTTTCATTACGATATTGGGGTTAACAGACATATACAAACACAGGTGACATATATAATCACCTAAGACCTACGGAATACAAAGAGAGGACTACTCAACATTCTGTCTTAACGTACATGGGCAAAGGATCCCAGGAAGAACAGACATCTGTATATGTGTCAAAGAACCACATCTTCCACACCTACAACAAGCCAAGCATTGTAATCAAACTTGCTGTAATAAAAAATAAAAAATTAAATTAAAAACACGAACAAGAAGTAGTGAGACAAACTTGAGGGGCTTTCTCCTGGCACATTCCATTCTAAATTCCAATCTAGAACAAGACTTCCATTGAGGCTCTGTTGCACTAATAACCTGATTTGAAAGAGAGAACTGCTGCCACCTTGTGGCCGTTTCACACAACAGCAGCTTTAATCCCAGCGCTAAAGGTCAGTTGATATTCAAAATCATTGCAGGCCTGTAAATGACACCTGCCCTGAAAACAAATCCTGGGGTCACATATCGACCAAAAAATTCAAAGGACGTCCATATTTCAAAACGACCGTTTCAAAAGCCATATTTTACGCACATTAGTGTTCTGCTTCTTTGTCTTTCTTTCTTTTTTGGTTAAAAACACGGGAATGGAAAAAGGCATCCCTCAGAAGGGGCGAAAATAGTTGCAAACGAATCAATGGACAAAGGTTTAATCTCCAATATATATAAACAGCTCATGCAGCTTAATATTAAAAAAAACAAACAACCCAATACAAACATGGGCAGAATATCTAAAGAGACGTTTCTTCAAAGAAGACACAGAGATGGCTAAGACGCACATGAAAAGCTGCTCAAGAGCACTAATTATTAGAGAAATGCAAATCAAAACTACAATGAGGTATCACCTCACACCTGTTAGAATCAGCATCATCAGAAAATCTACAGACAACAAATTCTGGGGAGGGTGTGGACAAAAGGAGCCCTCTTCCACTATTGTTGGGAATGTAAATTGATACAGTCACTATGGAGAACAGTATGGAGTTTCCTTAAAAAACCTACAAATAGAAACCTTGACTTTCCCTAACCCTAACCATAGGCTGGAACGGAAACCTACCACCAACCGTGCACCTTATCTACGCGGTACACTAATCCTAATCCGTACGCTGGCACTAACCGGTGAGTCAACATGTACCCTGACACTAACACGTTTCCGTACCCTCAGCTGTGCCCCAAACCTTGCCGTTGCCTATCCTTAACCTTAGCCCGGAACAGAAACCTACCATCAGCCCTACACCTTACCCTAAGCCGTACCCTAATCCTAATCCATACGTCAACACGTACCCTGACCCTAACACGTTTCCGTACCCTCACCTCTGCCATAAACCTTGCCGTTCCCTTACCTTAACCCTAGCCCGGAACGGAAAACTACCACCAACCCTACACCTTACCTTACGCCATACCCTAATCCTAATTCGTATGCTGACACTAACCTGTGCATCAACACGTACCCTGACCCTAACACGTTTCGTACCCTCACCTGTGCCCTAAACTTTGCCAGTCCCTAAACATAACCCTAGACTGGAACGGAAACCTACCACCAACCCTACACCTTACTCTATGCGGTACCCTAATCCTCATGCGTACGCTCACACTAACCCGTGAGTCAACACGTACCCTGAACCTAACACAATTCCGTACCATCACCTGTGCCCTATACCTTGCAATTCGCTATCCCTAACCCTACACCGGAATGTAAACCTACCGCCATCCGTACACCTTACTGTACGCCGTACCCTAATCCTAATGCGTACGATGACACTATTCCATGCATCAACATGCACCATGAACCTAACACGTTTCTGTACCCTCACCTGTGCCCTAAGCCTTGCCGTTCACTAACCCTAACCCTAGCCCTGAACTGAAACCCACCACCAGCCCTACACCATACCCTATGCCTTACCCTACTCCTGGCCTGTATGCTGGCACTGACCCGTGCGTCAGCACGTAGCCTGCCTCACCCAAGTTTCCGTACCCTCACCTGTGCCCTTAGCCTTGCCGTTCCCTAACCCTAACCCTAGCCCAGAACGGAAACCCACCACCAGCCCTACACCTTACCCTACGCCGTACCCTACTCCTGGCCCATACGCTGGCACTGACCCATGCGTCAGCAGGTAGCCTGACCCTCCCACGTTTCCGTACCCTCACCTGTGCCCTAAAACTTGACGTTCCCTAACCCTAATCAAACCCCGGAATGGACACCCACCACCAGTCTTACACCTTACCCTACGCCGTACCCTACTCCTGGTCCACACCCTGGCACTGACCCGTGCTTCAGCATGTAGCCTGACCCTCCCACGTTTCCGTACCCTCACCTGTGCCCTAAGCCTTGCCGTTCCCTAACCCTAACCCTACACTTTACCCTACGCCATACCCTATTCCTGGGCCGTACGCTGGCACTGACACTTGCGTCAGCACGTAGCCTGACCCTCCCACGTTTCTGTACCCTCACCTGTGCCCTAAGCCTTGCCATTCCCTAACCCTAACCCTAGCCGGAAACGGAAACCCACCACCAGCCCTACACCTTACCCTACGCCGTACCCTACTCCTGGGCCGTACACTGGAACTGACCCTTGTGTAAGCACGTAGCCTGCCACTCCCATGTTTCCATACCCTCACCTGTGCCCTAAGCCTTGCCGATCCCTAACCCTAACCCTACCCTGGAACAGAAACCCACCACCAGCCCTACACCTTACCCTACGCCGTACCCTAATTCTGGCGCGTACGCTGGCACTGACCCGTGTGTCAGCACGTAGCGTGCCTCTCCCTCGTTTCAGTACCCTTACCTGTGCCCTAAGCCTTGCCGTTCCCTAACCCTAACCCGGAACAGAAACCCACCAACAGCCCTACACCTTACCCTACTCCGTACCCTAATCCTGGCCCGTACACTGGCACTGAAACGTGCGTCAGCACATAGCCTGACCCTCCCACGTTTCTGTACCCTCAGCTGTGCCCTAAGCCTTGCCGTTCCCTAACCCTAACCCTAGCGCGGAATGGAAACCCACAACTAGCCCTACACCATACTTTACTCCAGACCCGTACGCTGGCACTGACACGTTTGTCAGCACGTAGCCTGCCTCTCCCACGTGTCCCTATGCTCACCTGTTCCCTAAACCTTGCCGTTCCCTAACCCTAACCCTAGCCCGGAACGGAAACCCACCACCAGCCCTACACGTTACCCTATGATGTACCCTACTCCTGGCCCTTAACGCTGGCACTGACACGTGCGTCAGCACACAGCCTGACCATCCCACGATCCTCCCAATACGGAAATGGGCAGAAGATCTCAAGAGACGTTTCTTCAAAGAAGACACAGAGATGGCCAAGGCGCACATGAGAAGCTGCTCAAGAGCACTAATTATTAGAGAAATGCAAATCAAAACTACAATGAGGTATCACCTCACACCTGTTAGAATCGGCATCATCAGAAAATCTACAAACAACAAATTCTGGGGAGGGTGTGGACAAAAGGAGCCCTCTTCCACTATTGGTGGGAATGTAAATTGATAGAGTCACTATGGAGAACACTATGGAGTTTCCTTAAAAAATCTAGAAATAGAATTACCATCTGATCCAGCAATTCCACTTCTGGGCATATACCCAAAGAAAACCATAAATCAAAAAGGCACATTCACCACAATGTTCATTGCAGCACTATTTACAATAGCCAGGTAATGGAAGCAAACTAAATGCCCAAAGACAGATGAATGGATAAAGATGGGGTACATATATAAAATGGAATATTACTCGGCCATAAAAAGGAATGAATCTGGGTCATTTGTAGAGACATCGATGGATCTAGAGACAGTCATACAGAATGAAGTAAGTCAGAAAGGGGAAAACAACTATTGTATATTAATGCATATATGTGGAACCTAAAAAATGGTACAGATGAACTGGTTTGCAGGGAAGAAATAGAGACACAGAGGTAGAGAACAAACGTATGGACACCAAGTGTGGGAAGCCATGGGGTGGTGGTGGTGGGACGAGTTGGGAGATTGAGATTGACCTGTATACATGTATATGCATAAAATACATAACTAATAATAACCCGCTGTATAAAAAAGTAAATAAAATTAAATTTCAAAATGTTAAAATATAAAATTTAAAAATAAAACAGAAAAAAGCTCTTCCCTTCACACAGATGTATTTATAGGAATAAATTATTTCCATGCTTATATCTATAAATACATAAAAGAGGAATAAAAGCTAACTTGAACCATAAACGAAGAAAAACCTGAACCCACCAGTTATACAGAGAAAAACACTATCAGGGCACTTGCTCCAACGGTAAACAATATTGAAATTGTTCAGAGGTGGGGAATCATCTCCCGTACAGCCAGCAACCCACACCCCACACAAGGAGCTTCCTCATTGCAAAGCGGGGGGACCGAGCCGAGGCATCTCTGAACAAAGGTGAGCTGAGCCCCAGGCCAGCTGTTGCTGAACTGTTCCCACCCTTCCCAGGTAAAACACCTGAATATGTACAAGGGCTTGAAAGACTAGAGGAAGGGCCGTGGAGCCACAACAGCGAGAGAACGCAGGCCAACTTGGTGCCTCCAGGCCAGCCAGGGTGGTCCTGGCCCAGGGCACTCTTCCGGAAGCTTTCCATTGTCCTGCCAGAGATACCCCACCTGTCCCGGCCCCCACTGATTTTTTCCTTCCTCACCTCTGTCCGGAGAGAAATTCCAGCGGGAGGTATGGGTGACACATCCTCTTCTTTACAGGTGGCAGCTTGGCAACTCCTGCAGAAAGGCCAGCAGAACTCCACTCACACCGGGCCACCAACAAAGCTGTGGCCCCTCACTCCCTCCCACCAGCACAGCCCCGAGACTGCTCACGGGGCAAAGAATATGGAGGCAGGCACAGCTTCAGGGGCTATTGCTGCCTGGAGCGCTGTTTATATTGACCTCAACCAGGCACACCTGGGGAGGGCCGGCCGGCAGGATAAGGCCGCCCACGTCAGCTAATCCACAACCCTCAGGGAATCACAGTGTTGAAAATGGACCTCGCTAAAGCAGAATAGAAGCCAAGGAAAAAAAGGACACAATGCCATTTGCAGCACCGTAGATGAGCCTAGAGGTTATCACATGACTTGTAGTAAGTCAGAAAGTGAAAGACACATATCGTATCATATCACTTATAGGTGTTACCTAAAAATGGATACCAGGGCAGATATTTCCACGGAGAAGGGCAATCACAGATTCATTAAACAAACTTATGGTTCACCAATGGAAAGGTGTGAGGATGGGTTTCATTACGATATTGGGGTTAACAGACATATACAAACACAGGTGACATATATAATCACCTAAGACCTACGGAATACAAAGAGAGGACTACTCAACATTCTGTCTTAACGTACATGGGCAAAGGATCCCAGGAAGAACAGACATCTGTATATGTGTCAAAGAACCACATCTTCCACACCTACAACAAGCCAAGCATTGTAATCAAACTTGCTGTAATAAAAAATAAAAAATTAAATTAAAAACACGAACAAGAAGTAGTGAGACAAACTTGAGGGGCTTTCTCCTGGCACATTCCATTCTAAATTCCAATCTAGAACAAGACTTCCATTGAGGCTCTGTTGCACTAATAACCTGATTTGAAAGAGAGAACTGCTGCCACCTTGTGGCCGTTTCACACAACAGCAGCTTTAATCCCAGCGCTAAAGGTCAGTTGATATTCAAAATCATTGCAGGCCTGTAAATGACACCTGCCCTGAAAACAAATCCTGGGGTCACATATCGACCAAAAAATTCAAAGGACGTCCATATTTCAAAACGACCGTTTCAAAAGCCATATTTTACGCACATTAGTGTTCTGCTTCTTTGTCTTTCTTTCTTTTTTGGTTAAAAACACGGGAATGGAAAAAGGCATCCCTCAGAAGGGGCGAAAATAGTTGCAAACGAATCAATGGACAAAGGTTTAATCTCCAATATATATAAACAGCTCATGCAGCTTAATATTAAAAAAAACAAACAACCCAATACAAACATGGGCAGAATATCTAAAGAGACGTTTCTTCAAAGAAGACACAGAGATGGCTAAGACGCACATGAAAAGCTGCTCAAGAGCACTAATTATTAGAGAAATGCAAATCAAAACTACAATGAGGTATCACCTCACACCTGTTAGAATCAGCATCATCAGAAAATCTACAGACAACAAATTCTGGGGAGGGTGTGGACAAAAGGAGCCCTCTTCCACTATTGTTGGGAATGTAAATTGATACAGTCACTATGGAGAACAGTATGGAGTTTCCTTAAAAAACCTACAAATAGAAACCTTGACTTTCCCTAACCCTAACCATAGGCTGGAACGGAAACCTACCACCAACCGTGCACCTTATCTACGCGGTACACTAATCCTAATCCGTACGCTGGCACTAACCGGTGAGTCAACATGTACCCTGACACTAACACGTTTCCGTACCCTCAGCTGTGCCCCAAACCTTGCCGTTGCCTATCCTTAACCTTAGCCCGGAACAGAAACCTACCATCAGCCCTACACCTTACCCTAAGCCGTACCCTAATCCTAATCCATACGTCAACACGTACCCTGACCCTAACACGTTTCCGTACCCTCACCTCTGCCATAAACCTTGCCGTTCCCTTACCTTAACCCTAGCCCGGAACGGAAAACTACCACCAACCCTACACCTTACCTTACGCCATACCCTAATCCTAATTCGTATGCTGACACTAACCTGTGCATCAACACGTACCCTGACCCTAACACGTTTCGTACCCTCACCTGTGCCCTAAACTTTGCCAGTCCCTAAACATAACCCTAGACTGGAACGGAAACCTACCACCAACCCTACACCTTACTCTATGCGGTACCCTAATCCTCATGCGTACGCTCACACTAACCCGTGAGTCAACACGTACCCTGAACCTAACACAATTCCGTACCATCACCTGTGCCCTATACCTTGCAATTCGCTATCCCTAACCCTACACCGGAATGTAAACCTACCGCCATCCGTACACCTTACTGTACGCCGTACCCTAATCCTAATGCGTACGATGACACTATTCCATGCATCAACATGCACCATGAACCTAACACGTTTCTGTACCCTCACCTGTGCCCTAAGCCTTGCCGTTCACTAACCCTAACCCTAGCCCTGAACTGAAACCCACCACCAGCCCTACACCATACCCTATGCCTTACCCTACTCCTGGCCTGTATGCTGGCACTGACCCGTGCGTCAGCACGTAGCCTGCCTCACCCAAGTTTCCGTACCCTCACCTGTGCCCTTAGCCTTGCCGTTCCCTAACCCTAACCCTAGCCCAGAACGGAAACCCACCACCAGCCCTACACCTTACCCTACGCCGTACCCTACTCCTGGCCCATACGCTGGCACTGACCCATGCGTCAGCAGGTAGCCTGACCCTCCCACGTTTCCGTACCCTCACCTGTGCCCTAAAACTTGACGTTCCCTAACCCTAATCAAACCCCGGAATGGACACCCACCACCAGTCTTACACCTTACCCTACGCCGTACCCTACTCCTGGTCCACACCCTGGCACTGACCCGTGCTTCAGCATGTAGCCTGACCCTCCCACGTTTCCGTACCCTCACCTGTGCCCTAAGCCTTGCCGTTCCCTAACCCTAACCCTACACTTTACCCTACGCCATACCCTATTCCTGGGCCGTACGCTGGCACTGACACTTGCGTCAGCACGTAGCCTGACCCTCCCACGTTTCTGTACCCTCACCTGTGCCCTAAGCCTTGCCATTCCCTAACCCTAACCCTACACTGGAACAGAAACCCACCACCAGCCCTACACCTTACCCTACGCCGTACCCTAATTCTGGCGCGTACGCTGGCACTGACCCGTGTGTCAGCACGTAGCGTGCCTCTCCCTCGTTTCAGTACCCTTACCTGTGCCCTAAGCCTTGCCGTTCCCTAACCCTAACCCGGAACAGAAACCCACCAACAGCCCTACACCTTACCCTACTCCGTACCCTAATCCTGGCCCGTACACTGGCACTGAAACGTGCGTCAGCACATAGCCTGACCCTCCCACGTTTCTGTACCCTCAGCTGTGCCCTAAGCCTTGCCGTTCCCTAACCCTAACCCTAGCGCGGAATGGAAACCCACAACTAGCCCTACACCATACTTTACTCCAGACCCGTACGCTGGCACTGACACGTTTGTCAGCACGTAGCCTGCCTCTCCCACGTGTCCCTATGCTCACCTGTTCCCTAAACCTTGCCGTTCCCTAACCCTAACCCTAGCCCGGAACGGAAACCCACCACCAGCCCTACACGTTACCCTATGATGTACCCTACTCCTGGCCCTTAACGCTGGCACTGACACGTGCGTCAGCACACAGCCTGACCATCCCACGATCCTCCCAATACGGAAATGGGCAGAAGATCTCAAGAGACGTTTCTTCAAAGAAGACACAGAGATGGCCAAGGCGCACATGAGAAGCTGCTCAAGAGCACTAATTATTAGAGAAATGCAAATCAAAACTACAATGAGGTATCACCTCACACCTGTTAGAATCGGCATCATCAGAAAATCTACAAACAACAAATTCTGGGGAGGGTGTGGACAAAAGGAGCCCTCTTCCACTATTGGTGGGAATGTAAATTGATAGAGTCACTATGGAGAACACTATGGAGTTTCCTTAAAAAATCTAGAAATAGAATTACCATCTGATCCAGCAATTCCACTTCTGGGCATATACCCAAAGAAAACCATAAATCAAAAAGGCACATTCACCACAATGTTCATTGCAGCACTATTTACAATAGCCAGGTAATGGAAGCAAACTAAATGCCCAAAGACAGATGAATGGATAAAGATGGCGTACATATATAAAATGGAATATTACTCGGCCATAAAAAGGAATGAATCTGGGTCATTTTGTAGAGACATCGATGGATCTAGAGACAGTCATACAGAATGAAGTAAGTCAGAAAGGGGAAAACAAATATTGTATATTAATGCATATATGTGGAACCTAAAAAATGGTACAGATGAACTGGTTTGCAGGGAAGAAATAGAGACACAGAGGTAGAGAACATACGTATGGACACCAAGTGTGGGAAGCCATGGGGTGGTGGTGGTGGGACGAGTTGGGAGATTGAGATTGACCTGTATACATGTATATGCATAAAATACATAACTAATAATAACCCGCTGTATAAAAAAGTAAATAAAATTAAATTTCAAAATGTTAAAATATAAAATTTAAAAATAAAACAGAAAAAAGCTCTTCCCTTCACACAGATGTATTGATAGGAATAAATTATTTCCATGCTTATATCTATAAATACATAAAAGAGGAATAAAAGCTAACTTGAACCATAAACGAAGAAAAACCTGAACCGACCAGTTATACAGAGAAAAACACTATCAGGGCACTTGCTCCAACGGTAAACAATATTGAAATTGTTCAGAGGTGGGGAATCATCTCCCGTACAGCCAGCAACCCACACCCCACACAAGGAGCTTCCTCATTGCAAAGCGGGGGGACCGAGCCGAGGCATCTCTGAACAAAGGTGAGCTGAGCCCCAGGCCAGCTGTTGCTGAACTGTTCCCACCCTTCCCAGGTAAAACACCTGAATATGTACAAGGGCTTGAAAGACTAGAGGAAGGGCCGTGGAGCCACAACAGCGAGAGAACGCAGGCCAACTTGGTGCCTCCAGGCCAGCCAGGGTGGTCCTGGCCCAGGGCACTCTTCCGGAAGCTTTCCATTGTCCTGCCAGAGATACCCCACCTGTCCCGGCCCCCACTGATTTTTTCCTTCCTCACCTCTGTCCAGAGAGAAATTCCAGCGGGAGGTATGGGTGACACATCCTCTTCTTTACAGGTGGCAGCTTGGCAACTCCTGCAGAAAGGCCAGCAGAACTCCACTCACACCGGGCCACCAACAAAGCTGTGGCCCCTCACTCCCTCCCACCAGCACAGCCCCGAGACTGCTCACGGGGCAAAGAATATGGAGGCAGGCACAGCTTCAGGGGCTATTGCTGCCTGGAGCGCTGTTTATATTGACCTCAACCAGGCACACCTGGGGAGGGCCGGCCGGCAGGATAAGGCTGCCCACGTCAGCTAATCCACAACCCTCAGGGAATCACAGTGTTGAAAATGGACCTCGCTAAAGCAGAATAGAAGCCAAGGAAAAAAAGGACACAATGCCATTTGCAGCACCGTAGATGAGCCTAGAGGTTATCACATGACTTGTAGTAAGTCAGAAAGTGAAAGACACATATCGTATCATATCACTTATAGGTGTTACCTAAAAATGGATACCAGGGCAGATATTTCCACGGAGAAGGGCAATCACAGATTCATTAAACAAACTTATGGTTCACCAATGGAAAGGTGTGAGGATGGGTTTCATTACGATATTGGGGTTAACAGACATATACAAACACAGGTGACATATATAATCACCTAAGACCTACGGAATACAAAGAGAGGACTACTCAACATTCTGTCTTAACGTACATGGGCAAAGGATCCCAGGAAGAACAGACATCTGTATATGTGTCAAAGAACCACATCTTCCACACCTACAACAAGCCAAGCATTGTAATCAAACTTGCTGTAATAAAAAATAAAAAATTAAATTAAAAACACGAACAAGAAGTAGTGAGACAAACTTGAGGGGCTTTCTCCTGGCACATTCCATTCTAAATTCCAATCTAGAACAAGACTTCCATTGAGGCTCTGTTGCACTAATAACCTGATTTGAAAGAGAGAACTGCTGCCACCTTGTGGCCGTTTCACACAACAGCAGCTTTAATCCCAGCGCTAAAGGTCAGTTGATATTCAAAATCATTGCAGGCCTGTAAATGACACCTGCCCTGAAAACAAATCCTGGGGTCACATATCGACCAAAAAATTCAAAGGACGTCCATATTTCAAAACGACCGTTTCAAAAGCCATATTTTACGCACATTAGTGTTCTGCTTCTTTGTCTTTCTTTCTTTTTTGGTTAAAAACACGGGAATGGAAAAAGGCATCCCTCAGAAGGGGCGAAAATAGTTGCAAACGAATCAATGGACAAAGGTTTAATCTCCAATATATATAAACAGCTCATGCAGCTTAATATTAAAAAAACAAACAACCCAATACAAACATGGGCAGAATATCTAAAGAGACGTTTCTTCAAAGAAGACACAGAGATGGCTAAGACGCACATGAAAAGCTGCTCAAGAGCACTAATTATTAGAGAAATGCAAATCAAAACTACAATGAGGTATCACCTCACACCTGTTAGAATCAGCATCATCAGAAAATCTACAGACAACAAATTCTGGGGAGGGTGTGGACAAAAGGAGCCCTCTTCCACTATTGTTGGGAATGTGAATTGATACAGTCACTATGGAGAACAGTATGGAGTTTCCTTAAAAAACCTACAAATAGAAACCTTGACTTTCCCTAACCCTAACCATAGGCTGGAACGGAAACCTACCACCAACCGTGCACCTTATCTACGCGGTACACTAATCCTAATCCGTACGCTGGCACTAACCGGTGAGTCAACATGTACCCTGACACTAACACGTTTCCGTACCCTCAGCTGTGCCCCAAACCTTGCCGTTGCCTATCCTTAACCTTAGCCCGGAACAGAAACCTACCATCAGCCCTACACCTTACCCTAAGCCGTACCCTAATCCTAATCCATACGTCAACACGTACCCTGACCCTAACACGTTTCCGTACCCTCACCTCTGCCATAAACCTTGCCGTTCCCTTACCTTAACCCTAGCCCGGAACGGAAAACTACCACCAACCCTACACCTTACCTTACGCCATACCCTAATCCTAATTCGTATGCTGACACTAACCTGTGCATCAACACGTACCCTGACCCTAACACGTTTCGTACCCTCACCTGTGCCCTAAACTTTGCCAGTCCCTAAACATAACCCTAGACTGGAACGGAAACCTACCACCAACCCTACACCTTACTCTATGCGGTACCCTAATCCTCATGCGTACGCTCACACTAACCCGTGAGTCAACACGTACCCTGAACCTAACACAATTCCGTACCATCACCTGTGCCCTATACCTTGCAATTCGCTATCCCTAACCCTACACCGGAATGTAAACCTACCGCCATCCGTACACCTTACTGTACGCCGTACCCTAATCCTAATGCGTACGATGACACTATTCCATGCATCAACATGCACCATGAACCTAACACGTTTCTGTACCCTCACCTGTGCCCTAAGCCTTGCCGTTCACTAACCCTAACCCTAGCCCTGAACTGAAACCCACCACCAGCCCTACACCATACCCTATGCCTTACCCTACTCCTGGCCTGTATGCTGGCACTGACCCGTGCGTCAGCACGTAGCCTGCCTCACCCAAGTTTCCGTACCCTCACCTGTGCCCTTAGCCTTGCCGTTCCCTAACCCTAACCCTAGCCCAGAACGGAAACCCACCACCAGCCCTACACCTTACCCTACGCCGTACCCTACTCCTGGCCCATACGCTGGCACTGACCCATGCGTCAGCAGGTAGCCTGACCCTCCCACGTTTCCGTACCCTCACCTGTGCCCTAAAACTTGACGTTCCCTAACCCTAATCAAACCCCGGAATGGACACCCACCACCAGTCTTACACCTTACCCTACGCCGTACCCTACTCCTGGTCCACACCCTGGCACTGACCCGTGCTTCAGCATGTAGCCTGACCCTCCCACGTTTCCGTACCCTCACCTGTGCCCTAAGCCTTGCCGTTCCCTAACCCTAACCCTACACTTTACCCTACGCCATACCCTATTCCTGGGCCGTACGCTGGCACTGACACTTGCGTCAGCACGTAGCCTGACCCTCCCACGTTTCTGTACCCTCACCTGTGCCCTAAGCCTTGCCATTCCCTAACCCTAACCCTAGCCGGAAACGGAAACCCACCACCAGCCCTACACCTTACCCTACGCCGTACCCTACTCCTGGGCCGTACACTGGAACTGACCCTTGTGTAAGCACGTAGCCTGCCACTCCCATGTTTCCATACCCTCACCTGTGCCATAAGCCTTGCCGATCCCTAACCCTAACCCTACCCTGGAACAGAAACCCACCACCAGCCCTACACCTTACCCTACGCCGTACCCTAATTCTGGCGCGTACGCTGGCACTGACCCGTGTGTCAGCACGTAGCGTGCCTCTCCCTCGTTTCAGTACCCTTACCTGTGCCCTAAGCCTTGCCGTTCCCTAACCCTAACCCGGAACAGAAACCCACCAACAGCCCTACACCTTACCCTACTCCGTACCCTAATCCTGGCCCGTACACTGGCACTGAAACGTGCGTCAGCACATAGCCTGACCCTCCCACGTTTCTGTACCCTCAGCTGTGCCCTAAGCCTTGCCGTTCCCTAACCCTAACCCTAGCGCGGAATGGAAACCCACAACTAGCCCTACACCATACTTTACTCCAGACCCGTACGCTGGCACTGACACGTTTGTCAGCACGTAGCCTGCCTCTCCCACGTGTCCCTATGCTCACCTGTTCCCTAAACCTTGCCGTTCCCTAACCCTAACCCTAGCCCGGAACGGAAACCCACCACCAGCCCTACACGTTACCCTATGATGTACCCTACTCCTGGCCCTTAACGCTGGCACTGACACGTGCGTCAGCACACAGCCTGACCATCCCACGATCCTCCCAATACGGAAATGGGCAGAAGATCTCAAGAGACGTTTCTTCAAAGAAGACACAGAGATGGCCAAGGCGCACATGAGAAGCTGCTCAAGAGCACTAATTATTAGAGAAATGCAAATCAAAACTACAATGAGGTATCACCTCACACCTGTTAGAATCGGCATCATCAGAAAATCTACAAACAACAAATTCTGGGGAGGGTGTGGACAAAAGGAGCCCTCTTCCACTATTGGTGGGAATGTAAATTGATAGAGTCACTATGGAGAACACTATGGAGTTTCCTTAAAAAATCTAGAAATAGAATTACCATCTGATCCAGCAATTCCACTTCTGGGCATATACCCAAAGAAAACCATAAATCAAAAAGGCACATTCACCACAATGTTCATTGCAGCACTATTTACAATAGCCAGGTAATGGAAGCAAACTAAATGCCCAAAGACAGATGAATGGATAAAGATGGCGTACATATATAAAATGGAATATTACTCGGCCATAAAAAGGAATGAATCTGGGTCATTTTGTAGAGACATCGATGGATCTAGAGACAGTCATACAGAATGAAGTAAGTCAGAAAGGGGAAAACAAATATTGTATATTAATGCATATATGTGGAACCTAAAAAATGGTACAGATGAACTGGTTTGCAGGGAAGAAATAGAGACACAGAGGTAGAGAACATACGTATGGACACCAAGTGTGGGAAGCCATGGGGTGGTGGTGGTGGGACGAGTTGGGAGATTGAGATTGACCTGTATACATGTATATGCATAAAATACATAACTAATAATAACCCGCTGTATAAAAAAGTAAATAAAATTAAATTTCAAAATGTTAAAATATAAAATTTAAAAATAAAACAGAAAAAAGCTCTTCCCTTCACACAGATGTATTTATAGGAATAAATTATTTCCATGCTTATATCTATAAATACATAAAAGAGGAATAAAAGCTAACTTGAACCATAAACGAAGAAAAACCTGAACCGACCAGTTATACAGAGAAAAACACTATCAGGGCACTTGCTCCAACGGTAAACAATATTGAAATTGTTCAGAGGTGGGGAATCATCTCCCGTACAGCCAGCAACCCACACCCCACACAAGGAGCTTCCTCATTGCAAAGCGGGGGGACCGAGCCGAGGCATCTCTGAACAAAGGTGAGCTGAGCCCCAGGCCAGCTGTTGCTGAACTGTTCCCACCCTTCCCAGGTAAAACACCTGAATATGTACAAGGGCTTGAAAGACTAGAGGAAGGGCCGTGGAGCCACAACAGCGAGAGAACGCAGGCCAACTTGGTGCCTCCAGGCCAGCCAGGGTGGTCCTGGCCCAGGGCACTCTTCCGGAAGCTTTCCATTGTCCTGCCAGAGATACCCCACCTGTCCCGGCCCCCACTGATTTTTTCCTTCCTCACCTCTGTCCAGAGAGAAATTCCAGCGGGAGGTATGGGTGACACATCCTCTTCTTTACAGGTGGCAGCTTGGCAACTCCTGCAGAAAGGCCAGCAGAACTCCACTCACACCGGGCCACCAACAAAGCTGTGGCCCCTCACTCCCTCCCACCAGCACAGCCCCGAGACTGCTCACGGGGCAAAGAATATGGAGGCAGGCACAGCTTCAGGGGCTATTGCTGCCTGGAGCGCTGTTTATATTGACCTCAACCAGGCACACCTGGGGAGGGCCGGCCGGCAGGATAAGGCTGCCCACGTCAGCTAATCCACAACCCTCAGGGAATCACAGTGTTGAAAATGGACCTCGCTAAAGCAGAATAGAAGCCAAGGAAAAAAAGGACACAATGCCATTTGCAGCACCGTAGATGAGCCTAGAGGTTATCACATGACTTGTAGTAAGTCAGAAAGTGAAAGACACATATCGTATCATATCACTTATAGGTGTTACCTAAAAATGGATACCAGGGCAGATATTTCCACGGAGAAGGGCAATCACAGATTCATTAAACAAACTTATGGTTCACCAATGGAAAGGTGTGAGGATGGGTTTCATTACGATATTGGGGTTAACAGACATATACAAACACAGGTGACATATATAATCACCTAAGACCTACGGAATACAAAGAGAGGACTACTCAACATTCTGTCTTAACGTACATGGGCAAAGGATCCCAGGAAGAACAGACATCTGTATATGTGTCAAAGAACCACATCTTCCACACCTACAACAAGCCAAGCATTGTAATCAAACTTGCTGTAATAAAAAATAAAAAATTAAATTAAAAACACGAACAAGAAGTAGTGAGACAAACTTGAGGGGCTTTCTCCTGGCACATTCCATTCTAAATTCCAATCTAGAACAAGACTTCCATTGAGGCTCTGTTGCACTAATAACCTGATTTGAAAGAGAGAACTGCTGCCACCTTGTGGCCGTTTCACACAACAGCAGCTTTAATCCCAGCGCTAAAGGTCAGTTGATATTCAAAATCATTGCAGGCCTGTAAATGACACCTGCCCTGAAAACAAATCCTGGGGTCACATATCGACCAAAAAATTCAAAGGACGTCCATATTTCAAAACGACCGTTTCAAAAGCCATATTTTACGCACATTAGTGTTCTGCTTCTTTGTCTTTCTTTCTTTTTTGGTTAAAAACACGGGAATGGAAAAAGGCATCCCTCAGAAGGGGCGAAAATAGTTGCAAACGAATCAATGGACAAAGGTTTAATCTCCAATATATATAAACAGCTCATGCAGCTTAATATTAAAAAAACAAACAACCCAATACAAACATGGGCAGAATATCTAAAGAGACGTTTCTTCAAAGAAGACACAGAGATGGCTAAGACGCACATGAAAAGCTGCTCAAGAGCACTAATTATTAGAGAAATGCAAATCAAAACTACAATGAGGTATCACCTCACACCTGTTAGAATCAGCATCATCAGAAAATCTACAGACAACAAATTCTGGGGAGGGTGTGGACAAAAGGAGCCCTCTTCCACTATTGTTGGGAATGTGAATTGATACAGTCACTATGGAGAACAGTATGGAGTTTCCTTAAAAAACCTACAAATAGAAACCTTGACTTTCCCTAACCCTAACCATAGGCTGGAACGGAAACCTACCACCAACCGTGCACCTTATCTACGCGGTACACTAATCCTAATCCGTACGCTGGCACTAACCGGTGAGTCAACATGTACCCTGACACTAACACGTTTCCGTACCCTCAGCTGTGCCCCAAACCTTGCCGTTGCCTATCCTTAACCTTAGCCCGGAACAGAAACCTACCATCAGCCCTACACCTTACCCTAAGCCGTACCCTAATCCTAATCCATACGTCAACACGTACCCTGACCCTAACACGTTTCCGTACCCTCACCTCTGCCATAAACCTTGCCGTTCCCTTACCTTAACCCTAGCCCGGAACGGAAAACTACCACCAACCCTACACCTTACCTTACGCCATACCCTAATCCTAATTCGTATGCTGACACTAACCTGTGCATCAACACGTACCCTGACCCTAACACGTTTCGTACCCTCACCTGTGCCCTAAACTTTGCCAGTCCCTAAACATAACCCTAGACTGGAACGGAAACCTACCACCAACCCTACACCTTACTCTATGCGGTACCCTAATCCTCATGCGTACGCTCACACTAACCCGTGAGTCAACACGTACCCTGAACCTAACACAATTCCGTACCATCACCTGTGCCCTATACCTTGCAATTCGCTATCCCTAACCCTACACCGGAATGTAAACCTACCGCCATCCGTACACCTTACTGTACGCCGTACCCTAATCCTAATGCGTACGATGACACTATTCCATGCATCAACATGCACCATGAACCTAACACGTTTCTGTACCCTCACCTGTGCCCTAAGCCTTGCCGTTCACTAACCCTAACCCTAGCCCTGAACTGAAACCCACCACCAGCCCTACACCATACCCTATGCCTTACCCTACTCCTGGCCTGTATGCTGGCACTGACCCGTGCGTCAGCACGTAGCCTGCCTCACCCAAGTTTCCGTACCCTCACCTGTGCCCTTAGCCTTGCCGTTCCCTAACCCTAACCCTAGCCCAGAACGGAAACCCACCACCAGCCCTACACCTTACCCTACGCCGTACCCTACTCCTGGCCCATACGCTGGCACTGACCCATGCGTCAGCAGGTAGCCTGACCCTCCCACGTTTCCGTACCCTCACCTGTGCCCTAAAACTTGACGTTCCCTAACCCTAATCAAACCCCGGAATGGACACCCACCACCAGTCTTACACCTTACCCTACGCCGTACCCTACTCCTGGTCCACACCCTGGCACTGACCCGTGCTTCAGCATGTAGCCTGACCCTCCCACGTTTCCGTACCCTCACCTGTGCCCTAAGCCTTGCCGTTCCCTAACCCTAACCCTACACTTTACCCTACGCCATACCCTATTCCTGGGCCGTACGCTGGCACTGACACTTGCGTCAGCACGTAGCCTGACCCTCCCACGTTTCTGTACCCTCACCTGTGCCCTAAGCCTTGCCATTCCCTAACCCTAACCCTAGCCGGAAACGGAAACCCACCACCAGCCCTACACCTTACCCTACGCCGTACCCTACTCCTGGGCCGTACACTGGAACTGACCCTTGTGTAAGCACGTAGCCTGCCACTCCCATGTTTCCATACCCTCACCTGTGCCCTAAGCCTTGCCGATCCCTAACCCTAACCCTACCCTGGAACAGAAACCCACCACCAGCCCTACACCTTACCCTACGCCGTACCCTAATTCTGGCGCGTACGCTGGCACTGACCCGTGTGTCAGCACGTAGCGTGCCTCTCCCTCGTTTCAGTACCCTTACCTGTGCCCTAAGCCTTGCCGTTCCCTAACCCTAACCCGGAACAGAAACCCACCAACAGCCCTACACCTTACCCTACTCCGTACCCTAATCCTGGCCCGTACACTGGCACTGAAACGTGCGTCAGCACATAGCCTGACCCTCCCACGTTTCTGTACCCTCAGCTGTGCCCTAAGCCTTGCCGTTCCCTAACCCTAACCCTAGCGCGGAATGGAAACCCACAACTAGCCCTACACCATACTTTACTCCAGACCCGTACGCTGGCACTGACACATTTGTCAGCACGTAGCCTGCCTCTCCCACGTGTCCCTATGCTCACCTGTTCCCTAAACCTTGCCGTTCCCTAACCCTAACCCTAGCCCGGAACGGAAACCCACCACCAGCCCTACACGTTACCCTATGATGTACCCTACTCCTGGCCCTTAACGCTGGCACTGACACGTGCGTCAGCACACAGCCTGACCATCCCACGATCCTCCCAATACGGAAATGGGCAGAAGATCTCAAGAGACGTTTCTTCAAAGAAGACACAGAGATGGCCAAGGCGCACATGAGAAGCTGCTCAAGAGCACTAATTATTAGAGAAATGCAAATCAAAACTACAATGAGGTATCACCTCACACCTGTTAGAATCGGCATCATCAGAAAATCTACAAACAACAAATTCTGGGGAGGGTGTGGACAAAAGGAGCCCTCTTCCACTATTGGTGGGAATGTAAATTGATAGAGTCACTATGGAGAACACTATGGAGTTTCCTTAAAAAATCTAGAAATAGAATTACCATCTGATCCAGCAATTCCACTTCTGGGCATATACCCAAAGAAAACCATAAATCAAAAAGGCACATTCACCACAATGTTCATTGCAGCACTATTTACAATAGCCAGGTAATGGAAGCAAACTAAACGCCCAAAGACAGATGAATGGATAAAGATGGGGTACATATATAAAATGGAATATTACTCGGCCATAAAAAGGAATGAATCTGGGTCATTTGTAGAGACATCGATGGATCTAGAGACAGTCATACAGAATGAAGTAAGTCAGAAAGGGGAAAACAACTATTGTATATTAATGCATATATGTGGAACCTAAAAAATGGTACAGATGAACTGGTTTGCAGGGAAGAAATAGAGACACAGAGGTAGAGAACAAACGTATGGACACCAAGTGTGGGAAGCCATGGGGTGGTTGTGGTGGGACGAGTTGGGAGATTGAGATTGACCTGTATACATGTATATGCATAAAATACATAACTAATAATAACCCGCTGTATAAAAAAGTAAATAAAATTAAATTTCAAAATGTTAAAATATAAAATTTAAAAATAAAACAGAAAAAAGCTCTTCCCTTCACACAGATGTATTTATAGGAATAAATTATTTCCATGCTTATATCTATAAATACATAAAAGAGGAATAAAAGCTAACTTGAACCATAAACGAAGAAAAACCTGAACCGACCAGTTATACAGAGAAAAACACTATCAGGGCACTTGCTCCAACGGTAAACAATATTGAAATTGTTCAGAGGTGGGGAATCATCTCCCGTACAGCCAGCAACCCACACCCCACACAAGGAGCTTCCTCATTGCAAAGCGGGGGGACCGAGCCGAGGCATCTCTGAACAAAGGTGAGCTGAGCCCCAGGCCAGCTGTTGCTGAACTGTTCCCACCCTTCCCAGGTAAAACACCTGAATATGTACAAGGGCTTGAAAGACTAGAGGAAGGGCCGTGGAGCCACAACAGCGAGAGAACGCAGGCCAACTTGGTGCCTCCAGGCCAGCCAGGGTGGTCCTGGCCCAGGGCACTCTTCCGGAAGCTTTCCATTGTCCTGCCAGAGATACCCCACCTGTCCCGGCCCCCACTGATTTTTTCCTTCCTCACCTCTGTCCGGAGAGAAATTCCAGCGGGAGGTATGGGTGACACATCCTCTTCTTTACAGGTGGCAGCTTGGCAACTCCTGCAGAAAGGCCAGCAGAACTCCACTCACACCGGGCCACCAACAAAGCTGTGGCCCCTCACTCCCTCCCACCAGCACAGCCCCGAGACTGCTCACGGGGCAAAGAATATGGAGGCAGGCACAGCTTCAGGGGCTATTGCTGCCTGGAGCGCTGTTTATATTGACCTCAACCAGGCACACCTGGGGAGGGCCGGCCGGCAGGATAAGGCTGCCCACGTCAGCTAATCCACAACCCTCAGGGAATCACAGTGTTGAAAATGGACCTCGCTAAAGCAGAATAGAAGCCAAGGAAAAAAAGGACACAATGCCATTTGCAGCACCGTAGATGAGCCTAGAGGTTATCACATGACTTGTAGTAAGTCAGAAAGTGAAAGACACATATCGTATCATATCACTTATAGGTGTTACCTAAAAATGGATACCAGGGCAGATATTTCCACGGAGAAGGGCAATCACAGATTCATTAAACAAACTTATGGTTCACCAATGGAAAGGTGTGAGGATGGGTTTCATTACGATATTGGGGTTAACAGACATATACAAACACAGGTGACATATATAATCACCTAAGACCTACGGAATACAAAGAGAGGACTACTCAACATTCTGTCTTAACGTACATGGGCAAAGGATCCCAGGAAGAACAGACATCTGTATATGTGTCAAAGAACCACATCTTCCACACCTACAACAAGCCAAGCATTGTAATCAAACTTGCTGTAATAAAAAATAAAAAATTAAATTAAAAACACGAACAAGAAGTAGTGAGACAAACTTGAGGGGCTTTCTCCTGGCACATTCCATTCTAAATTCCAATCTAGAACAAGACTTCCATTGAGGCTCTGTTGCACTAATAACCTGATTTGAAAGAGAGAACTGCTGCCACCTTGTGGCCGTTTCACACAACAGCAGCTTTAATCCCAGCGCTAAAGGTCAGTTGATATTCAAAATCATTGCAGGCCTGTAAATGACACCTGCCCTGAAAACAAATCCTGGGGTCACATATCGACCAAAAAATTCAAAGGACGTCCATATTTCAAAACGACCGTTTCAAAAGCCATATTTTACGCACATTAGTGTTCTGCTTCTTTGTCTTTCTTTCTTTTTTGGTTAAAAACACGGGAATGGAAAAAGGCATCCCTCAGAAGGGGCGAAAATAGTTGCAAACGAATCAATGGACAAAGGTTTAATCTCCAATATATATAAACAGCTCATGCAGCTTAATATTAAAAAAACAAACAACCCAATACAAACATGGGCAGAATATCTAAAGAGACGTTTCTTCAAAGAAGACACAGAGATGGCTAAGACGCACATGAAAAGCTGCTCAAGAGCACTAATTATTAGAGAAATGCAAATCAAAACTACAATGAGGTATCACCTCACACCTGTTAGAATCAGCATCATCAGAAAATCTACAGACAACAAATTCTGGGGAGGGTGTGGACAAAAGGAGCCCTCTTCCACTATTGTTGGGAATGTGAATTGATACAGTCACTATGGAGAACAGTATGGAGTTTCCTTAAAAAACCTACAAATAGAAACCTTGACTTTCCCTAACCCTAACCATAGGCTGGAACGGAAACCTACCACCAACCGTGCACCTTATCTACGCGGTACACTAATCCTAATCCGTACGCTGGCACTAACCGGTGAGTCAACATGTACCCTGACACTAACACGTTTCCGTACCCTCAGCTGTGCCCCAAACCTTGCCGTTGCCTATCCTTAACCTTAGCCCGGAACAGAAACCTACCATCAGCCCTACACCTTACCCTAAGCCGTACCCTAATCCTAATCCATACGTCAACACGTACCCTGACCCTAACACGTTTCCGTACCCTCACCTCTGCCATAAACCTTGCCGTTCCCTTACCTTAACCCTAGCCCGGAACGGAAAACTACCACCAACCCTACACCTTACCTTACGCCATACCCTAATCCTAATTCGTATGCTGACACTAACCTGTGCATCAACACGTACCCTGACCCTAACACGTTTCGTACCCTCACCTGTGCCCTAAACTTTGCCAGTCCCTAAACATAACCCTAGACTGGAACGGAAACCTACCACCAACCCTACACCTTACTCTATGCGGTACCCTAATCCTCATGCGTACGCTCACACTAACCCGTGAGTCAACACGTACCCTGAACCTAACACAATTCCGTACCATCACCTGTGCCCTATACCTTGCAATTCGCTATCCCTAACCCTACACCGGAATGTAAACCTACCGCCATCCGTACACCTTACTGTACGCCGTACCCTAATCCTAATGCGTACGATGACACTATTCCATGCATCAACATGCACCATGAACCTAACACGTTTCTGTACCCTCACCTGTGCCCTAAGCCTTGCCGTTCACTAACCCTAACCCTAGCCCTGAACTGAAACCCACCACCAGCCCTACACCATACCCTATGCCTTACCCTACTCCTGGCCTGTATGCTGGCACTGACCCGTGCGTCAGCACGTAGCCTGCCTCACCCAAGTTTCCGTACCCTCACCTGTGCCCTTAGCCTTGCCGTTCCCTAACCCTAACCCTAGCCCAGAACGGAAACCCACCACCAGCCCTACACCTTACCCTACGCCGTACCCTACTCCTGGCCCATACGCTGGCACTGACCCATGCGTCAGCAGGTAGCCTGACCCTCCCACGTTTCCGTACCCTCACCTGTGCCCTAAAACTTGACGTTCCCTAACCCTAATCAAACCCCGGAATGGACACCCACCACCAGTCTTACACCTTACCCTACGCCGTACCCTACTCCTGGTCCACACCCTGGCACTGACCCGTGCTTCAGCATGTAGCCTGACCCTCCCACGTTTCCGTACCCTCACCTGTGCCCTAAGCCTTGCCGTTCCCTAACCCTAACCCTACACTTTACCCTACGCCATACCCTATTCCTGGGCCGTACGCTGGCACTGACACTTGCGTCAGCACGTAGCCTGACCCTCCCACGTTTCTGTACCCTCACCTGTGCCCTAAGCCTTGCCATTCCCTAACCCTAACCCTAGCCGGAAACGGAAACCCACCACCAGCCCTACACCTTACCCTACGCCGTACCCTACTCCTGGGCCGTACACTGGAACTGACCCTTGTGTAAGCACGTAGCCTGCCACTCCCATGTTTCCATACCCTCACCTGTGCCCTAAGCCTTGCCGATCCCTAACCCTAACCCTACCCTGGAACAGAAACCCACCACCAGCCCTACACCTTACCCTACGCCGTACCCTAATTCTGGCGCGTACGCTGGCACTGACCCGTGTGTCAGCACGTAGCGTGCCTCTCCCTCGTTTCAGTACCCTTACCTGTGCCCTAAGCCTTGCCGTTCCCTAACCCTAACCCGGAACAGAAACCCACCAACAGCCCTACACCTTACCCTACTCCGTACCCTAATCCTGGCCCGTACACTGGCACTGAAACGTGCGTCAGCACATAGCCTGACCCTCCCACGTTTCTGTACCCTCAGCTGTGCCCTAAGCCTTGCCGTTCCCTAACCCTAACCCTAGCGCGGAATGGAAACCCACAACTAGCCCTACACCATACTTTACTCCAGACCCGTACGCTGGCACTGACACGTTTGTCAGCACGTAGCCTGCCTCTCCCACGTGTCCCTATGCTCACCTGTTCCCTAAACCTTGCCGTTCCCTAACCCTAACCCTAGCCCGGAACGGAAACCCACCACCAGCCCTACACGTTACCCTATGATGTACCCTACTCCTGGCCCTTAACGCTGGCACTGACACGTGCGTCAGCACACAGCCTGACCATCCCACGATCCTCCCAATACGGAAATGGGCAGAAGATCTCAAGAGACGTTTCTTCAAAGAAGACACAGAGATGGCCAAGGCGCACATGAGAAGCTGCTCAAGAGCACTAATTATTAGAGAAATGCAAATCAAAACTACAATGAGGTATCACCTCACACCTGTTAGAATCGGCATCATCAGAAAATCTACAAACAACAAATTCTGGGGAGGGTGTGGACAAAAGGAGCCCTCTTCCACTATTGGTGGGAATGTAAATTGATAGAGTCACTATGGAGAACACTATGGAGTTTCCTTAAAAAATCTAGAAATAGAATTACCATCTGATCCAGCAATTCCACTTCTGGGCATATACCCAAAGAAAACCATAAATCAAAAAGGCACATTCACCACAATGTTCATTGCAGCACTATTTACAATAGCCAGGTAATGGAAGCAAACTAAACGCCCAAAGACAGATGAATGGATAAAGATGGGGTACATATATAAAATGGAATATTACTCGGCCATAAAAAGGAATGAATCTGGGTCATTTGTAGAGACATCGATGGATCTAGAGACAGTCATACAGAATGAAGTAAGTCAGAAAGGGGAAAACAACTATTGTATATTAATGCATATATGTGGAACCTAAAAAATGGTACAGATGAACTGGTTTGCAGGGAAGAAATAGAGACACAGAGGTAGAGAACAAACGTATGGACACCAAGTGTGGGAAGCCATGGGGTGGTGGTGGTGGGACGAGTTGGGAGATTGAGATTGACCTGTATACATGTATATGCATAAAATACATAACTAATAATAACCCGCTGTATAAAAAAGTAAATAAAATTAAATTTCAAAATGTTAAAATATAAAATTTAAAAATAAAACAGAAAAAAGCTCTTCCCTTCACACAGATGTATTTATAGGAATAAATTATTTCCATGCTTATATCTATAAATACATAAAAGAGGAATAAAAGCTAACTTGAACCATAAACGAAGAAAAACCTGAACCGACCAGTTATACAGAGAAAAACACTATCAGGGCACTTGCTCCAACGGTAAACAATATTGAAATTGTTCAGAGGTGGGGAATCATCTCCCGTACAGCCAGCAACCCACACCCCACACAAGGAGCTTCCTCATTGCAAAGCGGGGGGACCGAGCCGAGGCATCTCTGAACAAAGGTGAGCTGAGCCCCAGGCCAGCTGTTGCTGAACTGTTCCCACCCTTCCCAGGTAAAACACCTGAATATGTACAAGGGCTTGAAAGACTAGAGGAAGGGCCGTGGAGCCACAACAGCGAGAGAACGCAGGCCAACTTGGTGCCTCCAGGCCAGCCAGGGTGGTCCTGGCCCAGGGCACTCTTCCGGAAGCTTTCCATTGTCCTGCCAGAGATACCCCACCTGTCCCGGCCCCCACTGATTTTTTCCTTCCTCACCTCTGTCCGGAGAGAAATTCCAGCGGGAGGTATGGGTGACACATCCTCTTCTTTACAGGTGGCAGCTTGGCAACTCCTGCAGAAAGGCCAGCAGAACTCCACTCACACCGGGCCACCAACAAAGCTGTGGCCCCTCACTCCCTCCCACCAGCACAGCCCCGAGACTGCTCACGGGGCAAAGAATATGGAGGCAGGCACAGCTTCAGGGGCTATTGCTGCCTGGAGCGCTGTTTATATTGACCTCAACCAGGCACACCTGGGGAGGGCCGGCCGGCAGGATAAGGCTGCCCACGTCAGCTAATCCACAACCCTCAGGGAATCACAGTGTTGAAAATGGACCTCGCTAAAGCAGAATAGAAGCCAAGGAAAAAAAGGACACAATGCCATTTGCAGCACCGTAGATGAGCCTAGAGGTTATCACATGACTTGTAGTAAGTCAGAAAGTGAAAGACACATATCGTATCATATCACTTATAGGTGTTACCTAAAAATGGATACCAGGGCAGATATTTCCACGGAGAAGGGCAATCACAGATTCATTAAACAAACTTATGGTTCACCAATGGAAAGGTGTGAGGATGGGTTTCATTACGATATTGGGGTTAACAGACATATACAAACACAGGTGACATATATAATCACCTAAGACCTACGGAATACAAAGAGAGGACTACTCAACATTCTGTCTTAACGTACATGGGCAAAGGATCCCAGGAAGAACAGACATCTGTATATGTGTCAAAGAACCACATCTTCCACACCTACAACAAGCCAAGCATTGTAATCAAACTTGCTGTAATAAAAAATAAAAAATTAAATTAAAAACACGAACAAGAAGTAGTGAGACAAACTTGAGGGGCTTTCTCCTGGCACATTCCATTCTAAATTCCAATCTAGAACAAGACTTCCATTGAGGCTCTGTTGCACTAATAACCTGATTTGAAAGAGAGAACTGCTGCCACCTTGTGGCCGTTTCACACAACAGCAGCTTTAATCCCAGCGCTAAAGGTCAGTTGATATTCAAAATCATTGCAGGCCTGTAAATGACACCTGCCCTGAAAACAAATCCTGGGGTCACATATCGACCAAAAAATTCAAAGGACGTCCATATTTCAAAACGACCGTTTCAAAAGCCATATTTTACGCACATTAGTGTTCTGCTTCTTTGTCTTTCTTTCTTTTTTGGTTAAAAACACGGGAATGGAAAAAGGCATCCCTCAGAAGGGGCGAAAATAGTTGCAAACGAATCAATGGACAAAGGTTTAATCTCCAATATATATAAACAGCTCATGCAGCTTAATATTAAAAAAACAAACAACCCAATACAAACATGGGCAGAATATCTAAAGAGACGTTTCTTCAAAGAAGACACAGAGATGGCTAAGACGCACATGAAAAGCTGCTCAAGAGCACTAATTATTAGAGAAATGCAAATCAAAACTACAATGAGGTATCACCTCACACCTGTTAGAATCAGCATCATCAGAAAATCTACAGACAACAAATTCTGGGGAGGGTGTGGACAAAAGGAGCCCTCTTCCACTATTGTTGGGAATGTAAATTGATACAGTCACTATGGAGAACAGTATGGAGTTTCCTTAAAAAACCTACAAATAGAAACCTTGACTTTCCCTAACCCTAACCATAGGCTGGAACGGAAACCTACCACCAACCGTGCACCTTATCTACGCGGTACACTAATCCTAATCCGTACGCTGGCACTAACCGGTGAGTCAACATGTACCCTGACACTAACACGTTTCCGTACCCTCAGCTGTGCCCCAAACCTTGCCGTTGCCTATCCTTAACCTTAGCCCGGAACAGAAACCTACCATCAGCCCTACACCTTACCCTAAGCCGTACCCTAATCCTAATCCATACGTCAACACGTACCCTGACCCTAACACGTTTCCGTACCCTCACCTCTGCCATAAACCTTGCCGTTCCCTTACCTTAACCCTAGCCCGGAACGGAAAACTACCACCAACCCTACACCTTACCTTACGCCATACCCTAATCCTAATTCGTATGCTGACACTAACCTGTGCATCAACACGTACCCTGACCCTAACACGTTTCGTACCCTCACCTGTGCCCTAAACTTTGCCAGTCCCTAAACATAACCCTAGACTGGAACGGAAACCTACCACCAACCCTACACCTTACTCTATGCGGTACCCTAATCCTCATGCGTACGCTCACACTAACCCGTGAGTCAACACGTACCCTGAACCTAACACAATTCCGTACCATCACCTGTGCCCTATACCTTGCAATTCGCTATCCCTAACCCTACACCGGAATGTAAACCTACCGCCATCCGTACACCTTACTGTACGCCGTACCCTAATCCTAATGCGTACGATGACACTATTCCATGCATCAACATGCACCATGAACCTAACACGTTTCTGTACCCTCACCTGTGCCCTAAGCCTTGCCGTTCACTAACCCTAACCCTAGCCCTGAACTGAAACCCACCACCAGCCCTACACCATACCCTATGCCTTACCCTACTCCTGGCCTGTATGCTGGCACTGACCCGTGCGTCAGCACGTAGCCTGCCTCACCCAAGTTTCCGTACCCTCACCTGTGCCCTTAGCCTTGCCGTTCCCTAACCCTAACCCTAGCCCAGAACGGAAACCCACCACCAGCCCTACACCTTACCCTACGCCGTACCCTACTCCTGGCCCATACGCTGGCACTGACCCATGCGTCAGCAGGTAGCCTGACCCTCCCACGTTTCCGTACCCTCACCTGTGCCCTAAAACTTGACGTTCCCTAACCCTAATCAAACCCCGGAATGGACACCCACCACCAGTCTTACACCTTACCCTACGCCGTACCCTACTCCTGGTCCACACCCTGGCACTGACCCGTGCTTCAGCATGTAGCCTGACCCTCCCACGTTTCCGTACCCTCACCTGTGCCCTAAGCCTTGCCGTTCCCTAACCCTAACCCTACACTTTACCCTACGCCATACCCTATTCCTGGGCCGTACGCTGGCACTGACACTTGCGTCAGCACGTAGCCTGACCCTCCCACGTTTCTGTACCCTCACCTGTGCCCTAAGCCTTGCCATTCCCTAACCCTAACCCTAGCCGGAAACGGAAACCCACCACCAGCCCTACACCTTACCCTACGCCGTACCCTACTCCTGGGCCGTACACTGGAACTGACCCTTGTGTAAGCACGTAGCCTGCCACTCCCATGTTTCCATACCCTCACCTGTGCCCTAAGCCTTGCCGATCCCTAACCCTAACCCTACCCTGGAACAGAAACCCACCACCAGCCCTACACCTTACCCTACGCCGTACCCTAATTCTGGCGCGTACGCTGGCACTGACCCGTGTGTCAGCACGTAGCGTGCCTCTCCCTCGTTTCAGTACCCTTACCTGTGCCCTAAGCCTTGCCGTTCCCTAACCCTAACCCGGAACAGAAACCCACCAACAGCCCTACACCTTACCCTACTCCGTACCCTAATCCTGGCCCGTACACTGGCACTGAAACGTGCGTCAGCACATAGCCTGACCCTCCCACGTTTCTGTACCCTCAGCTGTGCCCTAAGCCTTGCCGTTCCCTAACCCTAACCCTAGCGCGGAATGGAAACCCACAACTAGCCCTACACCATACTTTACTCCAGACCCGTACGCTGGCACTGACACGTTTGTCAGCACGTAGCCTGCCTCTCCCACGTGTCCCTATGCTCACCTGTTCCCTAAACCTTGCCGTTCCCTAACCCTAACCCTAGCCCGGAACGGAAACCCACCACCAGCCCTACACGTTACCCTATGATGTACCCTACTCCTGGCCCTTAACGCTGGCACTGACACGTGCGTCAGCACACAGCCTGACCATCCCACGATCCTCCCAATACGGAAATGGGCAGAAGATCTCAAGAGACGTTTCTTCAAAGAAGACACAGAGATGGCCAAGGCGCACATGAGAAGCTGCTCAAGAGCACTAATTATTAGAGAAATGCAAATCAAAACTACAATGAGGTATCACCTCACACCTGTTAGAATCGGCATCATCAGAAAATCTACAAACAACAAATTCTGGGGAGGGTGTGGACAAAAGGAGCCCTCTTCCACTATTGGTGGGAATGTAAATTGATAGAGTCACTATGGAGAACACTATGGAGTTTCCTTAAAAAATCTAGAAATAGAATTACCATCTGATCCAGCAATTCCACTTCTGGGCATATACCCAAAGAAAACCATAAATCAAAAAGGCACATTCACCACAATGTTCATTGCAGCACTATTTACAATAGCCAGGTAATGGAAGCAAACTAAACGCCCAAAGACAGATGAATGGATAAAGATGGGGTACATATATAAAATGGAATATTACTCGGCCATAAAAAGGAATGAATCTGGGTCATTTGTAGAGACATCGATGGATCTAGAGACAGTCATACAGAATGAAGTAAGTCAGAAAGGGGAAAACAACTATTGTATATTAATGCATATATGTGGAACCTAAAAAATGGTACAGATGAACTGGTTTGCAGGGAAGAAATAGAGACACAGAGGTAGAGAACAAACGTATGGACACCAAGTGTGGGAAGCCATGGGGTGGTGGTGGTGGGACGAGTTGGGAGATTGAGATTGACCTGTATACATGTATATGCATAAAATACATAACTAATAATAACCCGCTGTATAAAAAAGTAAATAAAATTAAATTTCAAAATGTTAAAATATAAAATTTAAAAATAAAACAGAAAAAAGCTCTTCCCTTCACACAGATGTATTTATAGGAATAAATTATTTCCATGCTTATATCTATAAATACATAAAAGAGGAATAAAAGCTAACTTGAACCATAAACGAAGAAAAACCTGAACCGACCAGTTATACAGAGAAAAACACTATCAGGGCACTTGCTCCAACGGTAAACAATATTGAAATTGTTCAGAGGTGGGGAATCATCTCCCGTACAGCCAGCAACCCACACCCCACACAAGGAGCTTCCTCATTGCAAAGCGGGGGGACCGAGCCGAGGCATCTCTGAACAAAGGTGAGCTGAGCCCCAGGCCAGCTGTTGCTGAACTGTTCCCACCCTTCCCAGGTAAAACACCTGAATATGTACAAGGGCTTGAAAGACTAGAGGAAGGGCCGTGGAGCCACAACAGCGAGAGAACGCAGGCCAACTTGGTGCCTCCAGGCCAGCCAGGGTGGTCCTGGCCCAGGGCACTCTTCCGGAAGCTTTCCATTGTCCTGCCAGAGATACCCCACCTGTCCCGGCCCCCACTGATTTTTTCCTTCCTCACCTCTGTCCGGAGAGAAATTCCAGCGGGAGGTATGGGTGACACATCCTCTTCTTTACAGGTGGCAGCTTGGCAACTCCTGCAGAAAGGCCAGCAGAACTCCACTCACACCGGGCCACCAACAAAGCTGTGGCCCCTCACTCCCTCCCACCAGCACAGCCCCGAGACTGCTCACGGGGCAAAGAATATGGAGGCAGGCACAGCTTCAGGGGCTATTGCTGCCTGGAGCGCTGTTTATATTGACCTCAACCAGGCACACCTGGGGAGGGCCGGCCGGCAGGATAAGGCTGCCCACGTCAGCTAATCCACAACCCTCAGGGAATCACAGTGTTGAAAGTGGACCTCGCTAAAGCAGAATAGAAGCCAAGGAAAAAAAGGACACAATGCCATTTGCAGCACCGTAGATGAGCCTAGAGGTTATCACATGACTTGTAGTAAGTCAGAAAGTGAAAGACACAGATCGTATCATATCACTTATAGGTGTTACCTAAAAATGGATACCAGGGCAGATATTTCCACGGAGAAGGGCAATCACAGATTCATTAAACAAACTTATGGTTCACCAATGGAAAGGTGTGAGGATGGGTTTCATTACGATATTGGGGTTAACAGACATATACAAACACAGGTGACATATATAATCACCTAAGACCTACGGAATACAAAGAGAGGACTACTCAACATTCTGTCTTAACGTACATGGGCAAAGGATCCCAGGAAGAACAGACATCTGTATATGTGTCAAAGAACCACATCTTCCACACCTACAACAAGCCAAGCATTGTAATCAAACTTGCTGTAATAAAAAATAAAAAAATTAAATTAAAAACACGAACAAGAAGTAGTGAGACAAACTTGAGGGGCTTTCTCCTGGCACATTCCATTCTAAATTCCAATCTAGAACAAGACTTCCATTGAGGCTCTGTTGCACTAATAACCTGATTTGAAAGAGAGAACTGCTGCCACCTTGTGGCCGTTTCACACAACAGCAGCTTTAATCCCAGCGCTAAAGGTCAGTTGATATTCAAAATCATTGCAGGCCTGTAAATGACACCTGCCCTGAAAACAAATCCTGGGGTCACATATCGACCAAAAAATTCAAAGGACGTCCATATTTCAAAACGACCGTTTCAAAAGCCATATTTTACGCACATTAGTGTTCTGCTTCTTTGTCTTTCTTTCTTTTTTGGTTAAAAACACGGGAATGGAAAAAGGCATCCCTCAGAAGGGGCGAAAATAGTTGCAAACGAATCAATGGACAAAGGTTTAATCTCCAATATATATAAACAGCTCCTGCAGCTTAATATTAAAAAAACAAACAACCCAATACAAACATGGGCAGAATATCTAAAGAGACGTTTCTTCAAAGAAGACACAGAGATGGCTAAGACGCACATGAAAAGCTGCTCAAGAGCACTAATTATTAGAGAAATGCAAATCAAAACTACAATGAGGTATCACCTCACACCTGTTAGAATCAGCATCATCAGAAAATCTACAGACAACAAATTCTGGGGAGGGTGTGGACAAAAGGAGCCCTCTTCCACTATTGTTGGGAATGTAAATTGATACAGTCACTATGGAGAACAGTATGGAGTTTCCTTAAAAAACCTACAAATAGAAACCTTGACTTTCCCTAACCCTAACCATAGGCTGGAACGGAAACCTACCACCAACCGTGCACCTTATCTACGCGGTACACTAACCCTAATCCGTACGCTGGCACTAACCGGTGAGTCAACATGTACCCTGACACTAACACGTTTCCGTACCCTCAGCTGTGCCCCAAACCTTGCCGTTGCCTATCCTTAACCTTAGCCCGGAACAGAAACCTACCATCAGCCCTACACCTTACCCTAAGCCGTACCCTAATCCTAATCCATACGTCAACACGTACCCTGACCCTAACACGTTTCCGTACCCTCACCTCTGCCATAAACCTTGCCGTTCCCTTACCTTAACCCTAGCCCGGAACGGAAAACTACCACCAACCCTACACCTTACCTTACGCCATACCCTAATCCTAATTCGTATGCTGACACTAACCTGTGCATCAACACGTACCCTGACCCTAACACGTTTCGTACCCTCACCTGTGCCCTAAACTTTGCCAGTCCCTAAACATAACCCTAGACTGGAACGGAAACCTACCACCAACCCTACACCTTACTCTATGCGGTACCCTAATCCTCATGCGTACGCTCACACTAACCCGTGAGTCAACACGTACCCTGAACCTAACACAATTCCGTACCATCACCTGTGCCCTATACCTTGCAATTCGCTATCCCTAACCCTACACCGGAATGTAAACCTACCGCCATCCGTACACCTTACTGTACGCCGTACCCTAATCCTAATGCGTACGATGACACTATTCCATGCATCAACATGCACCATGAACCTAACACGTTTCTGTACCCTCACCTGTGCCCTAAGCCTTGCCGTTCACTAACCCTAACCCTAGCCCTGAACTGAAACCCACCACCAGCCCTACACCATACCCTATGCCTTACCCTACTCCTGGCCTGTATGCTGGCACTGACCCGTGCGTCAGCACGTAGCCTGCCTCACCCAAGTTTCCGTACCCTCACCTGTGCCCTTAGCCTTGCCGTTCCCTAACCCTAACCCTAGCCCAGAACGGAAACCCACCACCAGCCCTACACCTTACCCTATGCCGTACCCTACTCCTGGCCCATACGCTGGCACTGACCCATGCGTCAGCAGGTAGCCTGACCCTCCCACGTTTCCGTACCCTCACCTGTGCCCTAAAACTTGACGTTCCCTAACCCTAATCAAACCCCGGAATGGACACCCACCACCAGTCTTACACCTTACCCTACACCGTACCCTACTCCTGGTCCACACCCTGGCACTGACCCGTGCTTCAGCATGTAGCCTGACCCTCCCACGTTTCCGTACCCTCACCTGTGCCCTAAGCCTTGCCGTTCCCTAACCCTAACCCTACACTTTACCCTACGCCATACCCTATTCCTGGGCCGTACGCTGGCACTGACACTTGCGTCAGCACGTAGCCTGACCCTCCCACGTTTCTGTACCCTCACCTGTGCCCTAAGCCTTGCCATTCCCTAACCCTAACCCTAGCCGGAAACGGAAACCCACCACCAGCCCTACACCTTACCCTACGCCGTACCCTACTCCTGGGCCGTACACTGGAACTGACCCTTGTGTAAGCACGTAGCCTGCCACTCCCATGTTTCCATACCCTCACCTGTGCCCTAAGCCTTGCCGATCCCTAACCCTAACCCTACCCTGGAACAGAAACCCACCACCAGCCCTACACCTTACCCTACGCCGTACCCTAATTCTGGCGCGTACGCTGGCACTGACCCGTGTGTCAGCACGTAGCGTGCCTCTCCCTCGTTTCAGTACCCTTACCTGTGCCCTAAGCCTTGCCGTTCCCTAACCCTAACCCGGAACAGAAACCCACCAACAGCCCTACACCTTACCCTACTCCGTACCCTAATCCTGGCCCGTACACTGGCACTGAAACGTGCGTCAGCACATAGCCTGACCCTCCCACGTTTCTGTACCCTCAGCTGTGCCCTAAGCCTTGCCGTTCCCTAACCCTAACCCTAGCGCGGAATGGAAACCCACAACTAGCCCTACACCATACTTTACTCCAGACCCGTACGCTGGCACTGACACGTTTGTCAGCACGTAGCCTGCCTCTCCCACGTGTCCCTATGCTCACCTGTTCCCTAAACCTTGCCGTTCCCTAACCCTAACCCTAGCCCGGAACGGAAACCCACCACCAGCCCTACACGTTACCCTATGATGTACCCTACTCCTGGCCCTTACGCTGGCACTGACACGTGCGTCAGCACACAGCCTGACCATCCCACGATCCTCCCAATACGGAAATGGGCAGAAGATCTCAAGAGACGTTTCTTCAAAGAAGACACAGAGATGGCCAAGGCGCACATGAGAAGCTGCTCAAGAGCACTAATTATTAGAGAAATGCAAATCAAAACTACAATGAGGTATCACCTCACACCTGTTAGAATCGGCATCATCAGAAAATCTACAAACAACAAATTCTGGGGAGGGTGTGGACAAAAGGAGCCCTCTTCCACTATTGGTGGGAATGTAAATTGATAGAGTCACTATGGAGAACACTATGGAGTTTCCTTAAAAAATCTAGAAATAGAATTACCATCTGATCCAGCAATTCCACTTCTGGGCATATACCCAAAGAAAACCATAAATCAAAAAGGCACATTCACCACAATGTTCATTGCAGCACTATTTACAATAGCCAGGTAATGGAAGCAAACTAAACGCCCAAAGACAGATGAATGGATAAAGATGGGGTACATATATAAAATGGAATATTACTCGGCCATAAAAAGGAATGAATCTGGGTCATTTGTAGAGACATCGATGGATCTAGAGACAGTCATACAGAATGAAGTAAGTCAGAAAGGGGAAAACAACTATTGTATATTAATGCATATATGTGGAACCTAAAAAATGGTACAGATGAACTGGTTTGCAGGGAAGAAATAGAGACACAGAGGTAGAGAACAAACGTATGGACACCAAGTGTGGGAAGCCATGGGGTGGTGGTGGTGGGACGAGTTGGGAGATTGAGATTGACCTGTATACATGTATATGCATAAAATACATAACTAATAATAACCCGCTGTATAAAAAAGTAAATAAAATTAAATTTCAAAATGTTAAAATATAAAATTTAAAAATAAAACAGAAAAAAGCTCTTCCCTTCACACAGATGTATTTATAGGAATAAATTATTTCCATGCTTATATCTATAAATACATAAAAGAGGAATAAAAGCTAACTTGAACCATAAACGAAGAAAAACCTGAACCGACCAGTTATACAGAGAAAAACACTATCAGGGCACTTGCTCCAACGGTAAACAATATTGAAATTGTTCAGAGGTGGGGAATCATCTCCCGTACAGCCAGCAACCCACACCCCACACAAGGAGCTTCCTCATTGCAAAGCGGGGGGACCGAGCCGAGGCATCTCTGAACAAAGGTGAGCTGAGCCCCAGGCCAGCTGTTGCTGAACTGTTCCCACCCTTCCCAGGTAAAACACCTGAATATGTACAAGGGCTTGAAAGACTAGAGGAAGGGCCGTGGAGCCACAACAGCGAGAGAACGCAGGCCAACTTGGTGCCTCCAGGCCAGCCAGGGTGGTCCTGGCCCAGGGCACTCTTCCGGAAGCTTTCCATTGTCCTGCCAGAGATACCCCACCTGTCCCGGCCCCCACTGATTTTTTCCTTCCTCACCTCTGTCCGGAGAGAAATTCCAGCGGGAGGTATGGGTGACACATCCTCTTCTTTACAGGTGGCAGCTTGGCAACTCCTGCAGAAAGGCCAGCAGAACTCCACTCACACCGGGCCACCAACAAAGCTGTGGCCCCTCACTCCCTCCCACCAGCACAGCCCCGAGACTGCTCACAGGGCAAAGAATATGGAGGCAGGCACAGCTTCAGGGGCTATTGCTGCCTGGAGCGCTGTTTATATTGACCTCAACCAGGCACACCTGGGGAGGGCCGGCCGGCAGGATAAGGCTGCCCACGTCAGCTAATCCACAACCCTCAGGGAATCACAGTGTTGAAAATGGACCTCGCTAAAGCAGAATAGAAGCCAAGGAAAAAAAGGACACAATGCCATTTGCAGCACCGTAGATGAGCCTAGAGGTTATCACATGACTTGTAGTAAGTCAGAAAGTGAAAGACACATATCGTATCATATCACTTATAGGTGTTACCTAAAAATGGATACCAGGGCAGATATTTCCACGGAGAAGGGCAATCACAGATTCATTAAACAAACTTATGGTTCACCAATGGAAAGGTGTGAGGATGGGTTTCATTACGATATTGGGGTTAACAGACATATACAAACACAGGTGACATATATAATCACCTAAGACCTACGGAATACAAAGAGAGGACTACTCAACATTCTGTCTTAACGTACATGGGCAAAGGATCCCAGGAAGAACAGACATCTGTATATGTGTCAAAGAACCACATCTTCCACACCTACAACAAGCCAAGCATTGTAATCAAACTTGCTGTAATAAAAAATAAAAAAATTAAATTAAAAACACGAACAAGAAGTAGTGAGACAAACTTGAGGGGCTTTCTCCTGGCACATTCCATTCTAAATTCCAATCTAGAACAAGACTTCCATTGAGGCTCTGTTGCACTAATAACCTGATTTGAAAGAGAGAACTGCTGCCACCTTGTGGCCGTTTCACACAACAGCAGCTTTAATCCCAGCGCTAAAGGTCAGTTGATATTCAAAATCATTGCAGGCCTGTAAATGACACCTGCCCTGAAAACAAATCCTGGGGTCACATATCGACCAAAAAATTCAAAGGACGTCCATATTTCAAAACGACCGTTTCAAAAGCCATATTTTACGCACATTAGTGTTCTGCTTCTTTGTCTTTCTTTCTTTTTTGGTTAAAAACACGGGAATGGAAAAAGGCATCCCTCAGAAGGGGCGAAAATAGTTGCAAACGAATCAATGGACAAAGGTTTAATCTCCAATATATATAAACAGCTCCTGCAGCTTAATATTAAAAAAACAAACAACCCAATACAAACATGGGCAGAATATCTAAAGAGACGTTTCTTCAAAGAAGACACAGAGATGGCTAAGACGCACATGAAAAGCTGCTCAAGAGCACTAATTATTAGAGAAATGCAAATCAAAACTACAATGAGGTATCACCTCACACCTGTTAGAATCAGCATCATCAGAAAATCTACAGACAACAAATTCTGGGGAGGGTGTGGACAAAAGGAGCCCTCTTCCACTATTGTTGGGAATGTAAATTGATACAGTCACTATGGAGAACAGTATGGAGTTTCCTTAAAAAACCTACAAATAGAAACCTTGACTTTCCCTAACCCTAACCATAGGCTGGAACGGAAACCTACCACCAACCGTGCACCTTATCTACGCGGTACACTAATCCTAATCCGTACGCTGGCACTAACCGGTGAGTCAACATGTACCCTGACACTAACACGTTTCCGTACCCTCAGCTGTGCCCCAAACCTTGCCGTTGCCTATCCTTAACCTTAGCCCGGAACAGAAACCTACCATCAGCCCTACACCTTACCCTAAGCCGTACCCTAATCCTAATCCATACGTCAACACGTACCCTGACCCTAACACGTTTCCGTACCCTCACCTCTGCCATAAACCTTGCCGTTCCCTTACCTTAACCCTAGCCCGGAACGGAAAACTACCACCAACCCTACACCTTACCTTACGCCATACCCTAATCCTCATGCGTACGCTCACACTAACCCGTGAGTCAACACGTACCCTGAACCTAACACAATTCCGTACCATCACCTGTGCCCTATACCTTGCAATTCGCTATCCCTAACCCTACACCGGAATGTAAACCTACCGCCATCCGTACACCTTACTGTACGCCGTACCCTAATCCTAATGCGTACGATGACACTATTCCATGCATCAACATGCACCATGAACCTAACACGTTTCTGTACCCTCACCTGTGCCCTAAGCCTTGCCGTTCACTAACCCTAACCCTAGCCCTGAACTGAAACCCACCACCAGCCCTACACCATACCCTATGCCTTACCCTACTCCTGGCCTGTATGCTGGCACTGACCCGTGCGTCAGCACGTAGCCTGCCTCACCCAAGTTTCCGTACCCTCACCTGTGCCCTTAGCCTTGCCGTTCCCTAACCCTAACCCTAGCCCAGAACGGAAACCCACCACCAGCCCTACACCTTACCCTACGCCGTACCCTACTCCTGGCCCATACGCTGGCACTGACCCATGCGTCAGCAGGTAGCCTGACCCTCCCACGTTTCCGTACCCTCACCTGTGCCCTAAAACTTGACGTTCCCTAACCCTAATCAAACCCCGGAATGGACACCCACCACCAGTCTTACACCTTACCCTACGCCGTACCCTACTCCTGGTCCACACCCTGGCACTGACCCGTGCTTCAGCATGTAGCCTGACCCTCCCACGTTTCCGTACCCTCACCTGTGCCCTAAGCCTTGCCGTTCCCTAACCCTAACCCTACACTTTACCCTACGCCATACCCTATTCCTGGGCCGTACGCTGGCACTGACACTTGCGTCAGCACGTAGCCTGACCCTCCCACGTTTCTGTACCCTCACCTGTGCCCTAAGCCTTGCCATTCCCTAACCCTAACCCTAGCCGGAAACGGAAACCCACCACCAGCCCTACACCTTACCCTACGCCGTACCCTACTCCTGGGCCGTACACTGGAACTGACCCTTGTGTAAGCACGTAGCCTGCCACTCCCATGTTTCCATACCCTCACCTGTGCCCTAAGCCTTGCCGATCCCTAACCCTAACCCTACCCTGGAACAGAAACCCACCACCAGCCCTACACCTTACCCTACGCCGTACCCTAATTCTGGCGCGTACGCTGGCACTGACCCGTGTGTCAGCACGTAGCGTGCCTCTCCCTCGTTTCAGTACCCTTACCTGTGCCCTAAGCCTTGCCGTTCCCTAACCCTAACCCGGAACAGAAACCCACCAACAGCCCTACACCTTACCCTACTCCGTACCCTAATCCTGGCCCGTACACTGGCACTGAAACGTGCGTCAGCACATAGCCTGACCCTCCCACGTTTCTGTACCCTCAGCTGTGCCCTAAGCCTTGCCGTTCCCTAACCCTAACCCTAGCGCGGAATGGAAACCCACAACTAGCCCTACACCATACTTTACTCCAGACCCGTACGCTGGCACTGACACGTTTGTCAGCACGTAGCCTGCCTCTCCCACGTGTCCCTATGCTCACCTGTTCCCTAAACCTTGCCGTTCCCTAACCCTAACCCTAGCCCGGAACGGAAACCCACCACCAGCCCTACACGTTACCCTATGATGTACCCTACTCCTGGCCCTTACGCTGGCACTGACACGTGCGTCAGCACACAGCCTGACCATCCCACGATCCTCCCAATACGGAAATGGGCAGAAGATCTCAAGAGACGTTTCTTCAAAGAAGACACAGAGATGGCCAAGGCACACATGAGAAGCTGCTCAAGAGCACTAATTATTAGAGAAATGCAAATCAAAACTACAATGAGGTATCACCTCACACCTGTTAGAATCGGCATCATCAGAAAATCTACAAACAACAAATTCTGGGGAGGGTGTGGACAAAAGGAGCCCTCTTCCACTATTGGTGGGAATGTAAATTGATAGAGTCACTATGGAGAACACTATGGAGTTTCCTTAAAAAATCTAGAAATAGAATTACCATCTGATCCAGCAATTCCACTTCTGGGCATATACCCAAAGAAAACCATAAATCAAAAAGGCACATTCACCACAATGTTCATTGCAGCACTATTTACAATAGCCAGGTAATGGAAGCAAACTAAACGCCCAAAGACAGATGAATGGATAAAGATGGGGTACATATATAAAATGGAATATTACTCGGCCATAAAAAGGAATGAATCTGGGTCATTTGTAGAGACATCGATGGATCTAGAGACAGTCATACAGAATGAAGTAAGTCAGAAAGGGGAAAACAACTATTGTATATTAATGCATATATGTGGAACCTAAAAAATGGTACAGATGAACTGGTTTGCAGGGAAGAAATAGAGACACAGAGGTAGAGAACAAACGTATGGACACCAAGTGTGGGAAGCCATGGGGTGGTGGTGGTGGGACGAGTTGGGAGATTGAGATTGACCTGTATACATGTATATGCATAAAATACATAACTAATAATAACCCGCTGTATAAAAAAGTAAATAAAATTAAATTTCAAAATGTTAAAATATAAAATTTAAAAATAAAACAGAAAAAAGCTCTTCCCTTCACACAGATGTATTTATAGGAATAAATTATTTCCATGCTTATATCTATAAATACATAAAAGAGGAATAAAAGCTAACTTGAACCATAAACGAAGAAAAACCTGAACCGACCAGTTATACAGAGAAAAACACTATCAGGGCACTTGCTCCAACGGTAAACAATATTGAAATTGTTCAGAGGTGGGGAATCATCTCCCGTACAGCCAGCAACCCACACCCCACACAAGGAGCTTCCTCATTGCAAAGCGGGGGGACCGAGCCGAGGCATCTCTGAACAAAGGTGAGCTGAGCCCCAGGCCAGCTGTTGCTGAACTGTTCCCACCCTTCCCAGGTAAAACACCTGAATATGTACAAGGGCTTGAAAGACTAGAGGAAGGGCCGTGGAGCCACAACAGCGAGAGAACGCAGGCCAACTTGGTGCCTCCAGGCCAGCCAGGGTGGTCCTGGCCCAGGGCACTCTTCCGGAAGCTTTCCATTGTCCTGCCAGAGATACCCCACCTGTCCCGGCCCCCACTGATTTTTTCCTTCCTCACCTCTGTCCGGAGAGAAATTCCAGCGGGAGGTATGGGTGACACATCCTCTTCTTTACAGGTGGCAGCTTGGCAACTCCTGCAGAAAGGCCAGCAGAACTCCACTCACACCGGGCCACCAACAAAGCTGTGGCCCCTCACTCCCTCCCACCAGCACAGCCCCGAGACTGCTCACGGGGCAAAGAATATGGAGGCAGGCACAGCTTCAGGGGCTATTGCTGCCTGGAGCGCTGTTTATATTGACCTCAACCAGGCACACCTGGGGAGGGCCGGCCGGCAGGATAAGGCTGCCCACGTCAGCTAATCCACAACCCTCAGGGAATCACAGTGTTGAAAATGGACCTCGCTAAAGCAGAATAGAAGCCAAGGAAAAAAAGGACACAATGCCATTTGCAGCACCGTAGATGAGCCTAGAGGTTATCACATGACTTGTAGTAAGTCAGAAAGTGAAAGACACATATCGTATCATATCACTTATAGGTGTTACCTAAAAATGGATACCAGGGCAGATATTTCCACGGAGAAGGGCAATCACAGATTCATTAAACAAACTTATGGTTCACCAATGGAAAGGTGTGAGGATGGGTTTCATTACGATATTGGGGTTAACAGACATATACAAACACAGGTGACATATATAATCACCTAAGACCTACGGAATACAAAGAGAGGACTACTCAACATTCTGTCTTAACGTACATGGGCAAAGGATCCCAGGAAGAACAGACATCTGTATATGTGTCAAAGAACCACATCTTCCACACCTACAACAAGCCAAGCATTGTAATCAAACTTGCTGTAATAAAAAATAAAAAATTAAATTAAAAACACGAACAAGAAGTAGTGAGACAAACTTGAGGGGCTTTCTCCTGGCACATTCCATTCTAAATTCCAATCTAGAACAAGACTTCCATTGAGGCTCTGTTGCACTAATAACCTGATTTGAAAGAGAGAACTGCTGCTACCTTGTGGCCGTTTCACACAACAGCAGCTTTAATCCCAGCGCTAAAGGTCAGTTGATATTCAAAATCATTGCAGGCCTGTAAATGACACCTGCCCTGAAAACAAATCCTGGGGTCACATATCGACCAAAAAATTCAAAGGACGTCCATATTTCAAAACGACCGTTTCAAAAGCCATATTTTACGCACATTAGTGTTCTGCTTCTTTGTCTTTCTTTCTTTTTTGGTTAAAAACACGGGAATGGAAAAAGGCATCCCTCAGAAGGGGCGAAAATAGTTGCAAACGAATCAATGGACAAAGGTTTAATCTCCAATATATATAAACAGCTCCTGCAGCTTAATATTAAAAAAACAAACAACCCAATACAAACATGGGCAGAATATCTAAAGAGACGTTTCTTCAAAGAAGACACAGAGATGGCTAAGACGCACATGAAAAGCTGCTCAAGAGCACTAATTATTAGAGAAATGCAAATCAAAACTACAATGAGGTATCACCTCACACCTGTTAGAATCAGCATCATCAGAAAATCTACAGACAACAAATTCTGGGGAGGGTGTGGACAAAAGGAGCCCTCTTCCACTATTGTTGGGAATGTAAATTGATACAGTCACTATGGAGAACAGTATGGAGTTTCCTTAAAAAACCTACAAATAGAAACCTTGACTTTCCCTAACCCTAACCATAGGCTGGAACGGAAACCTACCACCAACCGTGCACCTTATCTACGCGGTACACTAATCCTAATCCGTACGCTGGCACTAACCGGTGAGTCAACATGTACCCTGACACTAACACGTTTCCGTACCCTCAGCTGTGCCCCAAACCTTGCCGTTGCCTATCCTTAACCTTAGCCCGGAACAGAAACCTACCATCAGCCCTACACCTTACCCTAAGCCGTACCCTAATCCTAATCCATACGTCAACACGTACCCTGACCCTAACACGTTTCCGTACCCTCACCTCTGCCATAAACCTTGCCGTTCCCTTACCTTAACCCTAGCCCGGAACGGAAAACTACCACCAACCCTACACCTTACCTTACGCCATACCCTAATCCTAATTCGTATGCTGACACTAACCTGTGCATCAACACGTACCCTGACCCTAACACGTTTCGTACCCTCACCTGTGCCCTAAACTTTGCCAGTCCCTAAACATAACCCTAGACTGGAACGGAAACCTACCACCAACCCTACACCTTACTCTATGCGGTACCCTAATCCTCATGCGTACGCTCACACTAACCCGTGAGTCAACACGTACCCTGAACCTAACACAATTCCGTACCATCACCTGTGCCCTATACCTTGCAATTCGCTATCCCTAACCCTACACCGGAATGTAAACCTACCGCCATCCGTACACCTTACTGTACGCCGTACCCTAATCCTAATGCGTACGATGACACTATTCCATGCATCAACATGCACCATGAACCTAACACGTTTCTGTACCCTCACCTGTGCCCTAAGCCTTGCCGTTCACTAACCCTAACCCTAGCCCTGAACTGAAACCCACCACCAGCCCTACACCATACCCTATGCCTTACCCTACTCCTGGCCTGTATGCTGGCACTGACCCGTGCGTCAGCACGTAGCCTGCCTCACCCAAGTTTCCGTACCCTCACCTGTGCCCTTAGCCTTGCCGTTCCCTAACCCTAACCCTAGCCCAGAACGGAAACCCACCACCAGCCCTACACCTTACCCTACGCCGTACCCTACTCCTGGCCCATACGCTGGCACTGACCCATGCGTCAGCAGGTAGCCTGACCCTCCCACGTTTCCGTACCCTCACCTGTGCCCTAAAACTTGACGTTCCCTAACCCTAATCAAACCCCGGAATGGACACCCACCACCAGTCTTACACCTTACCCTACGCCGTACCCTACTCCTGGTCCACACCCTGGCACTGACCCGTGCTTCAGCATGTAGCCTGACCCTCCCACGTTTCCGTACCCTCACCTGTGCCCTAAGCCTTGCCGTTCCCTAACCCTAACCCTACACTTTACCCTACGCCATACCCTATTCCTGGGCCGTACGCTGGCACTGACACTTGCGTCAGCACGTAGCCTGACCCTCCCACGTTTCTGTACCCTCACCTGTGCCCTAAGCCTTGCCATTCCCTAACCCTAACCCTAGCCGGAAACGGAAACCCACCACCAGCCCTACACCTTACCCTACGCCGTACCCTACTCCTGGGCCGTACACTGGAACTGACCCTTGTGTAAGCACGTAGCCTGCCACTCCCATGTTTCCATACCCTCACCTGTGCCCTAAGCCTTGCCGATCCCTAACCCTAACCCTACCCTGGAACAGAAACCCACCACCAGCCCTACACCTTACCCTACGCCGTACCCTAATTCTGGCGCGTACGCTGGCACTGACCCGTGTGTCAGCACGTAGCGTGCCTCTCCCTCGTTTCAGTACCCTTACCTGTGCCCTAAGCCTTGCCGTTCCCTAACCCTAACCCGGAACAGAAACCCACCAACAGCCCTACACCTTACCCTACACCGTACCCTAATCCTGGCCCGTACACTGGCACTGAAACGTGCGTCAGCACATAGCCTGACCCTCCCACGTTTCTGTACCCTCAGCTGTGCCCTAAGCCTTGCCGTTCCCTAACCCTAACCCTAGCGCGGAATGGAAACCCACAACTAGCCCTACACCATACTTTACTCCAGACCCGTACGCTGGCACTGACACGTTTGTCAGCACGTAGCCTGCCTCTCCCACGTGTCCCTATGCTCACCTGTTCCCTAAACCTTGCCGTTCCCTAACCCTAACCCTAGCCCGGAACGGAAACCCACCACCAGCCCTACACGTTACCCTATGATGTACCCTACTCCTGGCCCTTACGCTGGCACTGACACGTGCGTCAGCACACAGCCTGACCATCCCACGATCCTCCCAATACGGAAATGGGCAGAAGATCTCAAGAGACGTTTCTTCAAAGAAGACACAGAGATGGCCAAGGCGCACATGAGAAGCTGCTCAAGAGCACTAATTATTAGAGAAATGCAAATCAAAACTACAATGAGGTATCACCTCACACCTGTTAGAATCGGCATCATCAGAAAATCTACAAACAACAAATTCTGGGGAGGGTGTGGACAAAAGGAGCCCTCTTCCACTATTGGTGGGAATGTAAATTGATAGAGTCACTATGGAGAACACTATGGAGTTTCCTTAAAACATCTAGAAATAGAATTACCATCTGATCCAGCAATTCCACTTCTGGGCATATACCCAAAGAAAACCATAAATCAAAAAGGCACATTCACCACAATGTTCATTGCAGCACTATTTACAATAGCCAGGTAATGGAAGCAAACTAAATGCCCAAAGACAGATGAATGGATAAAGATGGGGTACATATATAAAATGGAATATTACTCGGCCATAAAAAGGAATGAATCTGGGTCATTTGTAGAGACATCGATGGATCTAGAGACAGTCATACAGAATGAAGTAAGTCAGAAAGGGTAAAACAACTATTGTATATTAATGCATATATGTGGAACCTAAAAAATGGTACAGATGAACTGGTTTGCAGGGAAGAAATAGAGACACAGAGGTAGAGAACAAACGTATGGACACCAAGTGTGGGAAGCCATGGGGTGGTGGTGGTGGGACGAGTTGGGAGATTGAGATTGACCTGTATACATGTATATGCATAAAATACATAACTAATAATAACCCGCTGTATAAAAAAGTAAATAAAATTAAATTTCAAAATGTTAAAATATAAAATTTAAAAATAAAACAGAAAAAAGCTCTTCCCTTCACACAGATGTATTTATAGGAATAAATTATTTCCATGCTTATATCTATAAATACATAAAAGAGGAATAAAAGCTAACCTGAACCATAAACGAAGAAAAACCTGAACCGACCAGTTATACAGAGAAAAACACTATCAGGGCACTTGCTCCAACGGTAAACAATATTGAAATTGTTCAGAGGTGGGGAATCATCTCCCGTACAGCCAGCAACCCACACCCCACACAAGGAGCTTCCTCATTGCAAAGCGGGGGGACCGAGCCGAGGCATCTCTGAACAAAGGTGAGCTGAGCCCCAGGCCAGCTGTTGCTGAACTGTTCCCACCCTTCCCAGGTAAAACACCTGAATATGTACAAGGGCTTGAAAGACTAGAGGAAGGGCCGTGGAGCCACAACAGCGAGAGAACGCAGGCCAACTTGGTGCCTCCAGGCCAGCCAGGGTGGTCCTGGCCCAGGGCACTCTTCCGGAAGCTTTCCATTGTCCTGCCAGAGATACCCCACCTGTCCCGGCCCCCACTGATTTTTTCCTTCCTCACCTCTGTCCGGAGAGAAATTCCAGCGGGAGGTATGGGTGACACATCCTCTTCTTTACAGGTGGCAGCTTGGCAACTCCTGCAGAAAGGCCAGCAGAACTCCACTCACACCGGGCCACCAACAAAGCTGTGGCCCCTCACTCCCTCCCACCAGCACAGCCCCGAGACTGCTCACGGGGCAAAGAATATGGAGGCAGGCACAGCTTCAGGGGCTATTGCTGCCTGGAGCGCTGTTTATATTGACCTCAACCAGGCACACCTGGGGAGGGCCGGCCGGCAGGATAAGGCTGCCCACGTCAGCTAATCCACAACCCTCAGGGAATCACAGTGTTGAAAATGGACCTCGCTAAAGCAGAATAGAAGCCAAGGAAAAAAAGGACACAATGCCATTTGCAGCACCGTAGATGAGCCTAGAGGTTATCACATGACTTGTAGTAAGTCAGAAAGTGAAAGACACATATCGTATCATATCACTTATAGGTGTTACCTAAAAATGGATACCAGGGCAGATATTTCCACGGAGAAGGGCAATCACAGATTCATTAAACAAACTTATGGTTCACCAATGGAAAGGTGTGAGGATGGGTTTCATTACGATATTGGGGTTAACAGACATATACAAACACAGGTGACATATATAATCACCTAAGACCTACGGAATACAAAGAGAGGACTACTCAACATTCTGTCTTAACGTACATGGGCAAAGGATCCCAGGAAGAACAGACATCTGTATATGTGTCAAAGAACCACATCTTCCACACCTACAACAAGCCAAGCATTGTAATCAAACTTGCTGTAATAAAAAATAAAAAATTAAATTAAAAACACGAACAAGAAGTAGTGAGACAAACTTGAGGGGCTTTCTCCTGGCACATTCCATTCTAAATTCCAATCTAGAACAAGACTTCCATTGAGGCTCTGTTGCACTAATAACCTGATTTGAAAGAGAGAACTGCTGCCACCTTGTGGCCGTTTCACACAACAGCAGCTTTAATCCCAGCGCTAAAGGTCAGTTGATATTCAAAATCATTGCAGGCCTGTAAATGACACCTGCCCTGAAAACAAATCCTGGGGTCACATATCGACCAAAAAATTCAAAGGACGTCCATATTTCAAAACGACCGTTTCAAAAGCCATATTTTACGCACATTAGTGTTCTGCTTCTTTGTCTTTCTTTCTTTTTTGGTTAAAAACACGGGAATGGAAAAAGGCATCCCTCAGAAGGGGCGAAAATAGTTGCAAACGAATCAATGGACAAAGGTTTAATCTCCAATATATATAAACAGCTCATGCAGCTTAATATTAAAAAAACAAACAACCCAATACAAACATGGGCAGAATATCTAAAGAGACGTTTCTTCAAAGAAGACACAGAGATGGCTAAGACGCACATGAAAAGCTGCTCAAGAGCACTAATTATTAGAGAAATGCAAATCAAAACTACAATGAGGTATCACCTCACACCTGTTAGAATCAGCATCATCAGAAAATCTACAGACAACAAATTCTGGGGAGGGTGTGGACAAAAGGAGCCCTCTTCCACTATTGTTGGGAATGTAAATTGATACAGTCACTATGGAGAACAGTATGGAGTTTCCTTAAAAAACCTACAAATAGAAACCTTGACTTTCCCTAACCCTAACCATAGGCTGGAACGGAAACCTACCACCAACCGTGCACCTTATCTACGCGGTACACTAATCCTAATCCGTACGCTGGCACTAACCGGTGAGTCAACATGTACCCTGACACTAACACGTTTCCGTACCCTCAGCTGTGCCCCAAACCTTGCCGTTGCCTATCCTTAACCTTAGCCCGGAACAGAAACCTACCATCAGCCCTACACCTTACCCTAAGCCGTACCCTAATCCTAATCCATACGTCAACACGTACCCTGACCCTAACACGTTTCCGTACCCTCACCTCTGCCATAAACCTTGCCGTTCCCTTACCTTAACCCTAGCCCGGAACGGAAAACTACCACCAACCCTACACCTTACCTTACGCCATACCCTAATCCTAATTTGTATGCTGACACTAACCTGTGCATCAACACGTACCCTGACCCTAACACGTTTCGTACCCTCACCTGTGCCCTAAACTTTGCCAGTCCCTAAACATAACCCTAGACTGGAACGGAAACCTACCACCAACCCTACACCTTACTCTATGCGGTACCCTAATCCTCATGCGTACGCTCACACTAACCCGTGAGTCAACACGTACCCTGAACCTAACACAATTCCGTACCATCACCTGTGCCCTATACCTTGCAATTCGCTATCCCTAACCCTACACCGGAATGTAAACCTACCGCCATCCGTACACCTTACTGTACGCCGTACCCTAATCCTAATGCGTACGATGACACTATTCCATGCATCAACATGCACCATGAACCTAACACGTTTCTGTACCCTCACCTGTGCCCTAAGCCTTGCCGTTCACTAACCCTAACCCTAGCCCTGAACTGAAACCCACCACCAGCCCTACACCATACCCTATGCCTTACCCTACTCCTGGCCTGTATGCTGGCACTGACCCGTGCGTCAGCACGTAGCCTGCCTCACCCAAGTTTCCGTACCCTCACCTGTGCCCTTAGCCTTGCCGTTCCCTAACCCTAACCCTAGCCCAGAACGGAAACCCACCACCAGCCCTACACCTTACCCTACGCCGTACCCTACTCCTGGCCCATACGCTGGCACTGACCCATGCGTCAGCAGGTAGCCTGACCCTCCCACGTTTCCGTACCCTCACCTGTGCCCTAAAACTTGACGTTCCCTAACCCTAATCAAACCCCGGAATGGACACCCACCACCAGTCTTACACCTTACCCTACGCCGTACCCTACTCCTGGTCCACACCCTGGCACTGACCCGTGCTTCAGCATGTAGCCTGACCCTCCCACGTTTCCGTACCCTCACCTGTGCCCTAAGCCTTGCCGTTCCCTAACCCTAACCCTACACTTTACCCTACGCCATACCCTATTCCTGGGCCGTACGCTGGCACTGACACTTGTGTCAGCACGTAGCCTGACCCTCCCACGTTTCTGTACCCTCACCTGTGCCCTAAGCCTTGCCATTCCCTAACCCTAACCCTAGCCGGAAACGGAAACCCACCACCAGCCCTACACCTTACCCTACGCCGTACCCTACTCCTGGGCCGTACACTGGAACTGACCCTTGTGTAAGCACGTAGCCTGCCACTCCCATGTTTCCATACCCTCACCTGTGCCCTAAGCCTTGCCGATCCCTAACCCTAACCCTACCCTGGAACAGAAACCCACCACCAGCCCTACACCTTACCCTACGCCGTACCCTAATTCTGGCGCGTACGCTGGCACTGACCCGTGTGTCAGCACGTAGCGTGCCTCTCCCTCGTTTCAGTACCCTTACCTGTGCCCTAAGCCTTGCCGTTCCCTAACCCTAACCCGGAACAGAAACCCACCAACAGCCCTACACCTTACCCTACTCCGTACCCTAATCCTGGCCCGTACACTGGCACTGAAACGTGCGTCAGCACATAGCCTGACCCTCCCACGTTTCTGTACCCTCAGCTGTGCCCTAAGCCTTGCCGTTCCCTAACCCTAACCCTAGCGCGGAATGGAAACCCACAACTAGCCCTACACCATACTTTACTCCAGACCCGTACGCTGGCACTGACACGTTTGTCAGCACGTAGCCTGCCTCTCCCACGTGTCCCTATGCTCACCTGTTCCCTAAACCTTGCCGTTCCCTAACCCTAACCCTAGCCCGGAACGGAAACCCACCACCAGCCCTACACGTTACCCTATGATGTACCCTACTCCTGGCCCTTACGCTGGCACTGACACGTGCGTCAGCACACAGCCTGACCATCCCACGATCCTCCCAATACGGAAATGGGCAGAAGATCTCAAGAGACGTTTCTTCAAAGAAGACACAGAGATGGCCAAGGCGCACATGAGAAGCTGCTCAAGAGCACTAATTATTAGAGAAATGCAAATCAAAACTACAATGAGGTATCACCTCACACCTGTTAGAATCGGCATCATCAGAAAATCTACAAACAACAAATTCTGGGGAGGGTGTGGACAAAAGGAGCCCTCTTCCACTATTGGTGGGAATGTAAATTGATAGAGTCACTATGGAGAACACTATGGAGTTTCCTTAAAACATCTAGAAATAGAATTACCATCTGATCCAGCAATTCCACTTCTGGGCATATACCCAAAGAAAACCATAAATCAAAAAGGCACATTCACCACAATGTTCATTGCAGCACTATTTACAATAGCCAGGTAATGGAAGCAAACTAAATGCCCAAAGACAGATGAATGGATAAAGATGGGGTACATATATAAAATGGAATATTACTCGGCCATAAAAAGGAATGAATCTGGGTCATTTGTAGAGACATCGATGGATCTAGAGACAGTCATACAGAATGAAGTAAGTCAGAAAGGGGAAAACAACTATTGTATATTAATGCATATATGTGGAACCTAAAAAATGGTACAGATGAACTGGTTTGCAGGGAAGAAATAGAGACACAGAGGTAGAGAACAAACGTATGGACACCAAGTGTGGGAAGCCATGGGGTGGTGGTGGTGGGACGAGTTGGGAGATTGAGATTGACCTGTATACATGTATATGCATAAAATACATAACTAATAATAACCCGCTGTATAAAAAAGTAAATAAAATTAAATTTCAAAATGTTAAAATATAAAATTTAAAAATAAAACAGAAAAAAGCTCTTCCCTTCACACAGATGTATTGATAGGAATAAATTATTTCCATGCTTATATCTATAAATACATAAAAGAGGAATAAAAGCTAACTTGAACCATAAACGAAGAAAAACCTGAACCGACCAGTTATACAGAGAAAAACACTATCAGGGCACTTGCTCCAACGGTAAACAATATTGAAATTGTTCAGAGGTGGGGAATCATCTCCCGTACAGCCAGCAACCCACACCCCACACAAGGAGCTTCCTCATTGCAAAGCGGGGGGACCGAGCCGAGGCATCTCTGAACAAAGGTGAGCTGAGCCCCAGGCCAGCTGTTGCTGAACTGTTCCCACCCTTCCCAGGTAAAACACCTGAATATGTACAAGGGCTTGAAAGACTAGAGGAAGGGCCGTGGAGCCACAACAGCGAGAGAACGCAGGCCAACTTGGTGCCTCCAGGCCAGCCAGGGTGGTCCTGGCCCAGGGCACTCTTCCGGAAGCTTTCCATTGTCCTGCCAGAGATACCCCACCTGTCCCGGCCCCCACTGATTTTTTCCTTCCTCACCTCTGTCCGGAGAGAAATTCCAGCGGGAGGTATGGGTGACACATCCTCTTCTTTACAGGTGGCAGCTTGGCAACTCCTGCAGAAAGGCCAGCAGAACTCCACTCACACCGGGCCACCAACAAAGCTGTGGCCCCTCACTCCCTCCCACCAGCACAGCCCCGAGACTGCTCACGGGGCAAAGAATATGGAGGCAGGCACAGCTTCAGGGGCTATTGCTGCCTGGAGCGCTGTTTATATTGACCTCAACCAGGCACACCTGGGGAGGGCCGGCCGGCAGGATAAGGCTGCCCACGTCAGCTAATCCACAACCCTCAGGGAATCACAGTGTTGAAAATGGACCTCGCTAAAGCAGAATAGAAGCCAAGGAAAAAAAGGACACAATGCCATTTGCAGCACCGTAGATGAGCCTAGAGGTTATCACATGACTTGTAGTAAGTCAGAAAGTGAAAGACACATATCGTATCATATCACTTATAGGTGTTACCTAAAAATGGATACCAGGGCAGATATTTCCACGGAGAAGGGCAATCACAGATTCATTAAACAAACTTATGGTTCACCAATGGAAAGGTGTGAGGATGGGTTTCATTACGATATTGGGGTTAACAGACATATACAAACACAGGTGACATATATAATCACCTAAGACCTACGGAATACAAAGAGAGGACTACTCAACATTCTGTCTTAACGTACATGGGCAAAGGATCCCAGGAAGAACAGACATCTGTATATGTGTCAAAGAACCACATCTTCCACACCTACAACAAGCCAAGCATTGTAATCAAACTTGCTGTAATAAAAAATAAAAAATTAAATTAAAAACACGAACAAGAAGTAGTGAGACAAACTTGAGGGGCTTTCTCCTGGCACATTCCATTCTAAATTCCAATCTAGAACAAGACTTCCATTGAGGCTCTGTTGCACTAATAACCTGATTTGAAAGAGAGAACTGCTGCCACCTTGTGGCCGTTTCACACAACAGCAGCTTTAATCCCAGCGCTAAAGGTCAGTTGATATTCAAAATCATTGCAGGCCTGTAAATGACACCTGCCCTGAAAACAAATCCTGGGGTCACATATCGACCAAAAAATTCAAAGGACGTCCATATTTCAAAACGACCGTTTCAAAAGCCATATTTTACGCACATTAGTGTTCTGCTTCTTTGTCTTTCTTTCTTTTTTGGTTAAAAACACGGGAATGGAAAAAGGCATCCCTCAGAAGGGGCGAAAATAGTTGCAAACGAATCAATGGACAAAGGTTTAATCTCCAATATATATAAACAGCTCATGCAGCTTAATATTAAAAAAACAAACAACCCAATACAAACATGGGCAGAATATCTAAAGAGACGTTTCTTCAAAGAAGACACAGAGATGGCTAAGACGCACATGAAAAGCTGCTCAAGAGCACTAATTATTAGAGAAATGCAAATCAAAACTACAATGAGGTATCACCTCACACCTGTTAGAATCAGCATCATCAGAAAATCTACAGACAACAAATTCTGGGGAGGGTGTGGACAAAAGGAGCCCTCTTCCACTATTGTTGGGAATGTAAATTGATACAGTCACTATGGAGAACAGTATGGAGTTTCCTTAAAAAACCTACAAATAGAAACCTTGACTTTCCCTAACCCTAACCATAGGCTGGAACGGAAACCTACCACCAACCGTGCACCTTATCTACGCGGTACACTAATCCTAATCCGTACGCTGGCACTAACCGGTGAGTCAACATGTACCCTGACACTAACACGTTTCCGTACCCTCAGCTGTGCCCCAAACCTTGCCGTTGCCTATCCTTAACCTTAGCCCGGAACAGAAACCTACCATCAGCCCTACACCTTACCCTAAGCCGTACCCTAATCCTAATCCATACGTCAACACGTACCCTGACCCTAACACGTTTCCGTACCCTCACCTCTGCCATAAACCTTGCCGTTCCCTTACCTTAACCCTAGCCCGGAACGGAAAACTACCACCAACCCTACACCTTACCTTACGCCATACCCTAATCCTAATTCGTATGCTGACACTAACCTGTGCATCAACACGTACCCTGACCCTAACACGTTTCGTACCCTCACCTGTGCCCTAAACTTTGCCAGTCCCTAAACATAACCCTAGACTGGAACGGAAACCTACCACCAACCCTACACCTCACTCTATGCGGTACCCTAATCCTCATGCGTACGCTCACACTAACCCGTGAGTCAACACGTACCCTGAACCTAACACAATTCCGTACCATCACCTGTGCCCTATACCTTGCAATTCGCTATCCCTAACCCTACACCGGAATGTAAACCTACCGCCATCCGTACACCTTACTGTACGCCGTACCCTAATCCTAATGCGTACGATGACACTATTCCATGCATCAACATGCACCATGAACCTAACACGTTTCTGTACCCTCACCTGTGCCCTAAGCCTTGCTGTTCACTAACCCTAACCCTAGCCCTGAACTGAAACCCACCACCAGCCCTACACCATACCCTATGCCTTACCCTACTCCTGGCCTGTATGCTGGCACTGACCCGTGCGTCAGCACGTAGCCTGCCTCACCCAAGTTTCCGTACCCTCACCTGTGCCCTTAGCCTTGCCGTTCCCTAACCCTAACCCTAGCCCAGAACGGAAACCCACCACCAGCCCTACACCTTACCCTACGCCGTACCCTACTCCTGGCCCATACGCTGGCACTGACCCATGCGTCAGCAGGTAGCCTGACCCTCCCACGTTTCCGTACCCTCACCTGTGCCCTAAAACTTGACGTTCCCTAACCCTAATCAAACCCCGGAATGGACACCCACCACCAGTCTTACACCTTACCCTACGCCGTACCCTACTCCTGGTCCACACCCTGGCACTGACCCGTGCTTCAGCATGTAGCCTGACCCTCCCACGTTTCCGTACCCTCACCTGTGCCCTAAGCCTTGCCGTTCCCTAACCCTAACCCTACACTTTACCCTACGCCATACCCTATTGCTGGGCCGTACGCTGGCACTGACACTTGCGTCAGCACGTAGCCTGACCCTCCCACGTTTCTGTACCCTCACCTGTGCCCTAAGCCTTGCCATTCCCTAACCCTAACCCTAGCCGGAAACGGAAACCCACCACCAGCCCTACACCTTACCCTACGCTGTACCCTACTCCTGGGCCGTACACTGGAACTGACCCTTGTGTAAGCACGTAGCCTGCCACTCCCATGTTTCCATACCCTCACCTGTGCCCTAAGCCTTGCCGATCCCTAACCCTAACCCTACCCTGGAACAGAAACCCACCACCAGCCCTACACCTTACCCTACGCCGTACCCTAATTCTGGCGCGTACGCTGGCACTGACCCGTGTGTCAGCACGTAGCGTGCCTCTCCCTCGTTTCAGTACCCTTACCTGTGCCCTAAGCCTTGCCGTTCCCTAACCCTAACCCGGAACAGAAACCCACCAACAGCCCTACACCTTACCCTACTCCGTACCCTAATCCTGGCCCGTACACTGGCACTGAAACGTGCGTCAGCACATAGCCTGACCCTCCCACGTTTCTGTACCCTCAGCTGTGCCCTAAGCCTTGCCGTTCCCTAACCCTAACCCTAGCGCGGAATGGAAACCCACAACTAGCCCTACACCATACTTTACTCCAGACCCGTACGCTGGCACTGACACGTTTGTCAGCACGTAGCCTGCCTCTCCCACGTGTCCCTATGCTCACCTGTTCCCTAAACCTTGCCGTTCCCTAACCCTAACCCTAGCCCGGAACGGAAACCCACCACCAGCCCTACACGTTACCCTATGATGTACCCTACTCCTGGCCCTTACGCTGGCACTGACACGTGCGTCAGCACACAGCCTGACCATCCCACGATCCTCCCAATACGGAAATGGGCAGAAGATCTCAAGAGACGTTTCTTCAAAGACACAGAGATGGCCAAGGCGCACATGAGAAGCTGCTCAAGAGCACTAATTATTAGAGAAATGCAAATCAAAACTACAATGAGGTATCACCTCACACCTGTTAGAATCGGCATCATCAGAAAATCTACAAACAACAAATTCTGGGGAGGGTGTGGACAAAAGGAGCCCTCTTCCACTATTGGTGGGAATGTAAATTGATAGAGTCACTATGGAGAACACTATGGAGTTTCCTTAAAAAATCTAGAAATAGAATTACCATCTGATCCAGCAATTCCACTTCTGGGCATATACCCAAAGAAAACCATAAATCAAAAAGGCACATTCACCACAATGTTCATTGCAGCACTATTTACAATAGCCAGGTAATGGAAGCAAACTAAATGCCCAAAGACAGATGAATGGATAAAGATGGGGTACATATATAAAATGGAATATTACTCGGCCATAAAAAGGAATGAATCTGGGTCATTTGTAGAGACATCGATGGATCTAGAGACAGTCATACAGAATGAAGTAAGTCAGAAAGGGGAAAACAAATATTGTATATTAATGCATATATGTGGAACCTAAAAAATGGTACAGATGAACTGGTTTGCAGGGAAGAAATAGAGACACAGAGGTAGAGAACAAACGTATGGACACCAAGTGTGGGAAGCCATGGGGTGGTGGTGGTGGGACGAGTTGGGAGATTGAGATTGACCTGTATACATGTATATGCATAAAATACATAACTAATAATAACCCGCTGTATAAAAAAGTAAATAAAATTAAATTTCAAAATGTTAAAATATAAAATTTAAAAATAAAACAGAAAAAAGCTCTTCCCTTCACACAGATGTATTTATAGGAATAAATTATTTCCATGCTTATATCTATAAATACATAAAAGAGGAATAAAAGCTAACTTGAACCATAAACGAAGAAAAACCTGAACTGACCAGTTATACAGAGAAAAACACTATCAGGGCACTTGCTCCAACGGTAAACAATATTGAAATTGTTCAGAGGTGGGGAATCATCTCCCGTACAGCCAGCAACCCACACCCCACACAAGGAGCTTCCTCATTGCAAAGCGGGGGGACCGAGCCGAGGCATCTCTGAACAAAGGTGAGCTGAGCCCCAGGCCAGCTGTTGCTGAACTGTTCCCACCCTTCCCAGGTAAAACACCTGAATATGTACAAGGGCTTGAAAGACTAGAGGAAGGGCCGTGGAGCCACAACAGCGAGAGAACGCAGGCCAACTTGGTGCCTCCAGGCCAGCCAGGGTGGTCCTGGCCCAGGGCACTCTTCCGGAAGCTTTCCATTGTCCTGCCAGAGATACCCCACCTGTCCCGGCCCCCACTGATTTTTTCCTTCCTCACCTCTGTCCGGAGAGAAATTCCAGCGGGAGGTATGGGTGACACATCCTCTTCTTTACAGGTGGCAGCTTGGCAACTCCTGCAGAAAGGCCAGCAGAACTCCACTCACACCGGGCCACCAACAAAGCTGTGGCCCCTCACTCCCTCCCACCAGCACAGCCCCGAGACTGCTCACGAGGCAAAGAATATGGAGGCAGGCACAGCTTCAGGGGCTATTGCTGCCTGGAGCGCTGTTTATATTGACCTCAACCAGGCACACCTGGGGAGGGCCGGCCGGCAGGATAAGGCTGCCCACGTCAGCTAATCCACAACCCTCAGGGAATCACAGTGTTGAAAATGGACCTCGCTAAAGCAGAATAGAAGCCAAGGAAAAAAAGGACACAATGCCATTTGCAGCACCGTAGATGAGCCTAGAGGTTATCACATGACTTGTAGTAAGTCAGAAAGTGAAAGACACATATCGTATCATATCACTTATAGGTGTTACCTAAAAATGGATACCAGGGCAGATATTTCCACGGAGAAGGGCAATCACAGATTCATTAAACAAACTTATGGTTCACCAATGGAAAGGTGTGAGGATGGGTTTCATTACGATATTGGGGTTAACAGACATATACAAACACAGGTGACATATATAATCACCTAAGACCTACGGAATACAAAGAGAGGACTACTCAACATTCTGTCTTAACGTACATGGGCAAAGGATCCCAGGAAGAACAGACATCTGTATATGTGTCAAAGAACCACATCTTCCACACCTACAACAAGCCAAGCATTGTAATCAAACTTGCTGTAATAAAAAATAAAAAATTAAATTAAAAACACGAACAAGAAGTAGTGAGACAAACTTGAGGGGCTTTCTCCTGGCACATTCCATTCTAAATTCCAATCTAGAACAAGACTTCCATTGAGGCTCTGTTGCACTAATAACCTGATTTGAAAGAGAGAACTGCTGCCACCTTGTGGCCGTTTCACACAACAGCAGCTTTAATCCCAGCGCTAAAGGTCAGTTGATATTCAAAATCATTGCAGGCCTGTAAATGACACCTGCCCTGAAAACAAATCCTGGGGTCACATATCGACCAAAAAATTCAAAGGACGTCCATATTTCAAAACGACCGTTTCAAAAGCCATATTTTACGCACATTAGTGTTCTGCTTCTTTGTCTTTCTTTCTTTTTTGGTTAAAAACACGGGAATTGAAAAAGGCATCCCTCAGAAGGGGCGAAAATAGTTGCAAACGAATCAATGGACAAAGGTTTAATCTCCAATATATATAAACAGCTCATGCAGCTTAATATTAAAAAAACAAACAACCCAATACAAACATGGGCAGAATATCTAAAGAGACGTTTCTTCAAAGAAGACACAGAGATGGCTAAGACGCACATGAAAAGCTGCTCAAGAGCACTAATTATTAGAGAAATGCAAATCAAAACTACAATGAGGTATCACCTCACACCTGTTAGAATCAGCATCATCAGAAAATCTACAGACAACAAATTCTGGGGAGGGTGTGGACAAAAGGAGCCCTCTTCCACTATTGTTGGGAATGTAAATTGATACAGTCACTATGGAGAACAGTATGGAGTTTCCTTAAAAAACCTACAAATAGAAACCTTGACTTTCCCTAACCCTAACCATAGGCTGGAACGGAAACCTACCACCAACCGTGCACCTTATCTACGCGGTACACTAATCCTAATCCGTACGCTGGCACTAACCGGTGAGTCAACATGTACCCTGACACTAACACGTTTCCGTACCCTCAGCTGTGCCCCAAACCTTGCCGTTGCCTATCCTTAACCTTAGCCCGGAACAGAAACCTACCATCAGCCCTACACCTTACCCTAAGCCGTACCCTAATCCTAATCCATACGTCAACACGTACCCTGACCCTAACACGTTTCCGTACCCTCACCTCTGCCATAAACCTTGCCGTTCCCTTACCTTAACCCTAGCCCGGAACGGAAAACTACCACCAACCCTACACCTTACCTTACGCCATACCCTAATCCTAATTCGTATGCTGACACTAACCTGTGCATCAACACGTACCCTGACCCTAACACGTTTCGTACCCTCACCTGTGCCCTAAACTTTGCCAGTCCCTAAACATAACCCTAGACTGGAACGGAAACCTACCACCAACCCTACACCTTACTCTATGCGGTACCCTAATCCTCATGCGTACGCTCACACTAACCCGTGAGTCAACACGTACCCTGAACCTAACACAATTCCGTACCATCACCTGTGCCCTATACCTTGCAATTCGCTATCCCTAACCCTACACCGGAATGTAAACCTACCGCCATCCGTACACCTTACTGTACGCCGTACCCTAATCCTAATGCGTACGATGACACTATTCCATGCATCAACATGCACCATGAACCTAACACGTTTCTGTACCCTCACCTGTGCCCTAAGCCTTGCCGTTCACTAACCCTAACCCTAGCCCTGAACTGAAACCCACCACCAGCCCTACACCATACCCTATGCCTTACCCTACTCCTGGCCTGTATGCTGGCACTGACACTTGCGTCAGCACGTAGCCTGACCCTCCCACGTTTCTGTACCCTCACCTGTGCCCTAAGCCTTGCCATTCCCTAACCCTAACCCTAGCCGTAAACGGAAACCCACCACCAGCCCTACACCTTACCCTACGCCGTACCCTACTCCTGGGCCGTACACTGGAACTGACCCTTGTGTAAGCACGTAGCCTGCCACTCCCATGTTTCCATACCCTCACCTGTGCCCTAAGCCTTGCCGATCCCTAACCCTAACCCTACCCTGGAACAGAAACCCACCACCAGCCCTACACCTTACCCTACGCCGTACCCTAATTCTGGCGCGTACGCTGGCACTGACCCGTGTGTCAGCACGTAGCGTGCCTCTCCCTCGTTTCAGTACCCTTACCTGTGCCCTAAGCCTTGCCGTTCCCTAACCCTAACCCGGAACAGAAACCCACCAACAGCCCTACACCTTACCCTACTCCGTACCCTAATCCTGGCCCGTACACTGGCACTGAAACGTGCGTCAGCACATAGCCTGACCCTCCCACGTTTCTGTACCCTCAGCTGTGCCCTAAGCCTTGCCGTTCCCTAACCCTAACCCCAGCGCGAAATGGAAACCCACAACTAGCCCTACACCATACTTTACTCCAGACCCGTACGCTGGCACTGACACGTTTGTCAGCACGTAGCCTGCCTCTCCCACGTGTCCCTATGCTCACCTGTTCCCTAAACCTTGCCGTTCCCTAACCCTAACCCTAGCCCGGAACGGAAACCCACCACCAGCCCTACACGTTACCCTATGATGTACCCTACTCCTGGCCCTTACGCTGGCACTGACACGTGCGTCAGCACACAGCCTGACCATCCCACGATCCTCCCAATACAGAAATGGGCAGAAGATCTCAAGAGACGTTTCTTCAAAGAAGACACAGAGATGGCCAAGGCGCACATGAGAAGCTGCTCAAGAGCACTAATTATTAGAGAAATGCAAATCAAAACTACAATGAGGTATCACCTCACACCTGTTAGAATCGGCATCATCAGAAAATCTACAAACAACAAATTCTGGGGAGGGTGTGGACAAAAGGAGCCCTCTTCCACTATTGGTGGGAATGTAAATTGATAGAGTCACTATGGAGAACACTATGGAGTTTCCTTAAAAAATCTAGAAATAGAATTACCATCTGATCCAGCAATTCCACTTCTGGGCATATACCCAAAGAAAACCATAAATCAAAAAGGCACATTCACCACAATGTTCATTGCAGCACTATTTACAATAGCCAGGTAATGGAAGCAAACTAAATGCCCAAAGACAGATGAATGGATAAAGATGGGGTACATATATAAAATGGAATATTACTCGGCCATAAAAAGGAATGAATCTGGGTCATTTGTAGAGACATCGATGGATCTAGAGACAGTCATACAGAATGAAGTAAGTCAGAAAGGGGAAAACAAATATTGTATATTAATGCATATATGTGGAACCTAAAAAATGGTACAGATGAACTGGTTTGCAGGGAAGAAATAGAGACACAGAGGTAGAGAACAAACGTATGGACACCAAGTGTGGGAGGCCATGGGGTGGTGGTGGTGGGACGAGTTGGGAGATTGAGATTGACCTGTATACATGTATATGCATAAAATACATAACTAATAATAACCCGCTGTATAAAAAAGTAAATAAAATTAAATTTCAAAATGTTAAAATATAAAATTTAAAAATAAAACAGAAAAAAGCTCTTCCCTTTACACAGATGTATTTATAGGAATAAATTATTTCCATGCTTATATCTATAAATACATAAAAGAGGAATAAAAGCTAACTTGAACCATAAACGAAGAAAAACCTGAACCGACCAGTTATACAGAGAAAAACACTATCAGGGCACTTGCTCCAACGGTAAACAATATTGAAATTGTTCAGAGGTGGGGAATCATCTCCCGTACAGCCAGCAACCCACACCCCACACAAGGAGCTTCCTCATTGCAAAGCGGGGGGACCGAGCCGAGGCATCTCTGAACAAAGGTGAGCTGAGCCCCAGGCCAGCTGTTGCTGAACTGTTCCCACCCTTCCCAGGTAAAACACCTGAATATGTACAAGGGCTTGAAAGACTAGAGGAAGGGCCGTGGAGCCACAACAGCGAGAGAACGCAGGCCAACTTGGTGCCTCCAGGCCAGCCAGGGTGGTCCTGGCCCAGGGCACTCTTCCGGAAGCTTTCCATTGTCCTGCCAGAGATACCCCACCTGTCCCGGCCCCCACTGATTTTTTCCTTCCTCACCTCTGTCCGGAGAGAAATTCCAGCGGGAGGTATGGGTGACACATCCTCTTCTTTACAGGTGGCAGCTTGGCAACTCCTGCAGAAAGGCCAGCAGAACTCCACTCACACCGGGCCACCAACAAAGCTGTGGCCCCTCACTCCCTCCCACCAGCACAGCCCCGAGACTGCTCACGAGGCAAAGAATATGGAGGCAGGCACAGCTTCAGGGGCTATTGCTGCCTGGAGCGCTGTTTATATTGACCTCAACCAGGCACACCTGGGGAGGGCCGGCCGGCAGGATAAGGCTGCCCACGTCAGCTAATCCACAACCCTCAGGGAATCACAGTGTTGAAAATGGACCTCGCTAAAGCAGAATAGAAGCCAAGGAAAAAAAGGACACAATGCCATTTGCAGCACCGTAGATGAGCCTAGAGGTTATCACATGACTTGTAGTAAGTCAGAAAGTGAAAGACACATATCGTATCATATCACTTATAGGTGTTACCTAAAAATGGATACCAGGGCAGATATTTCCACGGAGAAGGGCAATCACAGATTCATTAAACAAACTTATGGTTCACCAATGGAAAGGTGTGAGGATGGGTTTCATTACGATATTGGGGTTAACAGACATATACAAACACAGGTGACATATATAATCACCTAAGACCTACGGAATACAAAGAGAGGACTACTCAACATTCTGTCTTAACGTACATGGGCAAAGGATCCCAGGAAGAACAGACATCTGTATATGTGTCAAAGAACCACATCTTCCACACCTACAACAAGCCAAGCATTGTAATCAAACTTGCTGTAATAAAAAATAAAAAATTAAATTAAAAACACGAACAAGAAGTAGTGAGACAAACTTGAGGGGCTTTCTCCTGGCACATTCCATTCTAAATTCCAATCTAGAACAAGACTTCCATTGAGGCTCTGTTGCACTAATAACCTGATTTGAAAGAGAGAACTGCTGCCACCTTGTGGCCGTTTCACACAACAGCAGCTTTAATCCCAGCGCTAAAGGTCAGTTGATATTCAAAATCATTGCAGGCCTGTAAATGACACCTGCCCTGAAAACAAATCCTGGGGTCACATATCGACCAAAAAATTCAAAGGACGTCCATATTTCAAAACGACCGTTTCAAAAGCCATATTTTACGCACATTAGTGTTCTGCTTCTTTGTCTTTCTTTCTTTTTTGGTTAAAAACACGGGAATGGAAAAAGGCATCCCTCAGAAGGGGCGAAAATAGTTGCAAACGAATCAATGGACAAAGGTTTAATCTCCAATATATATAAACAGCTCATGCAGCTTAATATTAAAAAAACAAACAACCCAATACAAACATGGGCAGAATATCTAAAGAGACGTTTCTTCAAAGAAGACACAGAGATGGCTAAGACGCACATGAAAAGCTGCTCAAGAGCACTAATTATTAGAGAAATGCAAATCAAAACTACAATGAGGTATCACCTCACACCTGTTAGAATCAGCATCATCAGAAAATCTACAGACAACAAATTCTGGGGAGGGTGTGGACAAAAGGAGCCCTCTTCCACTATTGTTGGGAATGTAAATTGATACAGTCACTATGGAGAACAGTATGGAGTTTCCTTAAAAAACCTACAAATAGAAACCTTGACTTTCCCTAACCCTAACCATAGGCTGGAACGGAAACCTACCACCAACCGTGCACCTTATCTACGCGGTACACTAATCCTAATCCGTACGCTGGCACTAACCGGTGAGTCAACATGTACCCTGACACTAACACGTTTCCGTACCCTCAGCTGTGCCCCAAACCTTGCCGTTGCCTATCCTTAACCTTAGCCCGGAACAGAAACCTACCATCAGCCCTACACCTTACCCTAAGCCGTACCCTAATCCTAATCCATACGTCAACACGTACCCTGACCCTAACACGTTTCCGTACCCTCACCTCTGCCATAAACCTTGCCGTTCCCTTACCTTAACCCTAGCCCGGAACGGAAAACTACCACCAACCCTACACCTTACCTTACGCCATACCCTAATCCTAATTCGTATGCTGACACTAACCTGTGCATCAACACGTACCCTGACCCTAACACGTTTCGTACCCTCACCTGTGCCCTAAACTTTGCCAGTCCCTAAACATAACCCTAGACTGGAACGGAAACCTACCACCAACCCTACACCTTACTCTGCGGTACCCTAATCCTCATGCGTACGCTCACACTAACCCGTGAGTCAACACGTACCCTGAACCTAACACAATTCCGTACCATCACCTGTGCCCTATACCTTGCAATTCGCTATCCCTAACCCTACACCGGAATGTAAACCTACCGCCATCCGTACACCTTACTGTACGCCGTACCCTAATCCTAATGCGTACGATGACACTATTCCATGCATCAACATGCACCATGAACCTAACACGTTTCTGTACCCTCACCTGTGCCCTAAGCCTTGCCGTTCACTAACCCTAACCCTAGCCCTGAACTGAAACCCACCACCAGCCCTACACCATACCCTATGCCTTACCCTACTCCTGGCCTGTATGCTGGCACTGACCCGTGCGTCAGCACGTAGCCTGCCTCACCCAAGTTTCCGTACCCTCACCTGTGCCCTTAGCCTTGCCGTTCCCTAACCCTAACCCTAGCCCAGAACGGAAACCCACCACCAGCCCTACACCTTACCCTACGCCGTACCCTACTCCTGGCCCATACGCTGGCACTGACCCATGCGTCAGCAGGTAGCCTGACCCTCCCACGTTTCCGTACCCTCACCTGTGCCCTAAAACTTGACGTTCCCTAACCCTAATCAAACCCCGGAATGGACACCCACCACCAGTCTTACACCTTACCCTACGCCGTACCCTACTCCTGGTCCACACCCTGGCACTGACCCGTGCTTCAGCATGTAGCCTGACCCTCCCACGTTTCCGTACCCTCACCTGTGCCCTAAGCCTTGCCGTTCCCTAACCCTAACCCTACACTTTACCCTACGCCATACCCTATTCCTGGGCCGTACGCTGGCACTGACACTTGCGTCAGCACGTAGCCTGACCCTCCCACGTTTCTGTACCCTCACCTGTGCCCTAAGCCTTGCCATTCCCTAACCCTAACCCTAGCCGGAAACGGAAACCCACCACCAGCCCTACACCTTACCCTACACCGTACCCTACTCCTGGGCCGTACACTGAAACTGACCCTTGTGTAAGCACGTAGCCTGCCACTCCCATGTTTCCATACCCTCACCTGTGCCCTAAGCCTTGCCGATCCCTAACCCTAACCCTACCCTGGAACAGAAACCCACCACCAGCCCTACACCTTACCCTACGCCGTACCCTAATTCTGGCGCGTACGCTGGCACTGACCCGTGTGTCAGCACGTAGCGTGCCTCTCCCTCGTTTCAGTACCCTTACCTGTGCCCTAAGCCTTGCCGTTCCCTAACCCTAACCCGGAACAGAAACCCACCAACAGCCCTACACCTTACCCTACTCCGTACCCTAATCCTGGCCCGTACACTGGCACTGAAACGTGCGTCAGCACATAGCCTGACCCTCCCACGTTTCTGTACCCTCAGCTGTGCCCTAAGCCTTGCCGTTCCCTAACCCTAACCCTAGCGCGGAATGGAAACCCACAACTAGCCCTACACCATACTTTACTCCAGACCCGTACGCTGGCACTGACACGTTTGTCAGCACGTAGCCTGCCTCTCCCACGTGTCCCTATGCTCACCTGTTCCCTAAACCTTGCCGTTCCCTAACCCTAACCCTAGCCCGGAACGGAAACCCACCACCAGCCCTACACGTTACCCTATGATGTACCCTACTCCTGGCCCTTACGCTGGCACTGACACGTGCGTCAGCACACAGCCTGACCATCCCACGATCCTCCCAATACAGAAATGGGCAGAAGATCTCAAGAGACGTTTCTTCAAAGAAGACACAGAGATGGCCAAGGCGCACATGAGAAGCTGCTCAAGAGCACTAATTATTAGAGAAATGCAAATCAAAACTACAATGAGGTATCACCTCACACCTGTTAGAATCGGCATCATCAGAAAATCTACAAACAACAAATTCTGGGGAGGGTGTGGACAAAAGGAGCCCTCTTCCACTATTGGTGGGAATGTAAATTGATAGAGTCACTATGGAGAACACTATGGAGTTTCCTTAAAAAATCTAGAAATAGAATTACCATCTGATCCAGCAATTCCACTTCTGGGCATATACCCAAAGAAAACCATAAATCAAAAAGGCACATTCACCACAATGTTCATTGCAGCACTATTTACAATAGCCAGGTAATGGAAGCAAACTAAACGCCCAAAGACAGATGAATGGATAAAGATGGGGTACATATATAAAATGGAATATTACTCGGCCATAAAAAGGAATGAATCTGGGTCATTTGTAGAGACATCGATGGATCTAGAGACAGTCATACAGAATGAAGTAAGTCAGAAAGGGGAAAACAAATATTGTATATTAATGCATATATGTGGAACCTAAAAAATGGTACAGATGAACTGGTTTGCAGGGAAGAAATAGAGACACAGAGGTAGAGAACAAACGTATGGACACCAAGTGTGGGAAGCCATGGGGTGGTGGTGGTGGGACGAGTTGGGAGATTGAGATTGACCTGTATACATGTATATGCATAAAATACATAACTAATAATAACCCGCTGTATAAAAAAGTAAATAAAATTAAATTTCAAAATGTTAAAATATAAAATTTAAAAATAAAACAGAAAAAAGCTCTTCCCTTCACACAGATGTATTTATAGGAATAAATTATTTCCATGCTTATATCTATAAATACATAAAAGAGGAATAAAAGCTAACTTGAACCATAAACGAAGAAAAACCTGAACCGACCAGTTATACAGAGAAAAACACTATCAGGGCACTTGCTCCAACGGTAAACAATATTGAAATTGTTCAGAGGTGGGGAATCATCTCCCGTACAGCCAGCAACCCACACCCCACACAAGGAGCTTCCTCATTGCAAAGCGGGGGGACCGAGCCGAGGCATCTCTGAACAAAGGTGAGCTGAGCCCCAGGCCAGCTGTTGCTGAACTGTTCCCACTCTTCCCAGGTAAAACACCTGAATATGTACAAGGGCTTGAAAGACTAGAGGAAGGGCCGTGGAGCCACAACAGCGAGAGAACGCAGGCCAACTTGGTGCCTCCAGGCCAGCCAGGGTGGTCCTGGCCCAGGGCACTCTTCCGGAAGCTTTCCATTGTCCTGCCAGAGATACCCCACATGTCCCGGCCCCCACTGATTTTTTCCTTCCTCACCTCTGTCCGGAGAGAAATTCCAGCGGGAGGTATGGGTGACACATCCTCTTCTTTACAGGTGGCAGCTTGGCAACTCCTGCAGAAAGGCCAGCAGAACTCCACTCACACCGGGCCACCAACAAAGCTGTGGCCCCTCACTCCCTCCCACCAGCACAGCCCCGAGACTGCTCACGGGGCAAAGAATATGGAGGCAGGCACAGCTTCAGGGGCTATTGCTGCCTGGAGCGCTGTTTATATTGACCTCAACCAGGCACACCTGGGGAGGGCCGGCCGGCAGGATAAGGCTGCCCACGTCAGCTAATCCACAACCCTCAGGGAATCACAGTGTTGAAAATGGACCTCGCTAAAGCAGAATAGAAGCCAAGGAAAAAAAGGACACAATGCCATTTGCAGCACCGTAGATGAGCCTAGAGGTTATCACATGACTTGTAGTAAGTCAGAAAGTGAAAGACACATATCGTATCATATCACTTATAGGTGTTACCTAAAAATGGATACCAGGGCAGATATTTCCACGGAGAAGGGCAATCACAGATTCATTAAACAAACTTATGGTTCACCAATGGAAAGGTGTGAGGATGGGTTTCATTACGATATTGGGGTTAACAGACATATACAAACACAGGTGACATATATAATCACCTAAGACCTACGGAATACAAAGAGAGGACTACTCAACATTCTGTCTTAACGTACATGGGCAAAGGATCCCAGGAAGAACAGACATCTGTATATGTGTCAAAGAACCACATCTTCCACACCTACAACAAGCCAAGCATTGTAATCAAACTTGCTGTAATAAAAAATAAAAAATTAAATTAAAAACACGAACAAGAAGTAGTGAGACAAACTTGAGGGGCTTTCTCCTGGCACATTCCATTCTAAATTCCAATCTAGAACAAGACTTCCATTGAGGCTCTGTTGCACTAATAACCTGATTTGAAAGAGAGAACTGCTGCCACCTTGTGGCCGTTTCACACAACAGCAGCTTTAATCCCAGCGCTAAAGGTCAGTTGATATTCAAAATCATTGCAGGCCTGTAAATGACACCTGCCCTGAAAACAAATCCTGGGGTCACATATCGACCAAAAAATTCAAAGGACGTCCATATTTCAAAACGACCGTTTCAAAAGCCATATTTTACGCACATTAGTGTTCTGCTTCTTTGTCTTTCTTTCTTTTTTGGTTAAAAACACGGGAATGGAAAAAGGCATCCCTCAGAAGGGGCGAAAATAGTTGCAAACGAATCAATGGACAAAGGTTTAATCTCCAATATATATAAACAGCTCATGCAGCTTAATATTAAAAAAACAAACAACCCAATACAAACATGGGCAGAATATCTAAAGAGACGTTTCTTCAAAGAAGACACAGAGATGGCTAAGACGCACATGAAAAGCTGCTCAAGAGCACTAATTATTAGAGAAATGCAAATCAAAACTACAATGAGGTATCACCTCACACCTGTTAGAATCAGCATCATCAGAAAATCTACAGACAACAAATTCTGGGGAGGGTGTGGACAAAAGGAGCCCTCTTCCACTATTGTTGGGAATGTAAATTGATACAGTCACTATGGAGAACAGTATGGAGTTTCCTTAAAAAACCTACAAATAGAAACCTTGACTTTCCCTAACCCTAACCATAGGCTGGAACGGAAACCTACCACCAACCGTGCACCTTATCTACGCGGTACACTAATCCTAATCCGTACGCTGGCACTAACCGGTGAGTCAACATGTACCCTGACACTAACACGTTTCCGTACCCTCAGCTGTGCCCCAAACCTTGCCGTTGCCTATCCTTAACCTTAGCCCGGAACAGAAACCTACCATCAGCCCTACACCTTACCCTAAGCCGTACCCTAATCCTAATCCATACGTCAACACGTACCCTGACCCTAACACGTTTCCGTACCCTCACCTCTGCCATAAACCTTGCCGTTCCCTTACCTTAACCCTAGCCCGGAACGGAAAACTACCACCAACCCTACACCTTACCTTACGCCATACCCTAATCCTAATTCGTATGCTGACACTAACCTGTGCATCAACACGTACCCTGACCCTAACACGTTTCGTACCCTCACCTGTGCCCTAAACTTTGCCAGTCCCTAAACATAACCCTAGACTGGAACGGAAACCTACCACCAACCCTACACCTTACTCTATGCGGTACCCTAATCCTCATGCGTACGCTCACACTAACCCGTGAGTCAACACGTACCCTGAACCTAACACAATTCCGTACCATCACCTGTGCCCTATACCTTGCAATTCGCTATCCCTAACCCTACACCGGAATGTAAACCTACCGCCATCCGTACACCTTACTGTACGCCGTACCCTAATCCTAATGCGTACGATGACACTATTCCATGCATCAACATGCACCATGAACCTAACACGTTTCTGTACCCTCACCTGTGCCCTAAGCCTTGCCGTTCACTAACCCTAACCCTAGCCCTGAACTGAAACCCACCACCAGCCCTACACCATACCCTATGCCTTACCCTACTCCTGGCCTGTATGCTGGCACTGACCCGTGCGTCAGCACGTAGCCTGCCTCACCCAAGTTTCCGTACCCTCACCTGTGCCCTTAGCCTTGCCGTTCCCTAACCCTAACCCTAGCCCAGAACGGAAACCCACCACCAGCCCTACACCTTACCCTACGCCGTACCCTACTCCTGGCCCATACGCTGGCACTGACCCATGCGTCAGCAGGTAGCCTGACCCTCCCACGTTTCCGTACCCTCACCTGTGCCCTAAAACTTGACGTTCCCTAACCCTAATCAAACCCCGGAATGGACACCCACCACCAGTCTTACACCTTACCCTACGCCGTACCCTACTCCTGGTCCACACCCTGGCACTGACCCGTGCTTCAGCATGTAGCCTGACCCTCCCACGTTTCCGTACCCTCACCTGTGCCCTAAGCCTTGCCGTACCCTAACCCTAACCCTACACTTTACCCTACGCCATACCCTATTCCTGGGCCGTACGCTGGCACTGACACTTGCGTCAGCACGTAGCCTGACCCTCCCACGTTTCTGTACCCTCACCTGTGCCCTAAGCCTTGCCATTCCCTAACCCTAACCCTAGCCGGAAACGGAAACCCACCACCAGCCCTACACCTTACCCTATGCCGTACCCTACTCCTGGGCCGTACACTGGAACTGACCCTTGTGTAAGCACGTAGCCTGCCACTCCCATGTTTCCATACCCTCACCTGTGCCCTAAGCCTTGCCGATCCCTAACCCTAACCCTACCCTGGAACAGAAACCCACCACCAGCCCTACACCTTACCCTACGCCGTACCCTAATTCTGGCGCGTACGCTGGCACTGACCCGTGTGTCAGCACGTAGCGTGCCTCTCCCTCGTTTCAGTACCCTTACCTGTGCCCTAAGCCTTGCCGTTCCCTAACCCTAACCCGGAACAGAAACCCACCAACAGCCCTACACCTTACCCTACTCCGTACCCTAATCCTGGCCCGTACACTGGCACTGAAACGTGCGTCAGCACATAGCCTGACCCTCCCACGTTTCTGTACCCTCAGCTGTGCCCTAAGCCTTGCCGTTCCCTAACCCTAACCCTAGCGCGGAATGGAAACCCACAACTAGCCCTACACCATACTTTACTCCAGACCCGTACGCTGGCACTGACACGTTTGTCAGCACGTAGCCTGCCTCTCCCACGTGTCCCTATGCTCACCTGTTCCCTAAACCTTGCCGTTCCCTAACCCTAACCCTAGCCCGGAACGGAAACCCACCACCAGCCCTACACGTTACCCTATGATGTACCCTACTCCTGGCCCTTACGCTGGCACTGACACGTGCGTCAGCACACAGCCTGACCATCCCACGATCCTCCCAATACAGAAATGGGCAGAAGATCTCAAGAGACGTTTCTTCAAAGAAGACACAGAGATGGCCAAGGCGCACATGAGAAGCTGCTCAAGAGCACTAATTATTAGAGAAATGCAAATCAAAACTACAATGAGGTATCACCTCACACCTGTTAGAATCGGCATCATCAGAAAATCTACAAACAACAAATTCTGGGGAGGGTGTGGACAAAAGGAGCCCTCTTCCACTATTGGTGGGAATGTAAATTGATAGAGTCACTATGGAGAACACTATGGAGTTTCCTTAAAAAATCTAGAAATAGAATTACCATCTGATCCAGCAATTCCACTTCTGGGCATATACCCAAAGAAAACCATAAATCAAAAAGGCACATTCACCACAATGTTCATTGCAGCACTATTTACAATAGCCAGGTAATGGAAGCAAACTAAACGCCCAAAGACAGATGAATGGATAAAGATGGGGTACATATATAAAATGGAATATTACTCGGCCATAAAAAGGAATGAATCTGGGTCATTTGTAGAGACATCGATGGATCTAGAGACAGTCATACAGAATGAAGTAAGTCAGAAAGGGGAAAACAAATATTGTATATTAATGCATATATGTGGAACCTAAAAAATGGTACAGATGAACTGGTTTGCAGGGAAGAAATAGAGACACAGAGGTAGAGAACAAACGTATGGACACCAAGTGTGGGAAGCCATGGGGTGGTGGTGGTGGGACGAGTTGGGAGATTGAGATTGACCTGTATACATGTATATGCATAAAATACATAACTAATAATAACCCGCTGTATAAAAAAGTAAATAAAATTAAATTTCAAAATGTTAAAATATAAAATTTAAAAATAAAACAGAAAAAAGCTCTTCCCTTCACACAGATGTATTTATAGGAATAAATTATTTCCATGCTTATATCTATAAATACATAAAAGAGGAATAAAAGCTAACTTGAACCATAAACGAAGAAAAACCTGAACCGACCAGTTATACAGAGAAAAACACTATCAGGGCACTTGCTCCAACGGTAAACAATATTGAAATTGTTCAGAGGTGGGGAATCATCTCCCGTACAGCCAGCAACCCACACCCCACACAAGGAGCTTCCTCATTGCAAAGCGGGGGGACCGAGCCGAGGCATCTCTGAACAAAGGTGAGCTGAGCCCCAGGCCAGCTGTTGCTGAACTGTTCCCACCCTTCCCAGGTAAAACACCTGAATATGTACAAGGGCTTGAAAGACTAGAGGAAGGGCCGTGGAGCCACAACAGCGAGAGAACGCAGGCCAACTTGGTGCCTCCAGGCCACCCAGGGTGGTCCTGGCCCAGGGCACTCTTCCGGAAGCTTTCCATTGTCCTGCCAGAGATACCCCACCTGTCCCGGCCCCCACTGATTTTTTCCTTCCTCACCTCTGTCCGGAGAGAAATTTCAGAGGGAGGTATGGGTGACACATCCTCTTCTTTACAGGTGGCAGCTTGGCAACTCCTGCAGAAAGGCCAGCAGAACTCCACTCACACCGGGCCACCAACAAAGCTGTGGCCCCTCACTCCCTCCCACCAGCACAGCCCCGAGACTGCTCACGAGGCAAAGAATATGGAGGCAGGCACAGCTTCAGGGGCTATTGCTGCCTGGAGCGCTGTTTATATTGACCTCAACCAGGCACACCTGGGGAGGGCCGGCCGGCAGGATAAGGCTGCCCACGTCAGCTAATCCACAACCCTCAGGGAATCACAGTGTTGAAAATGGACCTCGCTAAAGCAGAATAGAAGCCAAGGAAAAAAAGGACACAATGCCATTTGCAGCACCGTAGATGAGCCTAGAGGTTATCACATGACTTGTAGTAAGTCAGAAAGTGAAAGACACATATCGTATCATATCACTTATAGGTGTTACCTAAAAATGGATACCAGGGCAGATATTTCCACGGAGAAGGGCAATCACAGATTCATTAAACAAACTTATGGTTCACCAATGGAAAGGTGTGAGGATGGGTTTCATTACGATATTGGGGTTAACAGACATATACAAACACAGGTGACATATATAATCACCTAAGACCTACGGAATACAAAGAGAGGACTACTCAACATTCTGTCTTAACGTACATGGGCAAAGGATCCCAGGAAGAACAGACATCTGTATATGTGTCAAAGAACCACATCTTCCACACCTACAACAAGCCAAGCATTGTAATCAAACTTGCTGTAATAAAAAATAAAAAATTAAATTAAAAACACGAACAAGAAGTAGTGAGACAAACTTGAGGGGCTTTCTCCTGGCACATTCCATTCTAAATTCCAATCTAGAACAAGACTTCCATTGAGGCTCTGTTGCACTAATAACCTGATTTGAAAGAGAGAACTGCTGCCACCTTGTGGCCGTTTCACACAACAGCAGCTTTAATCCCAGCGCTAAAGGTCAGTTGATATTCAAAATCATTGCAGGCCTGTAAATGACACCTGCCCTGAAAACAAATCCTGGGGTCACATATCGACCAAAAAATTCAAAGGACGTCCATATTTCAAAACGACCGTTTCAAAAGCCATATTTTACGCACATTAGTGTTCTGCTTCTTTGTCTTTCTTTCTTTTTTGGTTAAAAACACGGGAATGGAAAAAGGCATCCCTCAGAAGGGGCGAAAATAGTTGCAAACGAATCAATGGACAAAGGTTTAATCTCCAATATATATAAACAGCTCATGCAGCTTAATATTAAAAAAACAAACAACCCAATACAAACATGGGCAGAATATCTAAAGAGACGTTTCTTCAAAGAAGACACAGAGATGGCTAAGACGCACATGAAAAGCTGCTCAAGAGCACTAATTATTAGAGAAATGCAAATCAAAACTACAATGAGGTATCACCTCACACCTGTTAGAATCAGCATCATCAGAAAATCTACAGACAACAAATTCTGGGGAGGGTGTGGACAAAAGGAGCCCTCTTCCACTATTGTTGGGAATGTGAATTGATACAGTCACTATGGAGAACAGTATGGAGTTTCCTTAAAAAACCTACAAATAGAAACCTTGACTTTCCCTAACCCTAACCATAGGCTGGAACGGAAACCTACCACCAACCGTGCACCTTATCTACGCGGTACACTAATCCTAATCCGTACGCTGGCACTAACCGGTGAGTCAACATGTACCCTGACACTAACACGTTTCCGTACCCTCAGCTGTGCCCCAAACCTTGCCGTTGCCTATCCTTAACCTTAGCCCGGAACAGAAACCTACCATCAGCCCTACACCTTACCCTAAGCCGTACCCTAATCCTAATCCATACGTCAACACGTACCCTGACCCTAACACGTTTCCGTACCCTCACCTCTGCCATAAACCTTGCCGTTCCCTTACCTTAACCCTAGCCCGGAACGGAAAACTACCACCAACCCTACACCTTACCTTACGCCATACCCTAATCCTAATTCGTATGCTGACACTAACCTGTGCATCAACACGTACCCTGACCCTAACACGTTTCGTACCCTCACCTGTGCCCTAAACTTTGCCAGTCCCTAAACATAACCCTAGACTGGAACGGAAACCTACCACCAACCCTACACCTTACTCTATGCGGTACCCTAATCCTCATGCGTACGCTCACACTAACCCGTGAGTCAACACGTACCCTGAACCTAACACAATTCCGTACCATCACCTGTGCCCTATACCTTGCAATTCGCTATCCCTAACCCTACACCGGAATGTAAACCTACCGCCATCCGTACACCTTACTGTACGCCGTACCCTAATCCTAATGCGTACGATGACACTATTCCATGCATCAACATGCACCATGAACCTAACACGTTTCTGTACCCTCACCTGTGCCCTAAGCCTTGCCGTTCACTAACCCTAACCCTAGCCCTGAACTGAAACCCACCACCAGCCCTACACCATACCCTATGCCTTACCCTACTCCTGGCCTGTATGCTGGCACTGACCCGTGCGTCAGCACGTAGCCTGCCTCACCCAAGTTTCCGTACCCTCACCTGTGCCCTTAGCCTTGCCGTTCCCTAACCCTAACCCTAGCCCAGAACGGAAACCCACCACCAGCCCTACACCTTACCCTACGCCGTACCCTACTCCTGGCCCATACGCTGGCACTGACCCATGCGTCAGCAGGTAGCCTGACCCTCCCACGTTTCCGTACCCTCACCTGTGCCCTAAAACTTGACGTTCCCTAACCCTAATCAAACCCCGGAATGGACACCCACCACCAGTCTTACACCTTACCCTACGCCGTACCCTACTCCTGGTCCACACCCTGGCACTGACCCGTGCTTCAGCATGTAGCCTGACCCTCCCACGTTTCCGTACCCTCACCTGTGCCCTAAGCCTTGCCGTACCCTAACCCTAACCCTACACTTTACCCTACGCCATACCCTATTCCTGGGCCGTACGCTGGCACTGACACTTGCGTCAGCACGTAGCCTGACCCTCCCACGTTTCTGTACCCTCACCTGTGCCCTAAGCCTTGCCATTCCCTAACCCTAACCCTAGCCGGAAACGGAAACCCACCACCAGCCCTACACCTTACCCTATGCCGTACCCTACTCCTGGGCCGTACACTGGAACTGACCCTTGTGTAAGCACGTAGCCTGCCACTCCCATGTTTCCATACCCTCACCTGTGCCCTAAGCCTTGCCGATCCCTAACCCTAACCCTACCCTGGAACAGAAACCCACCACCAGCCCTACACCTTACCCTACGCCGTACCCTAATTCTGGCGCGTACGCTGGCACTGACCCGTGTGTCAGCACGTAGCGTGCCTCTCCCTCGTTTCAGTACCCTTACCTGTGCCCTAAGCCTTGCCGTTCCCTAACCCTAACCCGGAACAGAAACCCACCAACAGCCCTACACCTTACCCTACTCCGTACCCTAATCCTGGCCCGTACACTGGCACTGAAACGTGCGTCAGCACATAGCCTGACCCTCCCACGTTTCTGTACCCTCAGCTGTGCCCTAAGCCTTGCCGTTCCCTAACCCTAACCCTAGCGCGGAATGGAAACCCACAACTAGCCCTACACCATACTTTACTCCAGACCCGTACGCTGGCACTGACACGTTTGTCAGCACGTAGCCTGCCTCTCCCACGTGTCCCTATGCTCACCTGTTCCCTAAACCTTGCCGTTCCCTAACCCTAACCCTAGCCCGGAACGGAAACCCACCACCAGCCCTACACGTTACCCTATGATGTACCCTACTCCTGGCCCTTACGCTGGCACTGACACGTGCGTCAGCACACAGCCTGACCATCCCACGATCCTCCCAATACAGAAATGGGCAGAAGATCTCAAGAGACGTTTCTTCAAAGAAGACACAGAGATGGCCAAGGCGCACATGAGAAGCTGCTCAAGAGCACTAATTATTAGAGAAATGCAAATCAAAACTACAATGAGGTATCACCTCACACCTGTTAGAATCGGCATCATCAGAAAATCTACAAACAACAAATTCTGGGGAGGGTGTGGACAAAAGGAGCCCTCTTCCACTATTGGTGGGAATGTAAATTGATAGAGTCACTATGGAGAACACTATGGAGTTTCCTTAAAAAATCTAGAAATAGAATTACCATCTGATCCAGCAATTCCACTTCTGGGCATATACCCAAAGAAAACCATAAATCAAAAAGGCACATTCACCACAATGTTCATTGCAGCACTATTTACAATAGCCAGGTAATGGAAGCAAACTAAATGCCCAAAGACAGATGAATGGATAAAGATGGGGTACATATATAAAATGGAATATTACTCGGCCATAAAAAGGAATGAATCTGGGTCATTTGTAGAGACATCGATGGATCTAGAGACAGTCATACAGAATGAAGTAAGTCAGAAAGGGGAAAACAAATATTGTATATTAATGCATATATGTGGAACCTAAAAAATGGTACAGATGAACTGGTTTGCAGGGAAGAAATAGAGACACAGAGGTAGAGAACAAACGTATGGACACCAAGTGTGGGAAGCCATGGGGTGGTGGTGGTGGGACGAGTTGGGAGATTGAGATTGACCTGTATACATGTATATGCATAAAATACATAACTAATAATAACCCGCTGTATAAAAAAGTAAATAAAATTAAATTTCAAAATGTTAAAATATAAAATTTAAAAATAAAACAGAAAAAAGCTCTTCCCTTCACACAGATGTATTTATAGGAATAAATTATTTCCATGCTTATATCTATAAATACATAAAAGAGGAATAAAAGCTAACTTGAACCATAAACGAAGAAAAACCTGAACCGACCAGTTATACAGAGAAAAACACTATCAGGGCACTTGCTCCAACGGTAAACAATATTGAAATTGTTCAGAGGTGGGGAATCATCTCCCGTACAGCCAGCAACCCACACCCCACACAAGGAGCTTCCTCATTGCAAAGCGGGGGGACCGAGCCGAGGCATCTCTGAACGAAGGTGAGCTGAGCCCCAGGCCAGCTGTTGCTGAACTGTTCCCACCCTTCCCAGGTAAAACACCTGAATATGTACAAGGGCTTGAAAGACTAGAGGAAGGGCCGTGGAGCCACAACAGCGAGAGAACGCAGGCCAACTTGGTGCCTCCAGGCCAGCCAGGGTGGTCCTGGCCCAGGGCACTCTTCCGGAAGCTTTCCATTGTCCTGCCAGAGATACCCCACCTGTCCCGGCCCCCACTGATTTTTTCCTTCCTCACCTCTGTCCGGAGAGAAATTCCAGCGGGAGGTATGGGTGACACATCCTCTTCTTTACAGGTGGCAGCTTGGCAACTCCTGCAGAAATGCCAGCAGAACGCCACTCACACCGGGCCACCAACAAAGCTGTGGCCCCTCACTCCCTCCCACCAGCACAGCCCCGAGACTGCTCACGAGGCAAAGAATATGGAGGCAGGCACAGCTTCAGGGGCTATTGCTGCCTGGAGCGCTGTTTATATTGACCTCAACCAGGCACACCTGGGGAGGGCCGGCCGGCAGGATAAGGCTGCCCACGTCAGCTAATCCACAACCCTCAGGGAATCACTGTGTTGAAAATGGACCTCGCTAAAGCAGAATAGAAGCCAAGGAAAAAAAGGACACAATGCCATTTGCAGCACCGTAGATGAGCCTAGAGGTTATCACATGACTTGTAGTAAGTCAGAAAGTGAAAGACACATATCGTATCATATCACTTATAGGTGTTACCTAAAAATGGATACCAGGGCAGATATTTCCACGGAGAAGGGCAATCACAGATTCATTAAACAAACTTATGGTTCACCAATGGAAAGGTGTGAGGATGGGTTTCATTACGATATTGGGGTTAACAGACATATACAAACACAGGTGACATATATAATCACCTAAGACCTACGGAATACAAAGAGAGGACTACTCAACATTCTGTCTTAACGTACATGGGCAAAGGATCCCAGGAAGAACAGACATCTGTATATGTGTCAAAGAACCACATCTTCCACACCTACAACAAGCCAAGCATTGTAATCAAACTTGCTGTAATAAAAAATAAAAAATTAAATTAAAAACACGAACAAGAAGTAGTGAGACAAACTTGAGGGGCTTTCTCCTGGCACATTCCATTCTAAATTCCAATCTAGAACAAGACTTCCATTGAGGCTCTGTTGCACTAATAACCTGATTTGAAAGAGAGAACTGCTGCCACCTTGTGGCCGTTTCACACAACAGCAGCTTTAATCCCAGCGCTAAAGGTCAGTTGATATTCAAAATCATTGCAGGCCTGTAAATGACACCTGCCCTGAAAACAAATCCTGGGGTCACATATCGACCAAAAAATTCAAAGGACGTCCATATTTCAAAACGACCGTTTCAAAAGCCATATTTTACGCACATTAGTGTTCTGCTTCTTTGTCTTTCTTTCTTTTTTGGTTAAAAACACGGGAATGGAAAAAGGCATCCCTCAGAAGGGGCGAAAATAGTTGCAAACGAATCAATGGACAAAGGTTTAATCTCCAATATATATAAACAGCTCATGCAGCTTAATATTAAAAAAACAAACAACCCAATACAAACATGGGCAGAATATCTAAAGAGACGTTTCTTCAAAGAAGACACAGAGATGGCTAAGACGCACATGAAAAGCTGCTCAAGAGCACTAATTATTAGAGAAATGCAAATCAAAACTACAATGAGGTATCACCTCACACCTGTTAGAATCAGCATCATCAGAAAATCTACAGACAACAAATTCTGGGGAGGGTGTGGACAAAAGGAGCCCTCTTCCACTATTGTTGGGAATGTAAATTGATACAGTCACTATGGAGAACAGTATGGAGTTTCCTTAAAAAACCTACAAATAGAAACCTTGACTTTCCCTAACCCTAACCATAGGCTGGAACGGAAACCTACCACCAACCGTGCACCTTATCTACGCGGTACACTAATCCTAATCCGTACGCTGGCACTAACCGGTGAGTCAACATGTACCCTGACACTAACACGTTTCCGTACCCTCAGCTGTGCCCCAAACCTTGCCGTTGCCTATCCTTAACCTTAGCCCGGAACAGAAACCTACCATCAGCCCTACACCTTACCCTAAGCCGTACCCTAATCCTAATCCATACGTCAACACGTACCCTGACCCTAACACGTTTCCGTACCCTCACCTCTGCCATAAACCTTGCCGTTCCCTTACCTTAACCCTAGCCCGGAACGGAAAACTACCACCAACCCTACACCTTACCTTACGCCATACCCTAATCCTAATTCGTATGCTGACACTAACCTGTGCATCAACACGTACCCTGACCCTAACACGTTTCGTACCCTCACCTGTGCCCTAAACTTTGCCAGTCCCTAAACATAACCCTAGACTGGAACGGAAACCTACCACCAACCCTACACCTTACTCTATGCGGTACCCTAATCCTCATGCGTACGCTCACACTAACCCGTGAGTCAACACGTACCCTGAACCTAACACAATTCCGTACCATCACCTGTGCCCTATACCTTGCAATTCGCTATCCCTAACCCTACACCGGAATGTAAACCTACCGCCATCCGTACACCTTACTGTACGCCGTACCCTAATCCTAATGCGTACGATGACACTATTCCATGCATCAACATGCACCATGAACCTAACACGTTTCTGTACCCTCACCTGTGCCCTAAGCCTTGCCGTTCACTAACCCTAACCCTAGCCCTGAACTGAAACCCACCACCAGCCCTACACCATACCCTATGCCTTACCCTACTCCTGGCCTGTATGCTGGCACTGACCCGTGCGTCAGCACGTAGCCTGCCTCACCCAAGTTTCCGTACCCTCACCTGTGCCCTTAGCCTTGCCGTTCCCTAACCCTAACCCTAGCCCAGAACGGAAACCCACCACCAGCCCTACACCTTACCCTACGCCGTACCCTACTCCTGGCCCATACGCTGGCACTGACCCATGCGTCAGCAGGTAGCCTGACCCTCCCACGTTTCCGTACCCTCACCTGTGCCCTAAAACTTGACGTTCCCTAACCCTAATCAAACCCCGGAATGGACACCCACCACCAGTCTTACACCTTACCCTACGCCGTACCCTACTCCTGGTCCACACCCTGGCACTGACCCGTGCTTCAGCATGTAGCCTGACCCTCCCACGTTTCCGTACCCTCACCTGTGCCCTAAGCCTTGCCGTTCCCTAACCCTAACCCTACACTTTACCCTACGCCATACCCTATTGCTGGGCCGTACGCTGGAACTGACACTTGCGTCAGCACGTAGCCTGACCCTCCCACGTTTCTGTACCCTCACCTGTGCCCTAAGCCTTGCCATTCCCTAACCCTAACCCTAGCCGGAAACGGAAACCCACCACCAGCCCTACACCTTACCCTACGCCATACCCTACTCCTGGGCCGTACACTGGAACTGACCCTTGTGTAAGCACGTAGCCTGCCACTCCCATGTTTCCATACCCTCACCTGTGCCCTAAGCCTTGCCGATCCCTAACCCTAACCCTACCCTGGAACAGAAACCCACCACCAGCCCTACACCTTACCCTACGCCGTACCCTAATTCTGGCGCGTACGCTGGCACTGACCCGTGTGTCAGCACGTAGCGTGCCTCTCCCTCGTTTCAGTACCCTTACCTGTGAACTAAGCCTTGCCGTTCCCTAACCCTAACCCGGAACAGAAACCCACCAATAGCCCTACACCTTACCCTACTCCGTACCCTAATCCTGGCCCGTACACTGGCACTGAAACGTGCGTCAGCACATAGCCTGACCCTCCCACGTTTCTGTACCCTCAGCTGTGCCCTAAGCCTTGCCGTTCCCTAACCCTAACCCTAGCGCGGAATGGAAACCCACAACTAGCCCTACACCATACTTTACTCCAGACCCGTACGCTGGCACTGACACGTTTGTCAGCACGTAGCCTGCCTCTCCCACGTGTCCCTATGCTCACCTGTTCCCTAAACCTTGCCGTTCCCTAACCCTAACCCTAGCCCGGAACGGAAACCCACCACCAGCCCTACACGTTACCCTATGATGTACCCTACTCCTGGCCCTTACGCTGGCACTGACACGTGCGTCAGCACACAGCCTGACCATCCCACGATCCTCCCAATACGGAAATGGGCAGAAGATCTCAAGAGACGTTTCTTCAAAGAAGACACAGAGATGGCCAAGGCGCACATGAGAAGCTGCTCAAGAGCACTAATTATTAGAGAAATGCAAATCAAAACTACAATGAGGTATCACCTCACACCTGTTAGAATCAGCATCATCAGAAAATCTACAGACAACAAATTCTGGGGAGGGTGTGGACAAAAGGAGCCCTCTTCCACTATTGTTGGGAATGTAAATTGATACAGTCACTATGGAGAACAGTATGGAGTTTCCTTAAAAAACCTACAAATAGAAACCTTGACTTTCCCTAACCCTAACCATAGGCTGGAACGGAAACCTACCACCAACCGTGCACCTTATCTACGCGGTACACTAATCCTAATCCGTACGCTGGCACTAACCGGTGAGTCAACATGTACCCTGACACTAACACGTTTCCGTACCCTCAGCTGTGCCCCAAACCTTGCCGTTGCCTATCCTTAACCTTAGCCCGGAACAGAAACCTACCATCAGCCCTACACCTTACCCTAAGCCGTACCCTAATCCTAATCCATACGTCAACACGTACCCTGACCCTAACACGTTTCCGTACCCTCACCTCTGCCATAAACCTTGCCGTTCCCTTACCTTAACCCTAGCCCGGAACGGAAAACTACCACCAACCCTACACCTTACCTTACGCCATACCCTAATCCTAATTCGTATGCTGACACTAACCTGTGCATCAACACGTACCCTGACCCTAACACGTTTCGTACCCTCACCTGTGCCCTAAACTTTGCCAGTCCCTAAACATAACCCTAGACTGGAACGGAAACCTACCACCAACCCTACACCTTACTCTATGCGGTACCCTAATCCTCATGCGTACGCTCACACTAACCCGTGAGTCAACACGTACCCTGAACCTAACACAATTCCGTACCATCACCTGTGCCCTATACCTTGCAATTCGCTATCCCTAACCCTACACCGGAATGTAAACCTACCGCCATCCGTACACCTTACTGTACGCCGTACCCTAATCCTAATGCGTACGATGACACTATTCCATGCATCAACATGCACCATGAACCTAACACGTTTCTGTACCCTCACCTGTGCCCTAAGCCTTGCCGTTCACTAACCCTAACCCTAGCCCTGAACTGAAACCCACCACCAGCCCTACACCATACCCTATGCCTTACCCTACTCCTGGCCTGTATGCTGGCACTGACCCGTGCGTCAGCACGTAGCCTGCCTCACCCAAGTTTCCGTACCCTCACCTGTGCCCTTAGCCTTGCCGTTCCCTAACCCTAACCCTAGCCCAGAACGGAAACCCACCACCAGCCCTACACCTTACCCTATGCCGTACCCTACTCCTGGCCCATACGCTGGCACTGACCCATGCGTCAGCAGGTAGCCTGACCCTCCCACGTTTCCGTACCCTCACCTGTGTCCTAAAACTTGACGTTCCCTAACCCTAATCAAACCCCGGAATGGACACCCACCACCAGTCTTACACCTTACCCTACGCCGTACCCTACTCCTGGTCCACACCCTGGCACTGACCCGTGCTTCAGCATGTAGCCTGACCCTCCCACGTTTCCGTACCCTCACCTGTGCCCTAAGCCTTGCCGTTCCCTAACCCTAACCCTACACTTTACCCTACGCCATACCCTATTGCTGGGCCGTACGCTGGCACTGACACTTGCGTCAGCACGTAGCCTGACCCTCCCACGTTTCTGTACCCTCACCTGTGCCCTAAGCCTTGCCATTCCCTAACCCTAACCCTAGCCGGAAACGGAAACCCACCACCAGCCCTACACCTTACCCTACGCCGTACCCTACTCCTGGGCCGTACACTGGAACTGACCCTTGTGTAAGCACGTAGCCTGCCACTCCCATGTTTCCATACCCTCACCTGTGCCCTAAGCCTTGCCGATCCCTAACCCTAACCCTACCCTGGAACAGAAACCCACCACCAGCCCTACACCTTACCCTACGCCGTACCCTAATTCTGGCGCGTACGCTGGCACTGACCCGTGTGTCAGCACGTAGCGTGCCTCTCCCTCGTTTCAGTACCCTTACCTGTGCCCTAAGCCTTGCCGTTCCCTAACCCTAAACCGGAACAGAAACCCACCAACAGCCCTACACCTTACCCTACTCCGTACCCTAATCCTGGCCCGTACACTGGCACTGAAACGTGCGTCAGCACATAGCCTGACCCTCCCACGTTTCTGTACCCTCAGCTGTGCCCTAAGCCTTGCCGTTCCCTAACCCTAACCCTAGCGCGGAATGGAAACCCACAACTAGCCCTACACCATACTTTACTCCAGACCCGTACGCTGGCACTGACACGTTTGTCAGCACGTAGCCTGCCTCTCCCACGTGTCCCTATGCTCACCTGTTCCCTAAACCTTGCCGTTCCCTAACCCTAACCCTAGCCCGGAACGGAAACCCACCACCAGCCCTACACGTTACCCTATGATGTACCCTACTCCTGGCCCTTACGCTGGCACTGACACGTGCGTCAGCACACAGCCTGACCATCCCACGATCCTCCCAATACAGAAATGGGCAGAAGATCTCAAGAGACGTTTCTTCAAAGAAGACACAGAGATGGCCAAGGCGCACATGAGAAGCTGCTCAAGAGCACTAATTATTAGAGAAATGCAAATCAAAACTACAATGAGGTATCACCTCACACCTGTTAGAATCAGCATCATCAGAAAATCTACAGACAACAAATTCTGGGGAGGGTGTGGACAAAAGGAGCCCTCTTCCACTATTGTTGGGAATGTAAATTGATACAGTCACTATGGAGAACAGTATGGAGTTTCCTTAAAAAACCTACAAATAGAAACCTTGACTTTCCCTAACCCTAACCATAGGCTGGAACGGAAACCTACCACCAACCGTGCACCTTATCTACGCGGTACACTAATCCTAATCCGTACGCTGGCACTAACCGGTGAGTCAACATGTACCCTGACACTAACACGTTTCCGTACCCTCAGCTGTGCCCCAAACCTTGCCGTTGCCTATCCTTAACCTTAGCCCGGAACAGAAACCTACCATCAGCCCTACACCTTACCCTAAGCCGTACCCTAATCCTAATCCATACGTCAACACGTACCCTGACCCTAACACGTTTCCGTACCCTCACCTCTGCCATAAACCTTGCCGTTCCCTTACCTTAACCCTATCCCGGAACGGAAAACTACCACCAACCCTACACCTTACCTTACGCCATACCCTAATCCTAATTCGTATGCTGACACTAACCTGTGCATCAACACGTACCCTGACCCTAACACGTTTCGTACCCTCACCTGTGCCCTAAACTTTGCCAGTCCCTAAACATAACCCTAGACTGGAACGGAAACCTACCACCAACCCTACACCTTACTCTATGCGGTACCCTAATCCTCATGCGTACGCTCACACTAACCCGTGAGTCAACACGTACCCTGAACCTAACACAATTCCGTACCATCACCTGTGCCCTATACCTTGCAATTCGCTATCCCTAACCCTACACCGGAATGTAAACCTACCGCCATCCGTACACCTTACTGTACGCCGTACCCTAATCCTAATGCGTACGATGACACTATTCCATGCATCAACATGCACCATGAACCTAACACGTTTCTGTACCCTCACCTGTGCCCTAAGCCTTGCCATTCACTAACCCTAACCCTAGCCCTGAACTGAAACCCACCACCAGCCCTACACCATACCCTATGCCTTACCCTACTCCTGGCCTGTATGCTGGCACTGACCCGTGCGTCAGCACGTAGCCTGCCTCACCCAAGTTTCCGTACCCTCACCTGTGCCCTTAGCCTTGCCGTTCCCTAACCCTAACCCTAGCCCAGAACGGAAACCCACCACCAGCCCTACACCTTACCCTACGCCGTACCCTACTCCTGGCCCATACGCTGGCACTGACCCATGCGTCAGCAGGTAGCCTGACCCTCCCACGTTTCCGTACCCTCACCTGTGTCCTAAAACTTGACGTTCCCTAACCCTAATCAAACCCCGGAATGGACACCCACCACCAGTCTTACACCTTACCCTACGCCGTACCCTACTCCTGGTCCACACCCTGGCACTGACCCGTGCTTCAGCATGTAGCCTGACCCTCCCACGTTTCCGTACCCTCACCTGTGCCCTAAGCCTTGCCGTTCCCTAACCCTAACCCTACACTTTACCCTACGCCATACCCTATTGCTGGGCCGTACGCTGGCACTGACACTTGCGTCAGCACGTAGCCTGACCCTCCCACGTTTCTGTACCCTCACCTGTGCCCTAAGCCTTGCCATTCCCTAACCCTAACCCTAGCCGGAAACGGAAACCCACCACCAGCCCTACACCTTACCCTACGCCGTACCCTACTCCTGGGCCGTACACTGGAACTGACCCTTGTGTAAGCACGTAGCCTGCCACTCCCATGTTTCCATACCCTCACCTGTGCCCTAAGCCTTGCCGATCCCTAACCCTAACCCTACCCTGGAACAGAAACCCACCACCAGCCCTACACCTTACCCTACGCCGTACCCTAATTCTGGCGCGTACGCTGGCACTGACCCGTGTGTCAGCACGTAGCGTGCCTCTCCCTCGTTTCAGTACCCTTACCTGTGCCCTAAGCCTTGCCGTTCCCTAACCCTAACCCGGAACAGAAACCCACCAACAGCCCTACACCTTACCCTACTCCGTACCCTAATCCTGGCCCGTACACTGGCACTGAAACGTGCGTCAGCACATAGCCTGACCCTCCCACGTTTCTGTACCCTCAGCTGTGCCCTAAGCCTTGCCGTTCCCTAACCCTAACCCTAGCGCGGAATGGAAACCCACAACTAGCCCTACACCATACTTTACTCCAGACCCGTACGCTGGCACTGACACGTTTGTCAGCACGTAGCCTGCCTCTCCCACGTGTCCCTATGCTCACCTGTTCCCTAAACCTTGCCGTTCCCTAACCCTAACCCTAGCCCGGAACGGAAACCCACCACCAGCCCTACACGTTACCCTATGATGTACCCTACTCCTGGCCCTTACGCTGGCACTGACACGTGCGTCAGCACACAGCCTGACCATCCCACGATCCTCCCAATACAGAAATGGGCAGAAGATCTCAAGAGACGTTTCTTCAAAGAAGACACAGAGATGGCCAAGGCGCACATGAGAAGCTGCTCAAGAGCACTAATTATTAGAGAAATGCAAATCAAAACTACAATGAGGTATCACCTCACACCTGTTAGAATCGGCATCATCAGAAAATCTACAAACAACAAATTCTGGGGAGGGTGTGGACAAAAGGAGCCCTCTTCCACTATTGGTGGGAATGTAAATTGATAGAGTCACTATGGAGAACACTATGGAGTTTCCTTAAAAAATCTAGAAATAGAATTACCATCTGATCCAGCAATTCCACTTCTGGGCATATACCCAAAGAAAACCATAAATCAAAAAGGCACATTCACCACAATGTTCATTGCAGCACTATTTACAATAGCCAGGTAATGGAAGCAAACTAAATGCCCAAAGACAGATGAATGGATAAAGATGGGGTACATATATAAAATGGAATATTACTCGGCCATAAAAAGGAATGAATCTGGGTCATTTGTAGAGACATCGATGGATCTAGAGACAGTCATACAGAATGAAGTAAGTCAGAAAGGGGAAAACAACTATTGTATATTAATGCATATATGTGGAACCTAAAAAATGGTACAGATGAACTGGTTTGCAGGGAAGAAATAGAGACACAGAGGTAGAGAACAAACGTATGGACACCAAGTGTGGGAAGCCATGGGGTGGTGGTGGTGGGACGAGTTGGGAGATTGAGATTGACCTGTATACATGTATATGCATAAAATACATAACTAATAATAACCCGCTGTATAAAAAAGTAAATAAAATTAAATTTCAAAATGTTAAAATATAAAATTTAAAAATAAAACAGAAAAAAGCTCTTCCCTTCACACAGATGTATTTATAGGAATAAATTATTTCCATGCTTATATCTATAAATACATAAAAGAGGAATAAAAGCTAACTTGAACCATAAACGAAGAAAAACCTGAACCGACCAGTTATACAGAGAAAAACACTATCAGGGCACTTGCTCCAACGGTAAACAATATTGAAATTGTTCAGAGGTGGGGAATCATCTCCCGTACAGCCAGCAACCCACACCCCACACAAGGAGCTTCCTCATTGCAAAGCGGGGGGACCGAGCCGAGGCATCTCTGAACAAAGGTGAGCTGAGCCCCAGGCCAGCTGTTGCTGAACTGTTCCCACCCTTCCCAGGTAAAACACCTGAATATGTACAAGGGCTTGAAAGACTAGAGGAAGGGCCGTGGAGCCACAACAGCGAGAGAACGCAGGCCAACTTGGTGCCTCCAGGCCAGCCAGGGTGGTCCTGGCCCAGGGCACTCTTCCGGAAGCTTTCCATTGTCCTGCCAGAGATACCCCACCTGTCCCGGCCCCCACTGATTTTTTCCTTCCTCACCTCTGTCCGGAGAGAAATTCCAGCGGGAGGTATGGGTGACACATCCTCTTCTTTACAGGTGGCAGCTTGGCAACTCCTGCAGAAAGGCCAGCAGAACTCCACTCACACCGGGCCACCAACAAAGCTGTGGCCCCTCACTCCCTCCCACCAGCACAGCCCCGAGACTGCTCACGGGGCAAAGAATATGGAGGCAGGCACAGCTTCAGGGGCTATTGCTGCCTGGAGCGCTGTTTATATTGACCTCAACCAGGCACACCTGGGGAGGGCCGGCCGGCAGGATAAGGCTGCCCACGTCAGCTAATCCACAACCCTCAGGGAATCACAGTGTTGAAAATGGACCTCGCTAAAGCAGAATAGAAGCCAAGGAAAAAAAGGACACAATGCCATTTGCAGCACCGTAGATGAGCCTAGAGGTTATCACATGACTTGTAGTAAGTCAGAAAGTGAAAGACACATATCGTATCATATCACTTATAGGTGTTACCTAAAAATGGATACCAGGGCAGATATTTCCACGGAGAAGGGCAATCACAGATTCATTAAACAAACTTATGGTTCACCAATGGAAAGGTGTGAGGATGGGTTTCATTACGATATTGGGGTTAACAGACATATACAAACACAGGTGACATATATAATCACCTAAGACCTATGGAATACAAAGAGAGGACTACTCAACATTCTGTCTTAACGTACATGGGCAAAGGATCCCAGGAAGAACAGACATCTGTATATGTGTCAAAGAACCACATCTTCCACACCTACAACAAGCCAAGCATTGTAATCAAACTTGCTGTAATAAAAAATAAAAAATTAAATTAAAAACACGAACAAGAAGTAGTGAGACAAACTTGAGGGGCTTTCTCCTGGCACATTCCATTCTAAATTCCAATCTAGAACAAGACTTCCATTGAGGCTCTGTTGCACTAATAACCTGATTTGAAAGAGAGAACTGCTGCCACCTTGTGGCCGTTTCACACAACAGCAGCTTTAATCCCAGCGCTAAAGGTCAGTTGATATTCAAAATCATTGCAGGCCTGTAAATGACACCTGCCCTGAAAACAAATCCTGGGGTCACATATCGACCAAAAAATTCAAAGGACGTCCATATTTCAAAACGACCGTTTCAAAAGCCATATTTTACGCACATTAGTGTTCTGCTTCTTTGTCTTTCTTTCTTTTTTGGTTAAAAACACGGGAATGGAAAAAGGCATCCCTCAGAAGGGGCGAAAATAGTTGCAAACGAATCAATGGACAAAGGTTTAATCTCCAATATATATAAACAGCTCATGCAGCTTAATATTAAAAAAACAAACAACCCAATACAAACATGGGCAGAATATCTAAAGAGACGTTTCTTCAAAGAAGACACAGAGATGGCTAAGACGCACATGAAAAGCTGCTCAAGAGCACTAATTATTAGAGAAATGCAAATCAAAACTACAATGAGGTATCACCTCACACCTGTTAGAATCAGCATCATCAGAAAATCTACAGACAACAAATTCTGGGGAGGGTGTGGACAAAAGGAGCCCTCTTCCACTATTGTTGGGAATGTAAATTGATACAGTCACTATGGAGAACAGTATGGAGTTTCCTTAAAAAACCTACAAATAGAAACCTTGACTTTCCCTAACCCTAACCATAGGCTGGAACGGAAACCTACCACCAACCGTGCACCTTATCTACGCGGTACACTAATCCTAATCCGTACGCTGGCACTAACCGGTGAGTCAACATGTACCCTGACACTAACACGTTTCCGTACCCTCAGCTGTGCCCCAAACCTTGCCGTTGCCTATCCTTAACCTTAGCCCGGAACAGAAACCTACCATCAGCCCTACACCTTACCCTAAGCCGTACCCTAATCCTAATCCATACGTCAACACGTACCCTGACCCTAACACGTTTCCGTACCCTCACCTCTGCCATAAACCTTGCCGTTCCCTTACCTTAACCCTAGCCCGGAACGGAAAACTACCACCAACCCTACACCTTACCTTACGCCATACCCTAATCCTAATTCGTATGCTGACACTAACCTGTGCATCAACACGTACCCTGACCCTAACACGTTTCGTACCCTCACCTGTGCCCTAAACTTTGCCAGTCCCTAAACATAACCCTAGACTGGAACGGAAACCTACCACCAACCCTACACCTTACTCTATGCGGTACCCTAATCCTCATGCGTACGCTCACACTAACCCGTGAGTCAACACGTACCCTGAACCTAACACAATTCCGTACCATCACCTGTGCCCTATACCTTGCAATTCGCTATCCCTAACCCTACACCGGAATGTAAACCTACCGCCATCCGTACACCTTACTGTACGCCGTACCCTAATCCTAATGCGTACGATGACACTATTCCATGCATCAACATGCACCATGAACCTAACACGTTTCTGTACCCTCACCTGTGCCCTAAGCCTTGCCGTTCACTAACCCTAACCCTAGCCCTGAACTGAAACCCACCACCAGCCCTACACCATACCCTATGCCTTACCCTACTCCTGGCCTGTATGCTGGCACTGACCCGTGCGTCAGCACGTAGCCTGCCTCACCCAAGTTTCCGTACCCTCACCTGTGCCCTTAGCCTTGCCGTTCCCTAACCCTAACCCTAGCCCAGAACGGAAACCCACCACCAGCCCTACACCTTACCCTACGCCGTACCCTACTCCTGGCCCATACGCTGGCACTGACCCATGCGTCAGCAGGTAGCCTGACCCTCCCACGTTTCCGTACCCTCACCTGTGCCCTAAAACTTGACGTTCCCTAACCCTAATCAAACCCCGGAATGGACACCCACCACCAGTCTTACACCTTACCCTACGCCGTACCCTACTCCTGGTCCACACCCTGGCACTGACCCGTGCTTCAGCATGTAGCCTGACCCTCCCACGTTTCCGTACCCTCACCTGTGCCCTAAGCCTTGCCGTTCCCTAACCCTAACCCTACACTTTACCCTACGCCATACCCTATTCCTGGGCCGTACGCTGGCACTGACACTTGCGTCAGCACGTAGCCTGACCCTCCCACGTTTCTGTACCCTCACCTGTGCCCTAAGCCTTGCCATTCCCTAACCCTAACCCTAGCCGGAAACGGAAACCCACCACCAGCCCTACACCTTACCCTATGCCGTACCCTACTCCTGGGCCGTACACTGGAACTGACCCTTGTGTAAGCACGTAGCCTGCCACTCCCATGTTTCCATACCCTCACCTGTGCCCTAAGCCTTGCCGATCCCTAACCCTAACCCTACCCTGGAACAGAAACCCACCACCAGCCCTACACCTTACCCTATGCCGTACCCTATTTCTGGCGCGTACGCTGGCACTGACCCGTGTGTCAGCACGTAGCGTGCCTCTCCCTCGTTTCAGTACCCTTACCTGTGCCCTAAGCCTTGCCGTTCCCTAACCCTAAACCGGAACAGAAACCCACCAACAGCCCTACACCTTACCCTACTCCGTACCCTAATCCTGGCCCGTACACTGGCACTGAAACGTGCGTCAGCACATAGCCTGACCCTCCCACGTTTCTGTACCCTCAGCTGTGCCCTAAGCCTTGCCGTTCCCTAACCCTAACCCTAGCGCGGAATGGAAACCCACAACTAGCCCTACACCATACTTTACTCCAGACCCGTACGCTGGCACTGACACGTTTGTCAGCACGTAGCCTGCCTCTCCCACGTGTCCCTATGCTCACCTGTTCCCTAAACCTTGCCGTTCCCTAACCCTAACCCTAGCCCGGAACGGAAACCCACCACCAGCCCTACACGTTACCCTATGATGTACCCTACTCCTGGCCCTTACGCTGGCACTGACACGTGCGTCAGCACACAGCCTGACCATCCCACGATCCTCCCAATACAGAAATGGGCAGAAGATCTCAAGAGACGTTTCTTCAAAGAAGACACAGAGATGGCCAAGGCGCACATGAGAAGCTGCTCAAGAGCACTAATTATTAGAGAAATGCAAATCAAAACTACAATGAGGTATCACCTCACACCTGTTAGAATCGGCATCATCAGAAAATCTACAAACAACAAATTCTGGGGAGGGTGTGGACAAAAGGAGCCCTCTTCCACTATTGGTGGGAATGTAAATTGATAGAGTCACTATGGAGAACACTATGGAGTTTCCTTAAAAAATCTAGAAATAGAATTACCATCTGATCCAGCAATTCCACTTCTGGGCATATACCCAAAGAAAACCATAAATCAAAAAGGCACATTCACCACAATGTTCATTGCAGCACTATTTACAATAGCCAGGTAATGGAAGCAAACTAAATGCCCAAAGACAGATGAATGGATAAAGATGGGGTACATATATAAAATGGAATATTACTCGGCCATAAAAAGGAATGAATCTGGGTCATTTGTAGAGACATCGATGGATCTAGAGACAGTCATACAGAATGAAGTAAGTCAGAAAGGGGAAAACAAATATTGTATATTAATGCATATATGTGGAACCTAAAAAATGGTACAGATGAACTGGTTTGCAGGGAAGAAATAGAGACACAGAGGTAGAGAACAAACGTATGGACACCAAGTGTGGGAAGCCATGGGGTGGTGGTGGTGGGACGAGTTGGGAGATTGAGATTGACCTGTATACATGTATATGCATAAAATACATAACTAATAATAACCCGCTGTATAAAAAAGTAAATAAAATTAAATTTCAAAATGTTAAAATATAAAATTTAAAAATAAAACAGAAAAAAGCTCTTCCCTTCACACAGATGTATTTATAGGAATAAATTATTTCCATGCTTATATCTATAAATACATAAAAGAGGAATAAAAGCTAACTTGAACCATAAACGAAGAAAAACCTGAACCGACCAGTTATACAGAGAAAAACACTATCAGGGCACTTGCTCCAACGGTAAACAATATTGAAATTGTTCAGAGGTGGGGAATCATCTCCCGTACAGCCAGCAACCCACACCCCACACAAGGAGCTTCCTCATTGCAAAGCGGGGGGACCGAGCCGAGGCATCTCTGAACAAAGGTGAGCTGAGCCCCAGGCCAGCTGTTGCTGAACTGTTCCCACCCTTCCCAGGTAAAACACCTGAATATGTACAAGGGCTTGAAAGACTAGAGGAAGGGCCGTGGAGCCACAACAGCGAGAGAACGCAGGCCAACTTGGTGCCTCCAGGCCAGCCAGGGTGGTCCTGGCCCAGGGCACTCTTCCGGAAGCTTTCCATTGTCCTGCCAGAGATACCCCACCTGTCCCGGCCCCCACTGATTTTTTCCTTCCTCACCTCTGTCCGGAGAGAAATTCCAGCGGGAGGTATGGGTGACACATCCTCTTCTTTACAGGTGGCAGCTTGGCAACTCCTGCAGAAATGCCAGCAGAACTCCACTCACACCGGGCCACCAACAAAGCTGTGGCCCCTCACTCCCTCCCACCAGCACAGCCCCGAGACTGCTCACGGGGCAAAGAATATGGAGGCAGGCACAGCTTCAGGGGCTATTGCTGCCTGGAGCGCTGTTTATATTGACCTCAACCAGGCACACCTGGGGAGGGCCGGCCGGCAGGATAAGGCTGCCCACGTCAGCTAATCCACAACCCTCAGGGAATCACAGTGTTGAAAATGGACCTCGCTAAAGCAGAATAGAAGCCAAGGAAAAAAAGGACACAATGCCATTTGCAGCACCGTAGATGAGCCTAGAGGTTATCACATGACTTGTAGTAAGTCAGAAAGTGAAAGACACATATCGTATCATATCACTTATAGGTGTTACCTAAAAATGGATACCAGGGCAGATATTTCCACGGAGAAGGGCAATCACAGATTCATTAAACAAACTTATGGTTCACCAATGGAAAGGTGTGAGGATGGGTTTCATTACGATATTGGGGTTAACAGACATATACAAACACAGGTGACATATATAATCACCTAAGACCTACGGAATACAAAGAGAGGACTACTCAACATTCTGTCTTAACGTACATGGGCAAAGGATCCCAGGAAGAACAGACATCTGTATATGTGTCAAAGAACCACATCTTCCACACCTACAACAAGCCAAGCATTGTAATCAAACTTGCTGTAATAAAAAATAAAAAATTAAATTAAAAACACGAACAAGAAGTAGTGAGACAAACTTGAGGGGCTTTCTCCTGGCACATTCCATTCTAAATTCCAATCTAGAACAAGACTTCCATTGAGGCTCTGTTGCACTAATAACCTGATTTGAAAGAGAGAACTGCTGCCACCTTGTGGCCGTTTCACACAACAGCAGCTTTAATCCCAGCGCTAAAGGTCAGTTGATATTCAAAATCATTGCAGGCCTGTAAATGACACCTGCCCTGAAAACAAATCCTGGGGTCACATATCGACCAAAAAATTCAAAGGACGTCCATATTTCAAAACGACCGTTTCAAAAGCCATATTTTACGCACATTAGTGTTCTGCTTCTTTGTCTTTCTTTCTTTTTTGGTTAAAAACACGGGAATGGAAAAAGGCATCCCTCAGAAGGGGCGAAAATAGTTGCAAACGAATCAATGGACAAAGGTTTAATCTCCAATATATATAAACAGCTCATGCAGCTTAATATTAAAAAAACAAACAACCCAATACAAACATGGGCAGAATATCTAAAGAGACGTTTCTTCAAAGAAGACACAGAGATGGCTAAGACGCACATGAAAAGCTGCTCAAGAGCACTAATTATTAGAGAAATGCAAATCAAAACTACAATGAGGTATCACCTCACACCTGTTAGAATCAGCATCATCAGAAAATCTACAGACAACAAATTCTGGGGAGGGTGTGGACAAAAGGAGCCCTCTTCCACTATTGTTGGGAATGTAAATTGATACAGTCACTATGGAGAACAGTATGGAGTTTCCTTAAAAAACCTACAAATAGAAACCTTGACTTTCCCTAACCCTAACCATAGGCTGGAACGGAAACCTACCACCAACCGTGCACCTTATCTACGCGGTACACTAATCCTAATCCGTACGCTGGCACTAACCGGTGAGTCAACATGTACCCTGACACTAACACGTTTCCGTACCCTCAGCTGTGCCCCAAACCTTGCCGTTGCCTATCCTTAACCTTAGCCCGGAACAGAAACCTACCATCAGCCCTACACCTTACCCTAAGCCGTACCCTAATCCTAATCCATACGTCAACACGTACCCTGACCCTAACACGTTTCCGTACCCTCACCTCTGCCATAAACCTTGCCGTTCCCTTACCTTAACCCTAGCCCGGAACGGAAAACTACCACCAACCCTACACCTTACCTTACGCCATACCCTAATCCTAATTCGTATGCTGACACTAACCTGTGCATCAACACGTACCCTGACCCTAACACGTTTCGTACCCTCACCTGTGCCCTAAACTTTGCCAGTCCCTAAACATAACCCTAGACTGGAACGGAAACCTACCACCAACCCTACACCTTACTCTATGCGGTACCCTAATCCTCATGCGTACGCTCACACTAACCCGTGAGTCAACACGTACCCTGAACCTAACACAATTCCGTACCATCACCTGTGCCCTATACCTTGCAATTCGCTATCCCTAACCCTACACCGGAATGTAAACCTACCGCCATCCGTACACCTTACTGTACGCCGTACCCTAATCCTAATGCGTACGATGACACTATTCCATGCATCAACATGCACCATGAACCTAACACGTTTCTGTACCCTCACCTGTGCCCTAAGCCTTGCCGTTCACTAACCCTAACCCTAGCCCTGAACTGAAACCCACCACCAGCCCTACACCATACCCTATGCCTTACCCTACTCCTGGCCTGTATGCTGGCACTGACCCGTGCGTCAGCACGTAGCCTGCCTCACCCAAGTTTCCGTACCCTCACCTGTGCCCTTAGCCTTGCCGTTCCCTAACCCTAACCCTAGCCCAGAACGGAAACCCACCACCAGCCCTACACCTTACCCTACGCCGTACCCTACTCCTGGCCCATACGCTGGCACTGACCCATGCGTCAGCAGGTAGCCTGACCCTCCCACGTTTCCGTACCCTCACCTGTGCCCTAAAACTTGACGTTCCCTAACCCTAATCAAACCCCGGAATGGACACCCACCACCAGTCTTACACCTTACCCTACGCCGTACCCTACTCCTGGTCCACACCCTGGCACTGACCCGTGCTTCAGCATGTAGCCTGACCCTCCCACGTTTCCGTACCCTCACCTGTGCCCTAAGCCTTGCCGTTCCCTAACCCTAACCCTACACTTTACCCTACGCCATACCCTATTCCTGGGCCGTACGCTGGCACTGACACTTGCGTCAGCACGTAGCCTGACCCTCCCACGTTTCTGTACCCTCACCTGTGCCCTAAGCCTTGCCATTCCCTAACCCTAACCCTAGCCGGAAACGGAAACCCACCACCAGCCCTACACCTTACCCTACGCCGTACCCTACTCCTGGGCCGTACACTGGAACTGACCCTTGTGTAAGCACGTAGCCTGCCACTCCCATGTTTCCATACCCTCACCTGTGCCCTAAGCCTTGCCGATCCCTAACCCTAACCCTACCCTGGAACAGAAACCCACCACCAGCCCTACACCTTACCCTATGCCGTACCCTAATTCTGGCGCGTACGCTGGCACTGACCCGTGTGTCAGCACGTAGCGTGCCTCTCCCTCGTTTCAGTACCCTTACCTGTGCCCTAAGCCTTGCCGTTCCCTAACCCTAAACCGGAACAGAAACCCACCAACAGCCCTACACCTTACCCTACTCCGTGCCCTAATCCTGGCCCGTACACTGGCACTGAAACGTGCGTCAGCACATAGCCTGACCCTCCCACGTTTCTGTACCCTCAGCTGTGCCCTAAGCCTTGCCATTCCCTAACCCTAACCCTAGCGCGGAATGGAAACCCACAACTAGCCCTACACCATACTTTACTCCAGACCCGTACGCTGGCACTGACACGTTTGTCAGCACGTAGCCTGCCTCTCCCACGTGTCCCTATGCTCACCTGTTCCCTAAACCTTGCCGTTCCCTAACCCTAACCCTAGCCCGGAACGGAAACCCACCACCAGCCCTACACGTTACCCTATGATGTACCCTACTCCTGGCCCTTACGCTGGCACTGACACGTGCGTCAGCACACAGCCTGACCATCCCACGATCCTCCCAATACAGAAATGGGCAGAAGATCTCAAGAGACGTTTCTTCAAAGAAGACACAGAGATGGCCAAGGCGCACATGAGAAGCTGCTCAAGAGCACTAATTATTAGAGAAATGCAAATCAAAACTACAATGAGGTATCACCTCACACCTGTTAGAATCGGCATCATCAGAAAATCTACAAACAACAAATTCTGGGGAGGGTGTGGACAAAAGGAGCCCTCTTCCACTATTGGTGGGAATGTAAATTGATAGAGTCACTATGGAGAACACTATGGAGTTTCCTTAAAAAATCTAGAAATAGAATTACCATCTGATCCAGCAATTCCACTTCTGGGCATATACCCAAAGAAAACCATAAATCAAAAAGGCACATTCACCACAATGTTCATTGCAGCACTATTTACAATAGCCAGGTAATGGAAGCAAACTAAATGCCCAAAGACAGATGAATGGATAAAGATGGGGTACATATATAAAATGGAATATTACTCGGCCATAAAAAGGAATGAATCTGGGTCATTTGTAGAGACATCGATGGATCTAGAGACAGTCATACAGAATGAAGTAAGTCAGAAAGGGGAAAACAAATATTGTATATTAATGCATATATGTGGAACCTAAAAAATGGTACAGATGAACTGGTTTGCAGGGAAGAAATAGAGACACAGAGGTAGAGAACAAACGTATGGACACCAAGTGTGGGAAGCCATGGGGTGGTGGTGGTGGGACGAGTTGGGAGATTGAGATTGACCTGTATACATGTATATGCATAAAATACATAACTAATAATAACCCGCTGTATAAAAAAGTAAATAAAATTAAATTTCAAAATGTTAAAATATAAAATTTAAAAATAAAACAGAAAAAAGCTCTTCCCTTCACACAGATGTATTTATAGGAATAAATTATTTCCATGCTTATATCTATAAATACATAAAAGAGGAATAAAAGCTAACTTGAACCATAAACGAAGAAAAACCTGAACCGACCAGTTATACAGAGAAAAACACTATCAGGGCACTTGCTCCAACGGTAAACAATATTGAAATTGTTCAGAGGTGGGGAATCATCTCCCGTACAGCCAGCAACCCACACCCCACACAAGGAGCTTCCTCATTGCAAAGCGGGGGGACCGAGCCGAGGCATCTCTGAACAAAGGTGAGCTGAGCCCCAGGCCAGCTGTTGCTGAACTGTTCCCACTCTTCCCAGGTAAAACACCTGAATATGTACAAGGGCTTGAAAGACTAGAGGAAGGGCCGTGGAGCCACAACAGCGAGAGAACGCAGGCCAACTTGGTGCCTCCAGGCCAGCCAGGGTGGTCCTGGCCCAGGGCACTCTTCCGGAAGCTTTCCATTGTCCTGCCAGAGATACCCCACCTGTCCCGGCCCCCACTGATTTTTTCCTTCCTCACCTCTGTCCGGAGAGAAATTCCAGCGGGAGGTATGGGTGACACATCCTCTTCTTTACAGGTGGCAGCTTGGCAACTCCTGCAGAAAGGCCAGCAGAACTCCACTCACACCGGGCCACCAACAAAGCTGTGGCCCCTCACTCCCTCCCACCAGCACAGCCCCGAGACTGCTCACGGGGCAAAGAATATGGAGGCAGGCACAGCTTCAGGGGCTATTGCTGCCTGGAGCGCTGTTTATATTGACCTCAACCAGGCACACCTGGGGAGGGCCGGCCGGCAGGATAAGGCTGCCCACGTCAGCTAATCCACAACCCTCAGGGAATCACAGTGTTGAAAGTGGACCTCGCTAAAGCAGAATAGAAGCCAAGGAAAAAAAGGACACAATGCCATTTGCAGCACCGTAGATGAGCCTAGAGGTTATCACATGACTTGTAGTAAGTCAGAAAGTGAAAGACACAGATCGTATCATATCACTTATAGGTGTTACCTAAAAATGGATACCAGGGCAGATATTTCCACGGAGAAGGGCAATCACAGATTCATTAAACAAACTTATGGTTCACCAATGGAAAGGTGTGAGGATGGGTTTCATTACGATATTGGGGTTAACAGACATATACAAACACAGGTGACATATATAATCACCTAAGACCTACGGAATACAAAGAGAGGACTACTCAACATTCTGTCTTAACGTACATGGGCAAAGGATCCCAGGAAGAACAGACATCTGTATATGTGTCAAAGAACCACATCTTCCACACCTACAACAAGCCAAGCATTGTAATCAAACTTGCTGTAATAAAAAATAAAAAATTAAATTAAAAACACGAACAAGAAGTAGTGAGACAAACTTGAGGGGCTTTCTCCTGGCACATTCCATTCTAAATTCCAATCTAGAACAAGACTTCCATTGAGGCTCTGTTGCACTAATAACCTGATTTGAAAGAGAGAACTGCTGCCACCTTGTGGCCGTTTCACACAACAGCAGCTTTAATCCCAGCGCTAAAGGTCAGTTGATATTCAAAATCATTGCAGGCCTGTAAATGACACCTGCCCTGAAAACAAATCCTGGGGTCACATATCGACCAAAAAATTCAAAGGACGTCCATATTTCAAAACGACCGTTTCAAAAGCCATATTTTACGCACATTAGTGTTCTGCTTCTTTGTCTTTCTTTCTTTTTTGGTTAAAAACACGGGAATGGAAAAAGGCATCCCTCAGAAGGGGCGAAAATAGTTGCAAACGAATCAATGGACAAAGGTTTAATCTCCAATATATATAAACAGCTCATGCAGCTTAATATTAAAAAAACAAACAACCCAATACAAACATGGGCAGAATATCTAAAGAGACGTTTCTTCAAAGAAGACACAGAGATGGCTAAGACGCACATGAAAAGCTGCTCAAGAGCACTAATTATTAGAGAAATGCAAATCAAAACTACAATGAGGTATCACCTCACACCTGTTAGAATCAGCATCATCAGAAAATCTACAGACAACAAATTCTGGGGAGGGTGTGGACAAAAGGAGCCCTCTTCCACTATTGTTGGGAATGTAAATTGATACAGTCACTATGGAGAACAGTATGGAGTTTCCTTAAAAAACCTACAAATAGAAACCTTGACTTTCCCTAACCCTAACCATAGGCTGGAACGGAAACCTACCACCAACCGTGCACCTTATCTACGCGGTACACTAATCCTAATCCGTACGCTGGCACTAACCGGTGAGTCAACATGTACCCTGACACTAACACGTTTCCGTACCCTCAGCTGTGCCCCAAACCTTGCCGTTGCCTATCCTTAACCTTAGCCCGGAACAGAAACCTACCATCAGCCCTACACCTTACCCTAAGCCGTACCCTAATCCTAATCCATACGTCAACACGTACCCTGACCCTAACACGTTTCCGTACCCTCACCTCTGCCATAAACCTTGCCGTTCCCTTACCTTAACCCTAGCCCGGAACGGAAAACTACCACCAACCCTACACCTTACCTTACGCCATACCCTAATCCTAATTCGTATGCTGACACTAACCTGTGCATCAACACGTACCCTGACCCTAACACGTTTCGTACCCTCACCTGTGCCCTAAACTTTGCCAGTCCCTAAACATAACCCTAGACTGGAACGGAAACCTACCACCAACCCTACACCTTACTCTATGCGGTACCCTAATCCTCATGCGTACGCTCACACTAACCCGTGAGTCAACACGTACCCTGAACCTAACACAATTCCGTACCATCACCTGTGCCCTATACCTTGCAATTCGCTATCCCTAACCCTACACCGGAATGTAAACCTACCGCCATCCGTACACCTTACTGTACGCCGTACCCTAATCCTAATGCGTACGATGACACTATTCCATGCATCAACATGCACCATGAACCTAACACGTTTCTGTACCCTCACCTGTGCCCTAAGCCTTGCCGTTCACTAACCCTAACCCTAGCCCTGAACTGAAACCCACCACCAGCCCTACACCATACCCTATGCCTTACCCTACTCCTGGCCTGTATGCTGGCACTGACCCGTGCGTCAGCACGTAGCCTGCCTCACCCAAGTTTCCGTACCCTCACCTGTGCCCTTAGCCTTGCCGTTCCCTAACCCTAACCCTAGCCCAGAACGGAAACCCACCACCAGCCCTACACCTTACCCTACGCCGTACCCTACTCCTGGCCCATACGCTGGCACTGACCCATGCGTCAGCAGGTAGCCTGACCCTCCCACGTTTCCGTACCCTCACCTGTGCCCTAAAACTTGACGTTCCCTAACCCTAATCAAACCCCGGAATGGACACCCACCACCAGTCTTACACCTTACCCTACGCCGTACCCTACTCCTGGTCCACACCCTGGCACTGACCCGTGCTTCAGCATGTAGCCTGACCCTCCCACGTTTCCGTACCCTCACCTGTGCCCTAAGCCTTGCCGTTCCCTAACCCTAACCCTACACTTTACCCTACGCCATACCCTATTCCTGGGCCGTACGCTGGCACTGACACTTGCGTCAGCACGTAGCCTGACCCTCCCACGTTTCTGTACCCTCACCTGTGCCCTAAGCCTTGCCATTCCCTAACCCTAACCCTAGCCGGAAACGGAAACCCACCACCAGCCCTACACCTTACCCTACGCCGTACCCTACTCCTGGGCCGTACACTGGAACTGACCCTTGTGTAAGCACGTAGCCTGCCACTCCCATGTTTCCATACCCTCACCTGTGCCCTAAGCCTTGCCGATCCCTAACCCTAACCCTACCCTGGAACAGAAACCCACCACCAGCCCTACACCTTACCCTATGCCGTACCCTAATTCTGGCGCGTACGCTGGCACTGACCCGTGTGTCAGCACGTAGCGTGCCTCTCCCTCGTTTCAGTACCCTTACCTGTGCCCTAAGCCTTGCCGTTCCCTAACCCTAAACCGGAACAGAAACCCACCAACAGCCCTACACCTTACCCTACTCCGTGCCCTAATCCTGGCCCGTACACTGGCACTGAAACGTGCGTCAGCACATAGCCTGACCCTCCCACGTTTCTGTACCCTCAGCTGTGCCCTAAGCCTTGCCGTTCCCTAACCCTAACCCTAGCGCGGAATGGAAACCCACAACTAGCCCTACACCATACTTTACTCCAGACCCGTACGCTGGCACTGACACGTTTGTCAGCACGTAGCCTGCCTCTCCCACGTGTCCCTATGCTCACCTGTTCCCTAAACCTTGCCGTTCCCTAACCCTAACCCTAGCCCGGAACGGAAACCCACCACCAGCCCTACACGTTACCCTATGATGTACCCTACTCCTGGCCCTTACGCTGGCACTGACACGTGCGTCAGCACACAGCCTGACCATCCCACGATCCTCCCAATACAGAAATGGGCAGAAGATCTCAAGAGACGTTTCTTCAAAGAAGACACAGAGATGGCCAAGGCGCACATGAGAAGCTGCTCAAGAGCACTAATTATTAGAGAAATGCAAATCAAAACTACAATGAGGTATCACCTCACACCTGTTAGAATCGGCATCATCAGAAAATCTACAAACAACAAATTCTGGGGAGGGTGTGGACAAAAGGAGCCCTCTTCCACTATTGGTGGGAATGTAAATTGATAGAGTCACTATGGAGAACACTATGGAGTTTCCTTAAAAAATCTAGAAATAGAATTACCATCTGATCCAGCAATTCCACTTCTGGGCATATACCCAAAGAAAACCATAAATCAAAAAGGCACATTCACCACAATGTTCATTGCAGCACTATTTACAATAGCCAGGTAATGGAAGCAAACTAAATGCCCAAAGACAGATGAATGGATAAAGATGGGGTACATATATAAAATGGAATATTACTCGGCCATAAAAAGGAATGAATCTGGGTCATTTGTAGAGACATCGATGGATCTAGAGACAGTCATACAGAATGAAGTAAGTCAGAAAGGGGAAAACAAATATTGTATATTAATGCATATATGTGGAACCTAAAAAATGGTACAGATGAACTGGTTTGCAGGGAAGAAATAGAGACACAGAGGTAGAGAACAAACGTATGGACACCAAGTGTGGGAAGCCATGGGGTGGTGGTGGTGGGACGAGTTGGGAGATTGAGATTGACCTGTATACATGTATATGCATAAAATACATAACTAATAATAACCCGCTGTATAAAAAAGTAAATAAAATTAAATTTCAAAATGTTAAAATATAAAATTTAAAAATAAAACAGAAAAAAGCTCTTCCCTTCACACAGATGTATTTATAGGAATAAATTATTTCCATGCTTATATCTATAAATACATAAAAGAGGAATAAAAGCTAACTTGAACCATAAACGAAGAAAAACCTGAACCGACCAGTTATACAGAGAAAAACACTATCAGGGCACTTGCTCCAACGGTAAACAATATTGAAATTGTTCAGAGGTGGGGAATCATCTCCCGTACAGCCAGCAACCCACACCCCACACAAGGAGCTTCCTCATTGCAAAGCGGGGGGACCGAGCCGAGGCATCTCTGAACAAAGGTGAGCTGAGCCCCAGGCCAGCTGTTGCTGAACTGTTCCCACTCTTCCCAGGTAAAACACCTGAATATGTACAAGGGCTTGAAAGACTAGAGGAAGGGCCGTGGAGCCACAACAGCGAGAGAACGCAGGCCAACTTGGTGCCTCCAGGCCAGCCAGGGTGGTCCTGGCCCAGGGCACTCTTCCGGAAGCTTTCCATTGTCCTGCCAGAGATACCCCACCTGTCCCGGCCCCCACTGATTTTTTCCTTCCTCACCTCTGTCCGGAGAGAAATTCCAGCGGGAGGTATGGGTGACACATCCTCTTCTTTACAGGTGGCAGCTTGGCAACTCCTGCAGAAATGCCAGCAGAACTCCACTCACACCGGGCCACCAACAAAGCTGTGGCCCCTCACTCCCTCCCACCAGCACAGCCCCGAGACTGCTCACGGGGCAAAGAATATGGAGGCAGGCACAGCTTCAGGGGCTATTGCTGCCTGGAGCGCTGTTTATATTGACCTCAACCAGGCACACCTGGGGAGGGCCGGCCGGCAGGATAAGGCTGCCCACGTCAGCTAATCCACAACCCTCAGGGAATCACAGTGTTGAAAGTGGACCTCGCTAAAGCAGAATAGAAGCCAAGGAAAAAAAGGACACAATGCCATTTGCAGCACCGTAGATGAGCCTAGAGGTTATCACATGACTTGTAGTAAGTCAGAAAGTGAAAGACACATATCGTATCATATCACTTATAGGTGTTACCTAAAAATGGATACCAGGGCAGATATTTCCACGGAGAAGGGCAATCACAGATTCATTAAACAAACTTATGGTTCACCAATGGAAAGGTGTGAGGATGGGTTTCATTACGATATTGGGGTTAACAGACATATACAAACACAGGTGACATATATAATCACCTAAGACCTACGGAATACAAAGAGAGGACTACTCAACATTCTGTCTTAACGTACATGGGCAAAGGATCCCAGGAAGAACAGACATCTGTATATGTGTCAAAGAACCACATCTTCCACACCTACAACAAGCCAAGCATTGTAATCAAACTTGCTGTAATAAAAAATAAAAAATTAAATTAAAAACACGAACAAGAAGTAGTGAGACAAACTTGAGGGGCTTTCTCCTGGCACATTCCATTCTAAATTCCAATCTAGAACAAGACTTCCATTGAGGCTCTGTTGCACTAATAACCTGATTTGAAAGAGAGAACTGCTGCCACCTTGTGGCCGTTTCACACAACAGCAGCTTTAATCCCAGCGCTAAAGGTCAGTTGATATTCAAAATCATTGCAGGCCTGTAAATGACACCTGCCCTGAAAACAAATCCTGGGGTCACATATCGACCAAAAAATTCAAAGGACGTCCATATTTCAAAACGACCGTTTCAAAAGCCATATTTTACGCACATTAGTGTTCTGCTTCTTTGTCTTTCTTTCTTTTTTGGTTAAAAACACGGGAATGGAAAAAGGCATCCCTCAGAAGGGGCGAAAATAGTTGCAAACGAATCAATGGACAAAGGTTTAATCTCCAATATATATAAACAGCTCATGCAGCTTAATATTAAAAAAACAAACAACCCAATACAAACATGGGCAGAATATCTAAAGAGACGTTTCTTCAAAGAAGACACAGAGATGGCTAAGACGCACATGAAAAGCTGCTCAAGAGCACTAATTATTAGAGAAATGCAAATCAAAACTACAATGAGGTATCACCTCACACCTGTTAGAATCAGCATCATCAGAAAATCTACAGACAACAAATTCTGGGGAGGGTGTGGACAAAAGGAGCCCTCTTCCACTATTGTTGGGAATGTAAATTGATACAGTCACTATGGAGAACAGTATGGAGTTTCCTTAAAAAACCTACAAATAGAAACCTTGACTTTCCCTAACCCTAACCATAGGCTGGAACGGAAACCTACCACCAACCGTGCACCTTATCTACGCGGTACACTAATCCTAATCCGTACGCTGGCACTAACCGGTGAGTCAACATGTACCCTGACACTAACACGTTTCCGTACCCTCAGCTGTGCCCCAAACCTTGCCGTTGCCTATCCTTAACCTTAGCCCGGAACAGAAACCTACCATCAGCCCTACACCTTACCCTAAGCCGTACCCTAATCCTAATCCATACGTCAACACGTACCCTGACCCTAACACGTTTCCGTACCCTCACCTCTGCCATAAACCTTGCCGTTCCCTTACCTTAACCCTAGCCCGGAACGGAAAACTACCACCAACCCTACACCTTACCTTACGCCATACCCTAATCCTAATTCGTATGCTGACACTAACCTGTGCATCAACACGTACCCTGACCCTAACACGTTTCGTACCCTCACCTGTGCCCTAAACTTTGCCAGTCCCTAAACATAACCCTAGACTGGAACGGAAACCTACCACCAACCCTACACCTTACTCTATGCGGTACCCTAATCCTCATGCGTACGCTCACACTAACCCGTGAGTCAACACGTACCCTGAACCTAACACAATTCCGTACCATCACCTGTGCCCTATACCTTGCAATTCGCTATCCCTAACCCTACACCGGAATGTAAACCTACCGCCATCCGTACACCTTACTGTACGCCGTACCCTAATCCTAATGCGTACGATGACACTATTCCATGCATCAACATGCACCATGAACCTAACACGTTTCTGTACCCTCACCTGTGCCCTAAGCCTTGCCGTTCACTAACCCTAACCCTAGCCCTGAACTGAAACCCACCACCAGCCCTACACCATACCCTATGCCTTACCCTACTCCTGGCCTGTATGCTGGCACTGACCCGTGCGTCAGCACGTAGCCTGCCTCACCCAAGTTTCCGTACCCTCACCTGTGCCCTTAGCCTTGCCGTTCCCTAACCCTAACCCTAGCCCAGAACGGAAACCCACCACCAGCCCTACACCTTACCCTATGCCGTACCCTACTCCTGGCCCATACGCTGGCACTGACCCATGCGTCAGCAGGTAGCCTGACCCTCCCACGTTTCCGTACCCTCACCTGTGCCCTAAAACTTGACGTTCCCTAACCCTAATCAAACCCCGGAATGGACACCCACCACCAGTCTTACACCTTACCCTACGCCGTACCCTACTCCTGGTCCACACCCTGGCACTGACCCGTGCTTCAGCATGTAGCCTGACCCTCCCACGTTTCCGTACCCTCACCTGTGCCCTAAGCCTTGCCGTTCCCTAACCCTAACCCTACACTTTACCCTACGCCATACCCTATTCCTGGGCCGTACGCTGGCACTGACACTTGCGTCAGCACGTAGCCTGACCCTCCCACGTTTCTGTACCCTCACCTGTGCCCTAAGCCTTGCCATTCCCTAACCCTAACCCTAGCCGGAAACGGAAACCCACCACCAGCCCTACACCTTACCCTACGCCGTACCCTACTCCTGGGCCGTACACTGGAACTGACCCTTGTGTAAGCACGTAGCCTGCCACTCCCATGTTTCCATACCCTCACCTGTGCCCTAAGCCTTGCCGATCCCTAACCCTAACCCTACCCTGGAACAGAAACCCACCACCAGCCCTACACCTTACCCTATGCCGTACCCTAATTCTGGCGCGTACGCTGGCACTGACCCGTGTGTCAGCACGTAGCGTGCCTCTCCCTCGTTTCAGTACCCTTACCTGTGCCCTAAGCCTTGCCGTTCCCTAACCCTAAACCGGAACAGAAACCCACCAACAGCCCTACACCTTACCCTACTCCGTGCCCTAATCCTGGCCCGTACACTGGCACTGAAACGTGCGTCAGCACATAGCCTGACCCTCCCACGTTTCTGTACCCTCAGCTGTGCCCTAAGCCTTGCCGTTCCCTAACCCTAACCCTAGCGCGGAATGGAAACCCACAACTAGCCCTACACCATACTTTACTCCAGACCCGTACGCTGGCACTGACACGTTTGTCAGCACGTAGCCTGCCTCTCCCACGTGTCCCTATGCTCACCTGTTCCCTAAACCTTGCCGTTCCCTAACCCTAACCCTAGCCCGGAACGGAAACCCACCACCAGCCCTACACGTTACCCTATGATGTACCCTACTCCTGGCCCTTACGCTGGCACTGACACGTGCGTCAGCACACAGCCTGACCATCCCACGATCCTCCCAATACAGAAATGGGCAGAAGATCTCAAGAGACGTTTCTTCAAAGAAGACACAGAGATGGCCAAGGCGCACATGAGAAGCTGCTCAAGAGCACTAATTATTAGAGAAATGCAAATCAAAACTACAATGAGGTATCACCTCACACCTGTTAGAATCGGCATCATCAGAAAATCTACAAACAACAAATTCTGGGGAGGGTGTGGACAAAAGGAGCCCTCTTCCACTATTGGTGGGAATGTAAATTGATAGAGTCACTATGGAGAACACTATGGAGTTTCCTTAAAAAATCTAGAAATAGAATTACCATCTGATCCAGCAATTCCACTTCTGGGCATATACCCAAAGAAAACCATAAATCAAAAAGGCACATTCACCACAATGTTCATTGCAGCACTATTTACAATAGCCAGGTAATGGAAGCAAACTAAATGCCCAAAGACAGATGAATGGATAAAGATGGGGTACATATATAAAATGGAATATTACTCGGCCATAAAAAGGAATGAATCTGGGTCATTTGTAGAGACATCGATGGATCTAGAGACAGTCATACAGAATGAAGTAAGTCAGAAAGGGGAAAACAAATATTGTATATTAATGCATATATGTGGAACCTAAAAAATGGTACAGATGAACTGGTTTGCAGGGAAGAAATAGAGACACAGAGGTAGAGAACAAACGTATGGACACCAAGTGTGGGAAGCCATGGGGTGGTGGTGGTGGGACGAGTTGGGAGATTGAGATTGACCTGTATACATGTATATGCATAAAATACATAACTAATAATAACCCGCTGTATAAAAAAGTAAATAAAATTAAATTTCAAAATGTTAAAATATAAAATTTAAAAATAAAACAGAAAAAAGCTCTTCCCTTCACACAGATGTATTTATAGGAATAAATTATTTCCATGCTTATATCTATAAATACATAAAAGAGGAATAAAAGCTAACTTGAACCATAAACGAAGAAAAACCTGAACCGACCAGTTATACAGAGAAAAACACTATCAGGGCACTTGCTCCAACGGTAAACAATATTGAAATTGTTCAGAGGTGGGGAATCATCTCCCGTACAGCCAGCAACCCACACCCCACACAAGGAGCTTCCTCATTGCAAAGCGGGGGGACCGAGCCGAGGCATCTCTGAACAAAGGTGAGCTGAGCCCCAGGCCAGCTGTTGCTGAACTGTTCCCACTCTTCCCAGGTAAAACACCTGAATATGTACAAGGGCTTGAAAGACTAGAGGAAGGGCCGTGGAGCCACAACAGCGAGAGAACGCAGGCCAACTTGGTGCCTCCAGGCCAGCCAGGGTGGTCCTGGCCCAGGGCACTCTTCCGGAAGCTTTCCATTGTCCTGCCAGAGATACCCCACCTGTCCCGGCCCCCACTGATTTTTTCCTTCCTCACCTCTGTCCGGAGAGAAATTCCAGCGGGAGGTATGGGTGACACATCCTCTTCTTTACAGGTGGCAGCTTGGCAACTCCTGCAGAAATGCCAGCAGAACTCCACTCACACCGGGCCACCAACAAAGCTGTGGCCCCTCACTCCCTCCCACCAGCACAGCCCCGAGACTGCTCACGGGGCAAAGAATATGGAGGCAGGCACAGCTTCAGGGGCTATTGCTGCCTGGAGCGCTGTTTATATTGACCTCAACCAGGCACACCTGGGGAGGGCCGGCCGGCAGGATAAGGCTGCCCACGTCAGCTAATCCACAACCCTCAGGGAATCACAGTGTTGAAAATGGACCTCGCTAAAGCAGAATAGAAGCCAAGGAAAAAAAGGACACAATGCCATTTGCAGCACCGTAGATGAGCCTAGAGGTTATCACATGACTTGTAGTAAGTCAGAAAGTGAAAGACACATATCGTATCATATCACTTATAGGTGTTACCTAAAAATGGATACCAGGGCAGATATTTCCACGGAGAAGGGCAATCACAGATTCATTAAACAAACTTATGGTTCACCAATGGAAAGGTGTGAGGATGGGTTTCATTACGATATTGGGGTTAACAGACATATACAAACACAGGTGACATATATAATCACCTAAGACCTACGGAATACAAAGAGAGGACTACTCAACATTCTGTCTTAACGTACATGGGCAAAGGATCCCAGGAAGAACAGACATCTGTATATGTGTAAAAGAACCACATCTTCCACACCTACAACAAGCCAAGCATTGTAATCAAACTTGCTGTAATAAAAAATAAAAAATTAAATTAAAAACACGAACAAGAAGTAGTGAGACAAACTTGAGGGGCTTTCTCCTGGCACATTCCATTCTAAATTCCAATCTAGAACAAGACTTCCATTGAGGCTCTGTTGCACTAATAACCTGATTTGAAAGAGAGAACTGCTGCCACCTTGTGGCCGTTTCACACAACAGCAGCTTTAATCCCAGCGCTAAAGGTCAGTTGATATTCAAAATCATTGCAGGCCTGTAAATGACACCTGCCCTGAAAACAAATCCTGGGGTCACATATCGACCAAAAAATTCAAAGGACGTCCATATTTCAAAACGACCGTTTCAAAAGCCATATTTTACGCACATTAGTGTTCTGCTTCTTTGTCTTTCTTTCTTTTTTGGTTAAAAACACGGGAATGGAAAAAGGCATCCCTCAGAAGGGGCGAAAATAGTTGCAAACGAATCAATGGACAAAGGTTTAATCTCCAATATATATAAACAGCTCATGCAGCTTAATATTAAAAAAACAAACAACCCAATACAAACATGGGCAGAATATCTAAAGAGACGTTTCTTCAAAGAAGACACAGAGATGGCTAAGACGCACATGAAAAGCTGCTCAAGAGCACTAATTATTAGAGAAATGCAAATCAAAACTACAATGAGGTATCACCTCACACCTGTTAGAATCAGCATCATCAGAAAATCTACAGACAACAAATTCTGGGGAGGGTGTGGACAAAAGGAGCCCTCTTCCACTATTGTTGGGAATGTAAATTGATACAGTCACTATGGAGAACAGTATGGAGTTTCCTTAAAAAACCTACAAATAGAAACCTTGACTTTCCCTAACCCTAACCATAGGCTGGAACGGAAACCTACCACCAACCGTGCACCTTATCTACGCGGTACACTAATCCTAATCCGTACGCTGGCACTAACCGGTGAGTCAACATGTACCCTGACACTAACACGTTTCCGTACCCTCAGCTGTGCCCCAAACCTTGCCGTTGCCTATCCTTAACCTTAGCCCGGAACAGAAACCTACCATCAGCCCTACACCTTACCCTAAGCCGTACCCTAATCCTAATCCATACGTCAACACGTACCCTGACCCTAACACGTTTCTGTACCCTCACCTCTGCCATAAACCTTGCCGTTCCCTTACCTTAACCCTAGCCCGGAACGGAAAACTACCACCAACCCTACACCTTACCTTACGCCATACCCTAATCCTAATTCGTATGCTGACACTAACCTGTGCATCAACACGTACCCTGACCCTAACACGTTTCGTACCCTCACCTGTGCCCTAAACTTTGCCAGTCCCTAAACATAACCCTAGACTGGAACGGAAACCTACCACCAACCCTACACCTTACTCTATGCGGTACCCTAATCCTCATGCGTACGCTCACACTAACCCGTGAGTCAACACGTACCCTGAACCTAACACAATTCCGTACCATCACCTGTGCCCTATACCTTGCAATTCGCTATCCCTAACCCTACACCGGAATGTAAACCTACCGCCATCCGTACACCTTACTGTACGCCGTACCCTAATCCTAATGCGTACGATGACACTATTCCATGCATCAACATGCACCATGAACCTAACACGTTTCTGTACCCTCACCTGTGCCCTAAGCCTTGCCGTTCACTAACCCTAACCCTAGCCCTGAACTGAAACCCACCACCAGCCCTACACCATACCCTATGCCTTACCCTACTCCTGGCCTGTATGCTGGCACTGACCCGTGCGTCAGCACGTAGCCTGCCTCACCCAAGTTTCCGTACCCTCACCTGTGCCCTTAGCCTTGCCGTTCCCTAACCCTAACCCTAGCCCAGAACGGAAACCCACCACCAGCCCTACACCTTACCCTACGCCGTACCCTACTCCTGGCCCATACGCTGGCACTGACCCATGCGTCAGCAGGTAGCCTGACCCTCCCACGTTTCCGTACCCTCACCTGTGCCCTAAAACTTGACGTTCCCTAACCCTAATCAAACCCCGGAATGGACACCCACCACCAGTCTTACACCTTACCCTACGCCGTACCCTACTCCTGGTCCACACCCTGGCACTGACCCGTGCTTCAGCATGTAGCCTGACCCTCCCACGTTTCCGTACCCTCACCTGTGCCCTAAGCCTTGCCGTTCCCTAACCCTAACCCTACACTTTACCCTACGCCATACCCTATTCCTGGGCCGTACGCTGGCACTGACACTTGCGTCAGCACGTAGCCTGACCCTCCCACGTTTCTGTACCCTCACCTGTGCCCTAAGCCTTGCCATTCCCTAACCCTAACCCTAGCCGGAAACGGAAACCCACCACCAGCCCTACACCTTACCCTACGCCGTACCCTACTCCTGGGCCGTACACTGGAACTGACCCTTGTGTAAGCACGTAGCCTGCCACTCCCATGTTTCCATACCCTCACCTGTGCCCTAAGCCTTGCCGATCCCTAACCCTAACCCTACCCTGGAACAGAAACCCACCACCAGCCCTACACCTTACCCTATGCCGTACCCTAATTCTGGCGCGTACGCTGGCACTGACCCGTGTGTCAGCACGTAGCGTGCCTCTCCCTCGTTTCAGTACCCTTACCTGTGCCCTAAGCCTTGCCGTTCCCTAACCCTAAACCGGAACAGAAACCCACCAACAGCCCTACACCTTACCCTACTCCGTGCCCTAATCCTGGCCCGTACACTGGCACTGAAACGTGCGTCAGCACATAGCCTGACCCTCCCACGTTTCTGTACCCTCAGCTGTGCCCTAAGCCTTGCCGTTCCCTAACCCTAACCCTAGCGCGGAATGGAAACCCACAACTAGCCCTACACCATACTTTACTCCAGACCCGTACGCTGGCACTGACACGTTTGTCAGCACGTAGCCTGCCTCTCCCACGTGTCCCTATGCTCACCTGTTCCCTAAACCTTGCCGTTCCCTAACCCTAACCCTAGCCCGGAACGGAAACCCACCACCAGCCCTACACGTTACCCTATGATGTACCCTACTCCTGGCCCTTACGCTGGCACTGACACGTGCGTCAGCACACAGCCTGACCATCCCACGATCCTCCCAATACAGAAATGGGCAGAAGATCTCAAGAGACGTTTCTTCAAAGAAGACACAGAGATGGCCAAGGCGCACATGAGAAGCTGCTCAAGAGCACTAATTATTAGAGAAATGCAAATCAAAACTACAATGAGGTATCACCTCACACCTGTTAGAATCGGCATCATCAGAAAATCTACAAACAACAAATTCTGGGGAGGGTGTGGACAAAAGGAGCCCTCTTCCACTATTGGTGGGAATGTAAATTGATAGAGTCACTATGGAGAACACTATGGAGTTTCCTTAAAAAATCTAGAAATAGAATTACCATCTGATCCAGCAATTCCACTTCTGGGCATATACCCAAAGAAAACCATAAATCAAAAAGGCACATTCACCACAATGTTCATTGCAGCACTATTTACAATAGCCAGGTAATGGAAGCAAACTAAATGCCCAAAGACAGATGAATGGATAAAGATGGGGTACATATATAAAATGGAATATTACTCGGCCATAAAAAGGAATGAATCTGGGTCATTTGTAGAGACATCGATGGATCTAGAGACAGTCATACAGAATGAAGTAAGTCAGAAAGGGGAAAACAAATATTGTATATTAATGCATATATGTGGAACCTAAAAAATGGTACAGATGAACTGGTTTGCAGGGAAGAAATAGAGACACAGAGGTAGAGAACAAACGTATGGACACCAAGTGTGGGAAGCCATGGGGTGGTGGTGGTGGGACGAGTTGGGAGATTGAGATTGACCTGTATACATGTATATGCATAAAATACATAACTAATAATAACCCGCTGTATAAAAAAGTAAATAAAATTAAATTTCAAAATGTTAAAATATAAAATTTAAAAATAAAACAGAAAAAAGCTCTTCCCTTCACACAGATGTATTTATAGGAATAAATTATTTCCATGCTTATATCTATAAATACATAAAAGAGGAATAAAAGCTAACTTGAACCATAAACGAAGAAAAACCTGAACCGACCAGTTATACAGAGAAAAACACTATCAGGGCACTTGCTCCAACGGTAAACAATATTGAAATTGTTCAGAGGTGGGGAATCATCTCCCGTACAGCCAGCAACCCACACCCCACACAAGGAGCTTCCTCATTGCAAAGCGGGGGGACCGAGCCGAGGCATCTCTGAACAAAGGTGAGCTGAGCCCCAGGCCAGCTGTTGCTGAACTGTTCCCACTCTTCCCAGGTAAAACACCTGAATATGTACAAGGGCTTGAAAGACTAGAGGAAGGGCCGTGGAGCCACAACAGCGAGAGAACGCAGGCCAACTTGGTGCCTCCAGGCCAGCCAGGGTGGTCCTGGCCCAGGGCACTCTTCCGGAAGCTTTCCATTGTCCTGCCAGAGATACCCCACCTGTCCCGGCCCCCACTGATTTTTTCCTTCCTCACCTCTGTCCGGAGAGAAATTCCAGCGGGAGGTATGGGTGACACATCCTCTTCTTTACAGGTGGCAGCTTGGCAACTCCTGCAGAAAGGCCAGCAGAACTCCACTCACACCGGGCCACCAACAAAGCTGTGGCCCCTCACTCCCTCCCACCAGCACAGCCCCGAGACTGCTCACGGGGCAAAGAATATGGAGGCAGGCACAGCTTCAGGGGCTATTGCTGCCTGGAGCGCTGTTTATATTGACCTCAACCAGGCACACCTGGGGAGGGCCGGCCGGCAGGATAAGGCTGCCCACGTCAGCTAATCCACAACCCTCAGGGAATCACAGTGTTGAAAATGGACCTCGCTAAAGCAGAATAGAAGCCAAGGAAAAAAAGGACACAATGCCATTTGCAGCACCGTAGATGAGCCTAGAGGTTATCACATGACTTGTAGTAAGTCAGAAAGTGAAAGACACATATCGTATCATATCACTTATAGGTGTTACCTAAAAATGGATACCAGGGCAGATATTTCCACGGAGAAGGGCAATCACAGATTCATTAAACAAACTTATGGTTCACCAATGGAAAGGTGTGAGGATGGGTTTCATTACGATATTGGGGTTAACAGACATATACAAACACAGGTGACATATATAATCACCTAAGACCTACGGAATACAAAGAGAGGACTACTCAACATTCTGTCTTAACGTACATGGGCAAAGGATCCCAGGAAGAACAGACATCTGTATATGTGTCAAAGAACCACATCTTCCACACCTACAACAAGCCAAGCATTGTAATCAAACTTGCTGTAATAAAAAATAAAAAATTAAATTAAAAACACGAACAAGAAGTAGTGAGACAAACTTGAGGGGCTTTCTCCTGGCACATTCCATTCTAAATTCCAATCTAGAACAAGACTTCCATTGAGGCTCTGTTGCACTAATAACCTGATTTGAAAGAGAGAACTGCTGCCACCTTGTGGCCGTTTCACACAACAGCAGCTTTAATCCCAGCGCTAAAGGTCAGTTGATATTCAAAATCATTGCAGGCCTGTAAATGACACCTGCCCTGAAAACAAATCCTGGGGTCACATATCGACCAAAAAATTCAAAGGACGTCCATATTTCAAAACGACCATTTCAAAAGCCATATTTTACGCACATTAGTGTTCTGCTTCTTTGTCTTTCTTTCTTTTTTGGTTAAAAACACGGGAATGGAAAAAGGCATCCCTCAGAAGGGGCGAAAATAGTTGCAAACGAATCAATGGACAAAGGTTTAATCTCCAATATATATAAACAGCTCATGCAGCTTAATATTAAAAAAACAAACAACCCAATACAAACATGGGCAGAATATCTAAAGAGACGTTTCTTCAAAGAAGACACAGAGATGGCTAAGACGCACATGAAAAGCTGCTCAAGAGCACTAATTATTAGAGAAATGCAAATCAAAACTACAATGAGGTATCACCTCACACCTGTTAGAATCAGCATCATCAGAAAATCTACAGACAACAAATTCTGGGGAGGGTGTGGACAAAAGGAGCCCTCTTCCACTATTGTTGGGAATGTAAATTGATACAGTCACTATGGAGAACAGTATGGAGTTTCCTTAAAAAACCTACAAATAGAAACCTTGACTTTCCCTAACCCTAACCATAGGCTGGAACGGAAACCTACCACCAACCGTGCACCTTATCTACGCGGTACACTAATCCTAATCCGTACGCTGGCACTAACCGGTGAGTCAACATGTACCCTGACACTAACACGTTTCCGTACCCTCAGCTGTGCCCCAAACCTTGCCGTTGCCTATCCTTAACCTTAGCCCGGAACAGAAACCTACCATCAGCCCTACACCTTACCCTAAGCCGTACCCTAATCCTAATCCATACGTCAACACGTACCCTGACCCTAACACGTTTCCGTACCCTCACCTCTGCCATAAACCTTGCCGTTCCCTTACCTTAACCCTAGCCCGGAACGGAAAACTACCACCAACCCTACACCTTACCTTACGCCATACCCTAATCCTAATTCGTATGCTGACACTAACCTGTGCATCAACACGCACCCTGACCCTAACACGTTTCGTACCCTCACCTGTGCCCTAAACTTTGCCAGTCCCTAAACATAACCCTAGACTGGAACGGAAACCTACCACCAACCCTACACCTTACTCTATGCGGTACCCTAATCCTCATGCGTACGCTCACACTAACCCGTGAGTCAACACGTACCCTGAACCTAACACAATTCCGTACCATCACCTGTGCCCTATACCTTGCAATTCGCTATCCCTAACCCTACACCGGAATGTAAACCTACCGCCATCCGTACACCTTACTGTACGCCGTACCCTAATCCTAATGCGTACGATGACACTATTCCATGCATCAACATGCACCATGAACCTAACACGTTTCTGTACCCTCACCTGTGCCCTAAGCCTTGCCGTTCACTAACCCTAACCCTAGCCCTGAACTGAAACCCACCACCAGCCCTACACCATACCCTATGCCTTACCCTACTCCTGGCCTGTATGCTGGCACTGACCCGTGCGTCAGCACGTAGCCTGCCTCACCCAAGTTTCCGTACCCTCACCTGTGCCCTTAGCCTTGCCGTTCCCTAACCCTAACCCTAGCCCAGAACGGAAACCCACCACCAGCCCTACACCTTACCCTACGCCGTACCCTACTCCTGGCCCATACGCTGGCACTGACCCATGCGTCAGCAGGTAGCCTGACCCTCCCACGTTTCCATACCCTCACCTGTGCCCTAAAACTTGACGTTCCCTAACCCTAATCAAACCCCGGAATGGACACCCACCACCAGTCTTACACCTTACCCTACGCCGTACCCTACTCCTGGTCCACACCCTGGCACTGACCCGTGCTTCAGCATGTAGCCTGACCCTCCCACGTTTCCGTACCCTCACCTGTGCCCTAAGCCTTGCCGTTCCCTAACCCTAACCCTACACTTTACCCTACGCCATACCCTATTCCTGGGCCGTACGCTGGCACTGACACTTGCGTCAGCACGTAGCCTGACCCTCCCACGTTTCTGTACCCTCACCTGTGCCCTAAGCCTTGCCATTCCCTAACCCTAACCCTAGCCGGAAACGGAAACCCACCACCAGCCCTACACCTTACCCTACGCCGTACCCTACTCCTGGGCCGTACACTGGAACTGACCCTTGTGTAAGCACGTAGCCTGCCACTCCCATGTTTCCATACCCTCACCTGTGCCCTAAGCCTTGCCGATCCCTAACCCTAACCCTACCCTGGAACAGAAACCCACCACCAGCCCTACACCTTACCCTATGCCGTACCCTAATTCTGGCGCGTACGCTGGCACTGACCCGTGTGTCAGCACGTAGCGTGCCTCTCCCTCGTTTCAGTACCCTTACCTGTGCCCTAAGCCTTGCCGTTCCCTAACCCTAAACCGGAACAGAAACCCACCAACAGCCCTACACCTTACCCTACTCCGTGCCCTAATCCTGGCCCGTACACTGGCACTGAAACGTGCGTCAGCACATAGCCTGACCCTCCCACGTTTCTGTACCCTCAGCTGTGCCCTAAGCCTTGCCGTTCCCTAACCCTAACCCTAGCGTGGAATGGAAACCCACAACTAGCCCTACACCATACTTTACTCCAGACCCGTACGCTGGCACTGACACGTTTGTCAGCACGTAGCCTGCCTCTCCCACGTGTCCCTATGCTCACCTGTTCCCTAAACCTTGCCGTTCCCTAACCCTAACCCTAGCCCGGAACGGAAACCCACCACCAGCCCTACACGTTACCCTATGATGTACCCTACTCCTGGCCCTTACGCTGGCACTGACACGTGCGTCAGCACACAGCCTGACCATCCCACGATCCTCCCAATACAGAAATGGGCAGAAGATCTCAAGAGACGTTTCTTCAAAGAAGACACAGAGATGGCCAAGGCGCACATGAGAAGCTGCTCAAGAGCACTAATTATTAGAGAAATGCAAATCAAAACTACAATGAGGTATCACCTCACACCTGTTAGAATCGGCATCATCAGAAAATCTACAAACAACAAATTCTGGGGAGGGTGTGGACAAAAGGAGCCCTCTTCCACTATTGGTGGGAATGTAAATTGATAGAGTCACTATGGAGAACACTATGGAGTTTCCTTAAAAAATCTAGAAATAGAATTACCATCTGATCCAGCAATTCCACTTCTGGGCATATACCCAAAGAAAACCATAAATCAAAAAGGCACATTCACCACAATGTTCATTGCAGCACTATTTACAATAGCCAGGTAATGGAAGCAAACTAAATGCCCAAAGACAGATGAATGGATAAAGATGGGGTACATATATAAAATGGAATATTACTCGGCCATAAAAAGGAATGAATCTGGGTCATTTGTAGAGACATCGATGGATCTAGAGACAGTCATACAGAATGAAGTAAGTCAGAAAGGGGAAAACAAATATTGTATATTAATGCATATATGTGGAACCTAAAAAATGGTACAGATGAACTGGTTTGCAGGGAAGAAATAGAGACACAGAGGTAGAGAACAAACGTATGGACACCAAGTGTGGGAAGCCATGGGGTGGTGGTGGTGGGACGAGTTGGGAGATTGAGATTGACCTGTATACATGTATATGCATAAAATACATAACTAATAATAACCCGCTGTATAAAAAAGTAAATAAAATTAAATTTCAAAATGTTAAAATATAAAATTTAAAAATAAAACAGAAAAAAGCTCTTCCCTTCACACAGATGTATTTATAGGAATAAATTATTTCCATGCTTATATCTATAAATACATAAAAGAGGAATAAAAGCTAACTTGAACCATAAACGAAGAAAAACCTGAACCGACCAGTTATACAGAGAAAAACACTATCAGGGCACTTGCTCCAACGGTAAACAATATTGAAATTGTTCAGAGGTGGGGAATCATCTCCCGTACAGCCAGCAACCCACACCCCACACAAGGAGCTTCCTCATTGCAAAGCGGGGGGACCGAGCCGAGGCATCTCTGAACAAAGGTGAGCTGAGCCCCAGGCCAGCTGTTGCTGAACTGTTCCCACCCTTCCCAGGTAAAACACCTGAATATGTACAAGGGCTTGAAAGACTAGAGGAAGGGCCGTGGAGCCACAACAGCGAGAGAACGCAGGCCAACTTGGTGCCTCCAGGCCAGCCAGGGTGGTCCTGGCCCAGGGCACTCTTCCGGAAGCTTTCCATTGTCCTGCCAGAGATACCCCACCTGTCCCGGCCCCCACTGATTTTTTCCTTCCTCACCTCTGTCCGGAGAGAAATTCCAGCGGGAGGTATGGGTGACACATCCTCTTCTTTACAGGTGGCAGCTTGGCAACTCCTGCAGAAAGGCCAGCAGAACTCCACTCACACCGGGCCACCAACAAAGCTGTGGCCCCTCACTCCCTCCCACCAGCACAGCCCCGAGACTGCTCACGGGGCAAAGAATATGGAGGCAGGCACAGCTTCAGGGGCTATTGCTGCCTGGAGCGCTGTTTATATTGACCTCAACCAGGCACACCTGGGGAGGGCCGGCCGGCAGGATAAGGCTGCCCACGTCAGCTAATCCACAACCCTCAGGGAATCACAGTGTTGAAAATGGACCTCGCTAAAGCAGAATAGAAGCCAAGGAAAAAAAGGACACAATGCCATTTGCAGCACCGTAGATGAGCCTAGAGGTTATCACATGACTTGTAGTAAGTCAGAAAGTGAAAGACACATATCGTATCATATCACTTATAGGTGTTACCTAAAAATGGATACCAGGGCAGATATTTCCACGGAGAAGGGCAATCACAGATTCATTAAACAAACTTATGGTTCACCAATGGAAAGGTGTGAGGATGGGTTTCATTACGATATTGGGGTTAACAGACATATACAAACACAGGTGACATATATAATCACCTAAGACCTACGGAATACAAAGAGAGGACTACTCAACATTCTGTCTTAACGTACATGGGCAAAGGATCCCAGGAAGAACAGACATCTGTATATGTGTCAAAGAACCACATCTTCCACACCTACAACAAGCCAAGCATTGTAATCAAACTTGCTGTAATAAAAAATAAAAAATTAAATTAAAAACACGAACAAGAAGTAGTGAGACAAACTTGAGGGGCTTTCTCCTGGCACATTCCATTCTAAATTCCAATCTAGAACAAGACTTCCATTGAGGCTCTGTTGCACTAATAACCTGATTTGAAAGAGAGAACTGCTGCCACCTTGTGGCCGTTTCACACAACAGCAGCTTTAATCCCAGCGCTAAAGGTCAGTTGATATTCAAAATCATTGCAGGCCTGTAAATGACACCTGCCCTGAAAACAAATCCTGGGGTCACATATCGACCAAAAAATTCAAAGGACGTCCATATTTCAAAACGACCGTTTCAAAAGCCATATTTTACGCACATTAGTGTTCTGCTTCTTTGTCTTTCTTTCTTTTTTGGTTAAAAACACGGGAATGGAAAAAGGCATCCCTCAGAAGGGGCGAAAATAGTTGCAAACGAATCAATGGACAAAGGTTTAATCTCCAATATATATAAACAGCTCATGCAGCTTAATATTAAAAAAACAAACAACCCAATACAAACATGGGCAGAATATCTAAAGAGACGTTTCTTCAAAGAAGACACAGAGATGGCTAAGACGCACATGAAAAGCTGCTCAAGAGCACTAATTATTAGAGAAATGCAAATCAAAACTACAATGAGGTATCACCTCACACCTGTTAGAATCAGCATCATCAGAAAATCTACAGACAACAAATTCTGGGGAGGGTGTGGACAAAAGGAGCCCTCTTCCACTATTGTTGGGAATGTAAATTGATACAGTCACTATGGAGAACAGTATGGAGTTTCCTTAAAAAACCTACAAATAGAAACCTTGACTTTCCCTAACCCTAACCATAGGCTGGAACGGAAACCTACCACCAACCGTGCACCTTATCTACGCGGTACACTAATCCTAATCCGTACGCTGGCACTAACCGGTGAGTCAACATGTACCCTGACACTAACACGTTTCCGTACCCTCAGCTGTGCCCCAAACCTTGCCGTTGCCTATCCTTAACCTTAGCCCGGAACAGAAACCTACCATCAGCCCTACACCTTACCCTAAGCCGTACCCTAATCCTAATCCATACGTCAACACGTACCCTGACCCTAACACGTTTCCGTACCCTCACCTCTGCCATAAACCTTGCCGTTCCCTTACCTTAACCCTAGCCCGGAACGGAAAACTACCACCAACCCTACACCTTACCTTACGCCATACCCTAATCCTAATTCGTATGCTGACACTAACCTGTGCATCAACACGTACCCTGACCCTAACACGTTTCGTACCCTCACCTGTGCCCTAAACTTTGCCAGTCCCTAAACATAACCCTAGACTGGAACGGAAACCTACCACCAACCCTACACCTTACTCTATGCGGTACCCTAATCCTCATGCGTACGCTCACACTAACCCGTGAGTCAACACGTACCCTGAACCTAACACAATTCCGTACCATCACCTGTGCCCTATACCTTGCAATTCGCTATCCCTAACCCTACACCGGAATGTAAACCTACCGCCATCCGTACACCTTACTGTACGCCGTACCCTAATCCTAATGCGTACGATGACACTATTCCATGCATCAACATGCACCATGAACCTAACACGTTTCTGTACCCTCACCTGTGCCCTAAGCCTTGCCGTTCACTAACCCTAACCCTAGCCCTGAACTGAAACCCACCACCAGCCCTACACCATACCCTATGCCTTACCCTACTCCTGGCCTGTATGCTGGCACTGACCCGTGCGTCAGCACGTAGCCTGCCTCACCCAAGTTTCCGTACCCTCACCTGTGCCCTTAGCCTTGCCGTTCCCTAACCCTAACCCTAGCCCAGAACGGAAACCCACCACCAGCCCTACACCTTACCCTACGCCGTACCCTACTCCTGGCCCATACGCTGGCACTGACCCATGCGTCAGCAGGTAGCCTGACCCTCCCACGTTTCCGTACCCTCACCTGTGCCCTAAAACTTGACGTTCCCTAACCCTAATCAAACCCCGGAATGGACACCCACCACCAGTCTTACACCTTACCCTACGCCGTACCCTAATTCTGGCGCGTACGCTGGCACTGACCCGTGTGTCAGCACGTAGCGTGCCTCTCCCTCGTTTCAGTACCCTTACCTGTGCCCTAAGCCTTGCCGTTCCCTAACCCTAAACCGGAACAGAAACCCACCAACAGCCCTACACCTTACCCTACTCCGTACCCTAATCCTGGCCCGTACACTGGCACTGAAACGTGCGTCAGCACATAGCCTGACCCTCCCACGTTTCTGTACCCTCAGCTGTGCCCTAAGCCTTGCCGTTCCCTAACCCTAACCCTAGCGCGGAATGGAAACCCACAACTAGCCCTACACCATACTTTACTCCAGACCCGTACGCTGGCACTGACACGTTTGTCAGCACGTAGCCTGCCTCTCCCACGTGTCCCTATGCTCACCTGTTCCCTAAACCTTGCCGTTCCCTAACCCTAACCCTAGCCCGGAACGGAAACCCACCACCAGCCCTACACGTTACCCTATGATGTACCCTACTCCTGGCCCTTACGCTGGCACTGACACGTGCGTCAGCACACAGCCTGACCATCCCACGATCCTCCCAATACAGAAATGGGCAGAAGATCTCAAGAGACGTTTCTTCAAAGAAGACACAGAGATGGCCAAGGCGCACATGAGAAGCTGCTCAAGAGCACTAATTATTAGAGAAATGCAAATCAAAACTACAATGAGGTATCACCTCACACCTGTTAGAATCGGCATCATCAGAAAATCTACAAACAACAAATTCTGGGGAGGGTGTGGACAAAAGGAGCCCTCTTCCACTATTGGTGGGAATGTAAATTGATAGAGTCACTATGGAGAACACTATGGAGTTTCCTTAAAACATCTAGAAATAGAATTACCATCTGATCCAGCAATTCCACTTCTGGGCATATACCCAAAGAAAACCATAAATCAAAAAGGCACATTCACCACAATGTTCATTGCAGCACTATTTACAATAGCCAGGTAATGGAAGCAAACTAAATGCCCAAAGACAGATGAATGGATAAAGATGGGGTACATATATAAAATGGAATATTACTCGGCCATAAAAAGGAATGAATCTGGGTCATTTGTAGAGACATCGATGGATCTAGAGACAGTCATACAGAATGAAGTAAGTCAGAAAGGGGAAAACAAATATTGTATATTAATGCATATATGTGGAACCTAAAAAATGGTACAGATGAACTGGTTTGCAGGGAAGAAATAGAGACACAGAGGTAGAGAACAAACGTATGGACACCAAGTGTGGGAAGCCATGGGGTGGTGGTGGTGGGACGAGTTGGGAGATTGAGATTGACCTGTATACATGTATATGCATAAAATACATAACTAATAATAACCCGCTGTATAAAAAAGTAAATAAAATTAAATTTCAAAATGTTAAAATATAAAATTTAAAAATAAAACAGAAAAAAGCTCTTCCCTTCACACAGATGTATTTATAGGAATAAATTATTTCCATGCTTATATCTATAAATACATAAAAGAGGAATAAAAGCTAACTTGAACCATAAACGAAGAAAAACCTGAACCGACCAGTTATACAGAGAAAAACACTATCAGGGCACTTGCTCCAACGGTAAACAATATTGAAATTGTTCAGAGGTGGGGAATCATCTCCCGTACAGCCAGCAACCCACACCCCACACAAGGAGCTTCCTCATTGCAAAGTGGGGGGACCGAGCCGAGGCATCTCTGAACAAAGGTGAGCTGAGCCCCAGGCCAGCTGTTGCTGAACTGTTCCCACCCTTCCCAGGTAAAACACCTGAATATGTACAAGGGCTTGAAAGACTAGAGGAAGGGCCGTGGAGCCACAACAGCGAGAGAACGCAGGCCAACTTGGTGCCTCCAGGCCAGCCAGGGTGGTCCTGGCCCAGGGCACTCTTCCGGAAGCTTTCCATTGTCCTGCCAGAGATACCCCACCTGTCCCGGCCCCCACTGATTTTTTCCTTCCTCACCTCTGTCCGGAGAGAAATTCCAGCGGGAGGTATGGGTGACACATCCTCTTCTTTACAGGTGGCAGCTTGGCAACTCCTGCAGAAAGGCCAGCAGAACTCCACTCACACCGGGCCACCAACAAAGCTGTGGCCCCTCACTCCCTCCCACCAGCACAGCCCCGAGACTGCTCACGGGGCAAAGAATATGGAGGCAGGCACAGCTTCAGGGGCTATTGCTGCCTGGAGCGCTGTTTATATTGACCTCAACCAGGCACACCTGGGGAGGGCCGGCCGGCAGGATAAGGCTGCCCACGTCAGCTAATCCACAACCCTCAGGGAATCACAGTGTTGAAAATGGACCTCGCTAAAGCAGAATAGAAGCCAAGGAAAAAAAGGACACAATGCCATTTGCAGCACCGTAGATGAGCCTAGAGGTTATCACATGACTTGTAGTAAGTCAGAAAGTGAAAGACACATATCGTATCATATCACTTATAGGTGTTACCTAAAAATGGATACCAGGGCAGATATTTCCACGGAGAAGGGCAATCACAGATTCATTAAACAAACTTATGGTTCACCAATGGAAAGGTGTGAGGATGGGTTTCATTACGATATTGGGGTTAACAGACATATACAAACACAGGTGACATATATAATCACCTAAGACCTACGGAATACAAAGAGAGGACTACTCAACATTCTGTCTTAACGTACATGGGCAAAGGATCCCAGGAAGAACAGACATCTGTATATGTGTCAAAGAACCACATCTTCCACACCTACAACAAGCCAAGCATTGTAATCAAACTTGCTGTAATAAAAAATAAAAAATTAAATTAAAAACACGAACAAGAAGTAGTGAGACAAACTTGAGGGGCTTTCTCCTGGCACATTCCATTCTAAATTCCAATCTAGAACAAGACTTCCATTGAGGCTCTGTTGCACTAATAACCTGATTTGAAAGAGAGAACTGCTGCCACCTTGTGGCCGTTTCACACAACAGCAGCTTTAATCCCAGCGCTAAAGGTCAGTTGATATTCAAAATCATTGCAGGCCTGTAAATGACACCTGCCCTGAAAACAAATCCTGGGGTCACATATCGACCAAAAAATTCAAAGGACGTCCATATTTCAAAACGACCGTTTCAAAAGCCATATTTTACGCACATTAGTGTTCTGCTTCTTTGTCTTTCTTTCTTTTTTGGTTAAAAACACGGGAATGGAAAAAGGCATCCCTCAGAAGGGGCGAAAATAGTTGCAAACGAATCAATGGACAAAGGTTTAATCTCCAATATATATAAACAGCTCATGCAGCTTAATATTAAAAAAACAAACAACCCAATACAAACATGGGCAGAATATCTAAAGAGACGTTTCTTCAAAGAAGACACAGAGATGGCTAAGACGCACATGAAAAGCTGCTCAAGAGCACTAATTATTAGAGAAATGCAAATCAAAACTACAATGAGGTATCACCTCACACCTGTTAGAATCAGCATCATCAGAAAATCTACAGACAACAAATTCTGGGGAGGGTGTGGACAAAAGGAGCCCTCTTCCACTATTGTTGGGAATGTAAATTGATACAGTCACTATGGAGAACAGTATGGAGTTTCCTTAAAAAACCTACAAATAGAAACCTTGACTTTCCCTAACCCTAACCATAGGCTGGAACGGAAACCTACCACCAACCGTGCACCTTATCTATGCGGTACACTAATCCTAATCCGTACGCTGGCACTAACCGGTGAGTCAACATGTACCCTGACACTAACACGTTTCCGTACCCTCAGCTGTGCCCCAAACCTTGCCGTTGCCTATCCTTAACCTTAGCCCGGAACAGAAACCTACCATCAGCCCTACACCTTACCCTAAGCCGTACCCTAATCCTAATCCATACGTCAACACGTACCCTGACCCTAACACGTTTCCGTACCCTCACCTCTGCCATAAACCTTGCCGTTCCCTTACCTTAACCCTAGCCCGGAACGGAAAACTACCACCAACCCTACACCTTACCTTACGCCATACCCTAATCCTAATTCGTATGCTGACACTAACCTGTGCATCAACACGTACCCTGACCCTAACACGTTTCGTACCCTCACCTGTGCCCTAAACTTTGCCAGTCCCTAAACATAACCCTAGACTGGAACGGAAACCTACCACCAACCCTACACCTTACTCTATGCGGTACCCTAATCCTCATGCGTACGCTCACACTAACCCGTGAGTCAACACGTACCCTGAACCTAACACAATTCCGTACCATCACCTGTGCCCTATACCTTGCAATTCGCTATCCCTAACCCTACACCGGAATGTAAACCTACCGCCATCCGTACACCTTACTGTACGCCGTACCCTAATCCTAATGCGTACGATGACACTATTCCATGCATCAACATGCACCATGAACCTAACACGTTTCTGTACCCTCACCTGTGCCCTAAGCCTTGCCGTTCACTAACCCTAACCCTAGCCCTGAACTGAAACCCACCACCAGCCCTACACCATACCCTATGCCTTACCCTACTCCTGGCCTGTATGCTGGCACTGACCCGTGCGTCAGCACGTAGCCTGCCTCACCCAAGTTTCCGTACCCTCACCTGTGCCCTTAGCCTTGCCGTTCCCTAACCCTAACCCTAGCCCAGAACGGAAACCCACCACCAGCCCTACACCTTACCCTACGCCGTACCCTACTCCTGGCCCATACGCTGGCACTGACCCATGCGTCAGCAGGTAGCCTGACCCTCCCACGTTTCCGTACCCTCACCTGTGCCCTAAAACTTGACGTTCCCTAACCCTAATCAAACCCCGGAATGGACACCCACCACCAGTCTTACACCTTACCCTACGCCGTACCCTACTCCTGGTCCACACCCTGGCACTGACCCGTGCTTCAGCATGTAGCCTGACCCTCCCACGTTTCCGTACCCTCACCTGTGCCCTAAGCCTTGCCGTTCCCTAACCCTAACCCTACACTTTACCCTACGCCATACCCTATTCCTGGGCCGTACGCTGGCACTGACACTTGCGTCAGCACGTAGCCTGACCCTCCCACGTTTCTGTACCCTCACCTGTGCCCTAAGCCTTGCCATTCCCTAACCCTAACCCTAGCCGGAAACGGAAACCCACCACCAGCCCTACACCTTACCCTACGCCGTACCCTACTCCTGGGCCGTACACTGGAACTGACCCTTGTGTAAGCACGTAGCCTGCCACTCCCATGTTTCCATACCCTCACCTGTGCCCTATGCCTTGCCGATCCCTAACCCTAACCCTACCCTGGAACAGAAACCCACCACCAGCCCTACACCTTACCCTACGCCGTACCCTAATTCTGGCGCGTACGCTGGCACTGACCCGTGTGTCAGCACGTAGCGTGCCTCTCCCTCGTTTCAGTACCCTTACCTGTGCCCTAAGCCTTGCCGTTCCCTAACCCTAACCCGGAACAGAAACCCACCAACAGCCCTACACCTTACCCTACTCCGTACCCTAATCCTGGCCCGTACACTGGCACTGAAACGTGCGTCAGCACATAGCCTGACCCTCCCACGTTTCTGTACCCTCAGCTGTGCCCTAAGCCTTGCCGTTCCCTAACCCTAACCCTAGCGCGGAATGGAAACCCACAACTAGCCCTACACCATACTTTACTCCAGACCCGTACGCTGGCACTGACACGTTTGTCAGCACGTAGCCTGCCTCTCCCACGTGTCCCTATGCTCACCTGTTCCCTAAACCTTGCCGTTCCCTAACCCTAAACCTAGCCCGGAACGGAAACCCACCACCAGCCCTACACGTTACCCTATGATGTACCCTACTCCTGGCCCTTACGCTGGCACTGACACGTGCGTCAGCACACAGCCTGACCATCCCACGATCCTCCCAATACAGAAATGGGCAGAAGATCTCAAGAGACGTTTCTTCAAAGAAGACACAGAGATGGCCAAGGCGCACATGAGAAGCTGCTCAAGAGCACTAATTATTAGAGAAATGCAAATCAAAACTACAATGAGGTATCACCTCACACCTGTTAGAATCGGCATCATCAGAAAATCTACAAACAACAAATTCTGGGGAGGGTGTGGACAAAAGGAGCCCTCTTCCACTATTGGTGGGAATGTAAATTGATAGAGTCACTATGGAGAACACTATGGAGTTTCCTTAAAAAATCTAGAAATAGAATTACCATCTGATCCAGCAATTCCAATTCTGGGCATATACCCAAAGAAAACCATAAATCAAAAAGGCACATTCACCACAATGTTCATTGCAGCACTATTTACAATAGCCAGGTAATGGAAGCAAACTAAACGCCCAAAGACAGATGAATGGATAAAGATGGGGTACATATATAAAATGGAATATTACTCGGCCATAAAAAGGAATGAATCTGGGTCATTTGTAGAGACATCGATGGATCTAGAGACAGTCATAGAGAATGAAGTAAGTCAGAAAGGGGAAAACAAATATTGTATATTAATGCATATATGTGGAACCTAAAAAATGGTACAGATGAACTGGTTTGCAGGGAAGAAATAGAGACACAGAGGTAGAGAACAAACGTATGGACACCAAGTGTGGGAAGCCATGGGGTGGTGGTGGTGGGACGAGTTGGGAGATTGAGATTGACCTGTATACATGTATATGCATAAAATACATAACTAATAATAACCCGCTGTATAAAAAAGTAAATAAAATTAAATTTCAAAATGTTAAAATATAAAATTTAAAAATAAAACAGAAAAAAGCTCTTCCCTTCACACAGATGTATTTATAGGAATAAATTATTTCCATGCTTATATCTATAAATACATAAAAGAGGAATAAAAGCTAACTTGAACCATAAACGAAGAAAAACCTGAACCGACCAGTTATACAGAGAAAAACACTATCAGGGCACTTGCTCCAACGGTAAACAATATTGAAATTGTTCAGAGGTGGGGAATCATCTCCCGTACAGCCAGCAACCCACACCCCACACAAGGAGCTTCCTCATTGCAAAGCGGGGGGACCGAGCCGAGGCATCTCTGAACAAAGGTGAGCTGAGCCCCAGGCCAGCTGTTGCTGAACTGTTCCCACCCTTCCCAGGTAAAACACCTGAATATGTACAAGGGCTTGAAAGACTAGAGGAAGGGCCGTGGAGCCACAACAGCGAGAGAACGCAGGCCAACTTGGTGCCTCCAGGCCAGCCAGGGTGGTCCTGGCCCAGGGCACTCTTCCGGAAGCTTTCCATTGTCCTGCCAGAGATACCCCACCTGTCCCGGCCCCCACTGATTTTTTCCTTCCTCACCTCTGTCCGGAGAGAAATTCCAGCGGGAGGTATGGGTGACACATCCTCTTCTTTACAGGTGGCAGCTTGGCAACTCCTGCAGAAAGGCCAGCAGAACTCCACTCACACCGGGCCACCAACAAAGCTGTGGCCCCTCACTCCCTCCCACCAGCACAGCCCCGAGACTGCTCACGGGGCAAAGAATATGGAGGCAGGCACAGCTTCAGGGGCTATTGCTGCCTGGAGCGCTGTTTATATTGACCTCAACCAGGCACACCTGGGGAGGGCCGGCCGGCAAGATAAGGCTGCCCACGTCAGCTAATCCACAACCCTCAGGGAATCACAGTGTTGAAAATGGACCTCGCTAAAGCAGAATAGAAGCCAAGGAAAAAAAGGACACAATGCCATTTGCAGCACCGTAGATGAGCCTAGAGGTTATCACATGACTTGTAGTAAGTCAGAAAGTGAAAGACACATATCGTATCATATCACTTATAGGTGTTACCTAAAAATGGATACCAGGGCAGATATTTCCACGGAGAAGGGCAATCACAGATTCATTAAACAAACTTATGGTTCACCAATGGAAAGGTGTGAGGATGGGTTTCATTACGATATTGGGGTTAACAGACATATACAAACACAGGTGACATATATAATCACCTAAGACCTACGGAATACAAAGAGAGGACTACTCAACATTCTGTCTTAACGTACATGGGCAAAGGATCCCAGGAAGAACAGACATCTGTATATGTGTCAAAGAACCACATCTTCCACACCTACAACAAGCCAAGCATTGTAATCAAACTTGCTGTAATAAAAAATAAAAAATTAAATTAAAAACACGAACAAGAAGTAGTGAGACAAACTTGAGGGGCTTTCTCCTGGCACATTCCATTCTAAATTCCAATCTAGAACAAGACTTCCATTGAGGCTCTGTTGCACTAATAACCTGATTTGAAAGAGAGAACTGCTGCCACCTTGTGGCCGTTTCACACAACAGCAGCTTTAATCCCAGCGCTAAAGGTCAGTTGATATTCAAAATCATTGCAGGCCTGTAAATGACACCTGCCCTGAAAACAAATCCTGGGGTCACATATCGACCAAAAAATTCAAAGGACGTCCATATTTCAAAACGACCGTTTCAAAAGCCATATTTTACGCACATTAGTGTTCTGCTTCTTTGTCTTTCTTTCTTTTTTGGTTAAAAACACGGGAATGGAAAAAGGCATCCCTCAGAAGGGGCGAAAATAGTTGCAAACGAATCAATGGACAAAGGTTTAATCTCCAATATATATAAACAGCTCATGCAGCTTAATATTAAAAAAACAAACAACCCAATACAAACATGGGCAGAATATCTAAAGAGACGTTTCTTCAAAGAAGACACAGAGATGGCTAAGACGCACATGAAAAGCTGCTCAAGAGCACTAATTATTAGAGAAATGCAAATCAAAACTACAATGAGGTATCACCTCACACCTGTTAGAATCAGCATCATCAGAAAATCTACAGACAACAAATTCTGGGGAGGGTGTGGACAAAAGGAGCCCTCTTCCACTATTGTTGGGAATGTAAATTGATACAGTCACTATGGAGAACAGTATGGAGTTTCCTTAAAAAACCTACAAATAGAAACCTTGACTTTCCCTAACCCTAACCATAGGCTGGAACGGAAACCTACCACCAACCGTGCACCTTATCTACGCGGTACACTAATCCTAATCCGTACGCTGGCACTAACCGGTGAGTCAACATGTACCCTGACACTAACACGTTTCCGTACCCTCAGCTGTGCCCCAAACCTTGCCGTTGCCTATGCTTAACCTTAGCCCGGAACAGAAACCTACCATCAGCCCTACACCTTACCCTAAGCCGTACCCTAATCCTAATCCATACGTCAACACGTACCCTGACCCTAACACGTTTCCGTACCCTCACCTCTGCCATAAACCTTGCCGTTCCCTTACCTTAACCCTAGCCCGGAACGGAAAACTACCACCAACCCTACACCTTACCTTACGCCATACCCTAATCCTAATTCGTATGCTGACACTAACCTGTGCATCAACACGTACCCTGACCCTAACACGTTTCGTACCCTCACCTGTGCCCTAAACTTTGCCAGTCCCTAAACATAACCCTAGACTGGAACGGAAACCTACCACCAACCCTACACCTTACTCTATGCGGTACCCTAATCCTCATGCGTACGCTCACACTAACCCGTGAGTCAACACGTACCCTGAACCTAACACAATTCCGTACCATCACCTGTGCCCTATACCTTGCAATTCGCTATCCCTAACCCTACACCGGAATGTAAACCTACCGCCATCCGTACACCTTACTGTACGCCGTACCCTAATCCTAATGCGTACGATGACACTATTCCATGCATCAACATGCACCATGAACCTAACACGTTTCTGTACCCTCACCTGTGCCCTAAGCCTTGCCGTTCACTAACCCTAACCCTAGCCCTGAACTGAAACCCACCACCAGCCCTACACCATACCCTATGCCTTACCCTACTCCTGGCCTGTATGCTGGCACTGACCCGTGCGTCAGCACGTAGCCTGCCTCACCCAAGTTTCCGTACCCTCACCTGTGCCCTTAGCCTTGCCGTTCCCTAACCCTAACCCTAGCCCAGAACGGAAACCCACCACCAGCCCTACACCTTACCCTACGCCGTACCCTACTCCTGGCCCATACGCTGGCACTGACCCATGCGTCAGCAGGTAGCCTGACCCTCCCACGTTTCCGTACCCTCACCTGTGCCCTAAAACTTGACGTTCCCTAACCCTAATCAAACCCCGGAATGGACACCCACCACCAGTCTTACACCTTACCCTACGCCGTACCCTACTCCTGGTCCACACCCTGGCACTGACCCGTGCTTCAGCATGTAGCCTGACCCTCCCACGTTTCCGTACCCTCACCTGTGCCCTAAGCCTTGCCGTTCCCTAACCCTAACCCTACACTTTACCCTACGCCATACCCTATTCCTGGGCCGTACGCTGGCACTGACACTTGCGTCAGCACATAGCCTGACCCTCCCACGTTTCTGTACCCTCACCTGTGCCCTAAGCCTTGCCATTCCCTAACCCTAACCCTAGCCGGAAACGGAAACCCACCACCAGCCCTACACCTTACCCTACGCCGTACCCTACTCCTGGGCCGTACACTGGAACTGACCCTTGTGTAAGCACGTAGCCTGCCACTCCCATGTTTCCATACCCTCACCTGTGCCCTAAGCCTTGCCGATCCCTAACCCTAACCCTACCCTGGAACAGAAACCCACCACCAGCCCTACACCTTACCCTACGCCGTACCCTAATTCTGGCGCGTACGCTGGCACTGACCCGTGTGTCAGCACGTAGCGTGCCTCTCCCTCGTTTCAGTACCCTTACCTGTGCCCTAAGCCTTGCCGTTCCCTAACCCTAACCCGGAACAGAAACCCACCAACAGCCCTACACCTTACCCTACTCTGTACCCTAATCCTGGCCCGTACACTGGCACTGAAACGTGCGTCAGCACATAGCCTGACCCTCCCACGTTTCTGTACCCTCAGCTGTGCCCTAAGCCTTGCCGTTCCCTAACCCTAACCCTAGCGCGGAATGGAAACCCACAACTAGCCCTACACCATACTTTACTCCAGACCCGTACGCTGGCACTGACACGTTTGTCAGCACGTAGCCTGCCTCTCCCACGTGTCCCTATGCTCACCTGTTCCCTAAACCTTGCCGTTCCCTAACCCTAACCCTAGCCCGGAACGGAAACCCACCACCAGCCCTACACGTTACCCTATGATGTACCCTACTCCTGGCCCTTACGCTGGCACTGACACATGCGTCAGCACACAGCCTGACCATCCCACGATCCTCCCAATACAGAAATGGGCAGAAGATCTCAAGAGACGTTTCTTCAAAGAAGACACAGAGATGGCCAAGGCGCACATGAGAAGCTGCTCAAGAGCACTAATTATTAGAGAAATGCAAATCAAAACTACAATGAGGTATCACCTCACACCTGTTAGAATCGGCATCATCAGAAAATCTACAAACAACAAATTCTGGGGAGGGTGTGGACAAAAGGAGCCCTCTTCCACTATTGGTGGGAATGTAAATTGATAGAGTCACTATGGAGAACACTATGGAGTTTCCTTAAAAAATCTAGAAATAGAATTACCATCTGATCCAGCAATTCCACTTCTGGGCATATACCCAAAGAAAACCATAAATCAAAAAGGCACATTCACCACAATGTTCATTGCAGCACTATTTACAATAGCCAGGTAATGGAAGCAAACTAAACGCCCAAAGACAGATGAATGGATAAAGATGGGGTACATATATAAAATGGAATATTACTCGGCCATAAAAAGGAATGAATCTGGGTCATTTGTAGAGACATCGATGGATCTAGAGACAGTCATACAGAATGAAGTAAGTCAGAAAGGGGAAAACAAATATTGTATATTAATGCATATATGTGGAACCTAAAAAATGGTACAGATGAACTGGTTTACAGGGAAGAAATAGAGACACAGAGGTAGAGAACAAACGTATGGACACCAAGTGTGGGAAGCCAAGGGGTGGTGGTGGTGGGACGAGTTGGGAGATTGAGATTGACCTGTATACATGTATATGCATAAAATACATAACTAATAATAACCCGCTGCATAAAAAAGTAAATAAAATTAAATTTCAAAATGTTAAAATATAAAATTTAAAAATAAAACAGAAAAAAGCTCTTCCCTTCACACAGATGTATTTATAGGAATAAATTATTTCCATGATTATATCTATAAATACATAAAAGAGGTATAAAAGCTAACTTGAACCATAAACGAAGAAAAACCTGAACCGACCAGTTATACAGAGAAAAACACTATCAGGGCACTTGCTCCAACGGTAAACAATATTGAAATTGTTCAGAGGTGGGGAATCATCTCCCGTAAAGCCAGCAACCCACACCCCACACAAGGAGCTTCCTCATTGCAAAGCGGGGGGACCGAGCCGAGGCATCTCTGAACAAAGGTGAGCTGAGCCCCAGGCCAGCTGTTGCTGAACTGTTCCCACCCTTCCCAGGTAAAACACCTGAATATGTACAAGGGCTTGAAAGACTAGAGGAAGGGCCGTGGAGCCACAACAGCGAGAGAACGCAGGCCAACTTGGTGCCTCCAGGCCAGCCAGGGTGGTCCTGGCCCAGGGCACTCTTCCGGAAGCTTTCCATTGTCCTGCCAGAGATACCCCACCTGTCCCGGCCCCCACTGATTTTTTCCTTCCTCACCTCTGTCCGGAGAGAAATTCCAGCGGGAGGTATGGGTGACACATCCTCTTCTTTACAGGTGGCAGCTTGGCAACTCCTGCAGAAAGGCCAGCAGAACTCCACTCACACCGGGCCACCAACAAAGCTGTGGCCCCTCACTCCCTCCCACCAGCACAGCCCCGAGACTGCTCACGGGGCAAAGAATATGGAGGCAGGCACAGCTTCAGGGGCTATTGCTGCCTGGAGCGCTGTTTATATTGACCTCAACCAGGCACACCTGGGGAGGGCCGGCCGGCAGGATAAGGCTGCCCACGTCAGCTAATCCACAACCCTCAGGGAATCACAGTGTTGAAAATGGACCTCGCTAAAGCAGAATAGAAGCCAAGGAAAAAAAGGACACAATGCCATTTGCAGCACCGTAGATGAGCCTAGAGGTTATCACATGACTTGTAGTAAGTCAGAAAGTGAAAGACACATATCGTATCATATCACTTATAGGTGTTACCTAAAAATGGATACCAGGGCAGATATTTCCACGGAGAAGGGCAATCACAGATTCATTAAACAAACTTATGGTTCACCAATGGAAAGGTGTGAGGATGGGTTTCATTACGATATTGGGGTTAACAGACATATACAAACACAGGTGACATATATAATCACCTAAGACCTACGGAATACAAAGAGAGGACTACTCAACATTCTGTCTTAACGTACATGGGCAAAGGATCCCAGGAAGAACAGACATCTGTATATGTGTCAAAGAACCACATCTTCCACACCTACAACAAGCCAAGCATTGTAATCAAACTTGCTGTAATAAAAAATAAAAAATTAAATTAAAAACACGAACAAGAAGTAGTGAGACAAACTTGAGGGGCTTTCTCCTGGCACATTCCATTCTAAATTCCAATCTAGAACAAGACTTCCATTGAGGCTCTGTTGCACTAATAACCTGATTTGAAAGAGAGAACTGCTGCCACCTTGTGGCTGTTTCACACAACAGCAGCTTTAATCCCAGCGCTAAAGGTCAGTTGATATTCAAAATCATTGCAGGCCTGTAAATGACACCTGCCCTGAAAACAAATCCTGGGGTCACATATCGACCAAAAAATTCAAAGGACGTCCATATTTCAAAACGACCGTTTCAAAAGCCATATTTTACGCACATTAGTGTTCTGCTTCTTTGTCTTTCTTTCTTTTTTGGTTAAAAACACGGGAATGGAAAAATGCATCCCTCAGAAAGGGCGAAAATCGTTGCAAACGAATCAATGGACAAAGGTTTACTCTCCAATATATATAAACAGCTCATGCGGTTTAATATTAAAAAAAACAAACAACCCAATACAAACATGGGCAGAAGATCTAAAGAGACGTTTCTTCATAGAAGACACAGAGATGGCCAAGACGCACGTGAAAAGCTGCTCAAGAGCACTAATTATTACAGAAATGAAAATCAAAACTACAATGAGGTATCACCTCACACCTGTTAGAATCGGCATCATCAGAAAATCTACAAACAACAAATTCTGGGGAGGGTGGGGACAAAAGGATCCCTCTTCCACTATTGGTGGGAATGTAAATTGATACAGTCACTATGGAGAACACTATGGAGTTTCCTTAAAAAAACTAGAAATAGAATTACCATCTGATCCAGCAATCCCACTTCTGAGCATATACCCAGAGAAAACCATAAATCAAAAAGACACATTCACCACAATGTTCATTGCAGCACTATTTACAATAGCCAGGTAATGGAAGGAACCTAAATGCCCACAGACAGATGAATGGATAAAGATGTGGTACATGTATAAAATGGAATATTACTCAGCCATAAAAAGGAATGAAACTGAGTCATTTGTAAAGACATCGATGGATCTAGAGACTGTCATACAGAATGAAGTAAGTCAGAAAGAGGACAAATATTGTATATTAATGCATATATGTGGAACCTAAAAACTGGTACAGATGAACTGGTTTGCAGGGAAGAAATAGAGACAGAGGTAGAGAACAAACGTATAGACACCAAGTGTGGGAAGCCATGGTGTGGTGGTGGTGGGATGAGTTGGGAGATTGGGATTGACCTGCATACATGTATATGCATAAAATACATAACTGATAATAACCTGCTGTATAAAACAGTAAATAAAATTAAATTTCAAAATTTTCAAAAATAAAATTTAAAAATAATACAGTATAAAGTTCTTCCCTTCACACAGATGTATTTATAGGAATGAATTATTTCCATGCTTATATCTATAAATACATAAAAGAGGAATAAAATCTAACTTGAACCATAAACGAAAAAAAACCCTGAACCCACCAGTTATACAGAGGAAAACCCTATCAGGGCACTTGCTCCAGCGGTAAACAATTCTGAAATTGGTCAGAGGTGGGGAATCATCTCCCATACAGCCAGCAACCCACCCCCCATGCAAGGAGCGTCTTCATTGCAAAGCTGGGGGACCGTGCCGAGGCATCTCTGAATAAAGGTGAGCTGAGCCCCAGGCCAGCTGCTGCTGAACTGTTCCCACCCTTCCCAGGTAAAACACCTGAATAAGTACAAAGGCTTGAAAGCCTAGAGGAAGGGCCGTGGAGCCACACCAGCGACAGCACACAGGCCAACTTGGTGACTGCACGCCAGCCAGGGTGATCCTGGCCCTGGGCATTCTTCCGGAAGCTTTCCATTGTCCTGCCTGAGATACCCCTCTTGTCCCGGCACCCACTGCTTTTTTCCTTCCTCACCTCTGTCCGGAGAGAAATTCCAGCGGAAGGTATGGGTGACACATCCTCTTCTTTACAGGTGGCAGCCTGGCAACTCCTGAAGAAAGGCCAGCAGAACCCCACTCACACCGGGCCACCAACAAAGCTGTGGCCCCTCACTCCCTCCCACCAGCACAGCCCCGAGACTGCTGACGGGGCAGAGAATATGGAGTCAGGCACAGCTTCAGGGGCTATTGCTGCCTGGAGCGCTGTTTATATTGACCTCAACCAGGCAGACCTGGGGAGGGCCGGTCGGCAGGGTAAGGCTGCCCAGGTCAGCTAATCCACAACCCTCAGGGAATCACATTGTTGAAAATGGACCTCGCTAAGGCAGAATAGAAGCCAAGGAAAATAAGGACACAATGCCATTTGCAGCACCGTAGATGAATCTAGAGGTAATTACGTGACTTGGAGTAAGTGAGAAAGTGAAAGACACATATCATTTCATATCACTTATAGATGTTACCTAAAATAGAAACCAGGGCAGTCATTTCCACTGAGAAGTGCAATCATAGATTCATTAAACAAACTTATGGTTCACCAATGGAAAGGTGTGAGGATTGGTTTCATTACGATATCGGGGTTAACAGACATATACAAACACAGGTGACATATATAATCACCAAAGACATACGGAATACCAACAGAAGACTACTCAACATTCTGTCATAACGTACATGGGAAAAGGATCCCAGGAAGAACAGACATCTGTATATGTGTAAAAGAACCACATCTTCCACACCTCCAACAAGCCAAACATTGTAATCAAACTTGCTATAATAAAAAATAAAAAAAAATTAAATTAAAAATACGAGCAAGAAGTATGGAGTCAAACTTGAGGGGCTTTCTCCTGGCACATTCCATTCTAAATTCCAATCTAGAACATGACTTCCATTGAGGCTCTGTTGCCCTAGTAACCAGAAGTGTTAAGGGAGAACTGCTGCCACCTAGTGGCCGTTTCACACAACAGCAGCTTTAATCCCAGTGCTAATGGTCAGTTGATATTCAAAATCATTGCAGGCCTGTAAATGACACCTGCCCTGAAAACAAATCCTGGGGTCACATATCGACCAAAAAATTTAAAGGACCTCCATATTTCAAAACGACCGTTTCAAAAGGCATATTTAATGCACATTAGTGTTCTGCTTCTTTTTCTTTCTTTCTTTTTTGGTTAAAAACACGGGAATGGAAAAAGGCATCCCTCAGAAAGGGGCGAAAATTGTTGCAAACGAATCAATGGACAAAGGTTTAATCTCCAATATAAATAAACAGCTCATGCAGCTTATTAAAAAACAAACAACCCAATACAAAAATGGGCAGAAGATCTAAAGAGACGTTTCTTCAAAGAAGACACAGAGATGGCCAAGACGCACATGAAAAGCTGCTCAAGAGCACTAATTATTAGAGAGATGCAAATCAAAACTACAATGAGGTATCACCTCATACCTGTTAGAATCGGCATCATCAGAATATCTACAGACAACAAATTATGGGGAGGGTGTGGACAAAAGGAGCCCTCTTCCACTATTGGTGGGAATGTAAATTGATACAGTCACTATGGAGAACAGTATGGAGTTTCCTTTAAAAAACTAGAAATAGAATTACAATCTGACCCAGCAATCCCACTTTTGGGCATATACCCAGAGACAACCATAAATCAAAAAGGCACATTCACCACAAGGTTCATTGCAGCACTATTTACAATAGCCAGGTAATGGAAGCAACCTAAATGCCCACAGACAGATGAATGGATAAAGATGGGGTACATATATAAAATGGAATGTTACTCGGCCATAAAAAGGAATGAACCTGGGTCATTTGTAGAGACATCGATGGATGTAGATACTGTCATACAAAATGAAGTTAGTCAGAAAGAGGAAAACAAATATTGTAAATTAATGCATATATGTGGAACCTAAAAAATGGTACAGATGAACTGGGTTGCAGGGAAGAAATAGAGACACAGAGGTAGAGAACAAACGTATGGACACCAAGTGTGGGAAGCCATGGTGTGGTGGTGGTGGGATGAGTTGGGAGTTTGAGATTGACCTGTATACATGTATATGCATAAAATACATAACTAATAATAACCCGCTGTATAAAAAAGTAAATAAAATTAAATTTCAAAATTTTAAAATATAAAATTTAAAAATAAAACAGAAAAAAGTTCTTCCTTTCACACAGATGTATTTATAGGAATGAATTATTTCCATGCTTATATCTATAAATACATAAAAGAGGAATAAAATCTAACTTGAACCATAAACAAAAAAAAAACCCTGAACCCACCAGTTATACAGAGGAAAACCCTATCAGGGCACTTGCTCCAGCGGTAAACAATTCTGAAATTGTTCAGAGGTGGGGAATCATCTCCCATACAGCCAGCAACCCACCCCCCATGCAAGGAGCGTCCTCATTGCAAATCTGGGGGACCGTGCCGAGGCATCTCTGAATAAAGGTGAGCTGAGCCCCAGGCCAGCTGCTGCTGAACTGTTCCCACCCTTCCCAGGTAAAACACCTGAATATGTACAAAGGCTTGAAAGCCTAGAGGAAGGGCCGTGGAGCCACACCAGCGACAGCACGCAGGCCAACTTGGTGACTGCAGGCCAGCCAGGGTGATCCTGGACCCGGGCGCTCTTCCGGAAGCTTTCCATTGTCCTGCCTGAGATACCCGTCTTGTCACGGCCCCCACTGCTTTTTTCCTTCCTCACCTCTGTCCGGAGAGAAATTCCAGCGGAAGGTATGTGTGACACATCCTCTTCTTTACAGGTGGCAGCCTGGCAACTCCTGCAGAAAGGCCAGCAGAACCCCACTCACACCGGGCCACAATCAAAGCTGTGGCCCCTCACTCCCTCCCACCAGCACAGCTCCGAGACTGCTGACGGGGCAGAGAATATGGAGTCAGGCACAGCTTCAGGGGCTATTGCTGCCTGGAGCGCTGTTTATATTGACCTCAACCAGGCACACCTGGGGAGGGCCGGGAGGCAGGGTAAGGCTGCCCAGGTCAGCTAATCCACAACACTCAGGGAATCACATTGCTGAAAATGGACCTCGCTAAGGCAGAAGAGAAGCCAAGGAAAAAAAGCACACAATGCCATTTGCACCACCGTAGATGAGTCTAGAGGTAATCACGTGACTTATAGTAAGTGAGAAAGTGAAAGACACATACCATATCATATCACTTATAGGTGTTACCTAAAAATGGATACCAGGGCAGATATTTGCACCGAGAAGGGCAATCAGAGATTCATTAAACAAACTTATTGTTCACCAATGGAAAGGTGTGAGGATGGGTTTCATTTCGATATCGGGGTTAACAGACTTATACAAACACAGGTGACATATATAATCACCAAAGACCTACGGAATACCAAAAGACTACTCATCATTCTGTCATAACGTACATGGGGAAAGGATCCCAGGAAAAACAGACATGTGTATATGTGTAAAAGAACCTCATCTTCCACACCTCCAACAAGCCAAACATTGTAATCAAACTTGCTGTAATAAAAAATAAAAATTAAATTAAAAACACGAACAAGAAGTAGGGAGACAAACTTGAGGGGCTTTCTCCTGGCACATTCCATTCTAAATTCCAATCTAGAACACGACTTCCATTGAGGCTCTGTTGCCCTAGTAACCAGAATTGGTAAGGGAGAACTGCTGCCACCTTGTGGTCGTTTCACACAACAGCAGCTTTAATCCCAGCGCTAATGGTCAGTTGATATTCAAAATCATTGCAGGCCTGTAAATGACACCTGCCCTGAAAACAAATCCTGGGGTCACATATCGACCAAAAAATTTAAAGGACGTCCATATTTCAAAACGACCGTTTCAAAAGGCATATTTTATGCACATTAGTGTTCTGCTTCTTTTTCTTTCTTTCTTTTTTGGTTAAAAAAACGGGAATGGAAAAAGGCATCCCTCAGAAGGGGCGAAAATAGTTGCAAACGAATCAATGAACAAAGGTTTAATGTCCAATATATACAAACAGCTCATGCAGCTTTATATTAAAAAAACAACCCAATGCAAAAATGGGCAGAAGATCTAAAGATACGTTTCTTCAAAGAAGACACAGAGAAGGCCAAGACGCACATGAAAAGCTGCTCAACAGCACTAATTATTAGAGAAATGCAAATCAAAACTACAATGAGTTATCACTTCACACTGTTAGAATCGGCATCATCAGAAAATCTACAAACAAGAAATTCTGGGGAGGGTGTGGACAAAAGGAGCCCTCTTCCACTATTGGTGGGAATGTAAATTGATACAGTCACTATGGAGAACAGTATGGAGTTTCGTTAAAAAAAACTAGAAATAGAATTACCATCTGATCCAGCAATCCCACTTCTGGGCATATACCCAAAGAAAACCATAAATCAAAAAGGCACATTCACCACAATGTTCATTGCAGCACTATTTACAATAGCCAGGTAATGGAAGCAACCTAAATGCCCACAGACAGATGAATGGGTAAAGATGGAGTACATATATAAAATGGAATATTACTCGGCCATAAAAAGGAATGAAATTGGGTCATTTGTAGAGACATCGATGGATGTAGAGAGTGTCATACAGAATGAAGTAAGTCAGAAAGAGGAAAACAAATATTGTATATTAAGGCATATATGTGGAACCTAAAAACTGGTACAGATGAACTGGTTTGCAGGGAAGAAATAGAGACACAGAGGTAGAGAACAAACGTATGGACACCAAGTGTGGGAAGCCATGGTGTGGTGGTGGTGGGATGAGTTGGGAGATTGGGATTGACCTGTATACATGTATATGCATAAAATACATAACTAATAATTACACGCTGTATAAAAAAGTAAATAAAATTAAATTTCAAAATTTTAAAATATAAAATTTAAAAATAAAACAGAAAAAAGTTCTTCCCTTCACACAGATGTATTTATAGGAATGAATTATTTCCATGCTTATATCTATAAATACATAAAAGAGGAATAAAATCTAACTTGAACCATAAACGAAAAAAAACCCTGAACCCACCAGTTATACAGAGGAAAACCCTATCAGGGCTCTTGCTCCAGCAGTAAACAATTCTGAAATTGGTCAGAGGTGGGGAATCATCTCACATACAGCCAGCAACCCACCCCCCATGCAAGGAGCGTCCTCATTGCAAAGCTGGGGAACCATGCCGAGGCATCTCTGAATAAAGGTGAGCTGAGCCCCAGGCCAGCTGCTGCTGAACTGTTCCCACCCTTCCCAGGTAAAACACCTGAATATGTACAAAGGCTTGAAAGCCTAGAGGAAGGGCCGTGGAGCCACACCAGCGACAGCACGCAGGCCAACTTGGTGACTGCAGGCCAGCCAGGGTGATCCTGGCCCCGGGCGCTCTTCTGGAAGCTTTCCATTGTCCTGCCTGAGATACCCCTCTGTCCCGGCCCCCACTGCTTTTTTCCTTCCTCACCTCTGTCCGGAGAGAAATTCCAGCGGAAGGTATGGGTGACACATCCTCTTCTTTACAGGAGGCAGCCTGGCAAATCCTGCAGAAAGGCCAGCAGAACCCCACTCACACCGGGCCACCCACAAAGCAGTGGCCCCTCACTCCCTCCCACCACACAGCCCCGAGACTGCTGACGGGGCAGAGAATATGGAGTCAGGCACAGCTTCAGGGGCTATTGCAGCCTGGAGCGCTGTATATATTGACCTCAAGCAGGCACAACTGTGGTGGGCCGGCCGGCAGGGTAAGGCTGCCCACGTCAGCTAATCCACAACCCTCAGGGAATCACATTCTTGAAAATGGACCTCGCTAAGGCAGAATAGAATCCAAGGAAAAAAAGGACACTGTGCCATTTGCAGCACCGTACATGAGTCTAGAGGTAATCACGTGACTTGTAGTACGTCAGAAAGTGAAAGACACATATCATATCATATCACTTATAGGTGTTACCTTAAAATGGATACCAGGGCAGATATTTCCACCGAGAAGGGCAATCACAGATTCATTAAACAAACTTATGGTTCACCAATGGAAAGGTGTGAGGATTGGTTTCATTACGATATTGGGGTTAACAGACATATACAAACACAGGTGACATATATAATTACCAAAGACCTACGGAGTACCAAAAGACTACTCAACATTATCTCATAACGCACATGGGAAAAGGATCCCAGGAAGAACAGACATCTGTATATGTGTAAAAGAACCACATCTTCCACACCTACAACAAGCCAAACATTGTAATCAAACTTGCTGTAATAAAAAATAAAAAATTAAATTAAAAACACGAACAAGAAGTAGGGAGACAAACTTGAGGGGCTTTCTCCTGGCACATTCCATTCTAAATTCCAATCTAGAACACGACTTCCATTGAGGCTCTGTTGCCCTAGTTACCAGAAATGGTAAGAGAGAACTGCTGCCACCTTGTGGCCGTTTCACACAACAGCAGCTTTAATCCCAGCGCTCATGGTCTGTTGATATTCAAATTCATTGCAGGCCTGTAAATGACACCTGCCCTGAAAACAAATCCTGGGGTCACATATCGACCAAAAAATTCGTCCATATTTCAAAACGACCATTTCAAAAGGCATATTTTATGCACATTAGTGTTCTGCTTCTTTTTCTTTCTTTCTTTTTTGGCTAAAAACACGGGAATGGAAAAAGGCATCCCTCAGAAGGGGCGAAAATAGTTGCAAACGAATCAATGGACAAAGGTTTAATCTCCAATATATATAAACAGCTCATTCAGCTTATTAAAAAAACAAACAACCCAATACAAAAATGGGCAGAAGATCTAAAGAGACGTTTCTTCAAAGAAGACACAGAGATGGCCAAGACGCACATGAAAAGCTGCTCAAGAGCACTAATTATTAGAGAAATGCAAATCAAAACTACAATGAGGTATCACCTCACACCTGTTAGAATCGGCATCATCAGAAAATCTACAAACAAATTCTGGGGAGGGTGTGGACAAAAGGAGCCCTCTTCCACTATGGTGGGAATGTAAATTGATACAGTCACTATGGAGAACAGTATGGAGTTTCCTTAAAAGAACTAGAAATAGAAACCTTGACTTTCCCTAACCCTAACCATAGCCCGGAACGGAATCCTACCACCAACCCTATACCTTATCTATACCGTACACTAATCCTATTCCGTACGCTGGCACTAACCAGTGAGTCAACACGTACCCTGACACTAAAACGTTTCCATACCCTCAGCTGTGCCCTAAAACTTGTCGTTGCCTATCCTTAACATTAACCCGGAACGGAAACCTACCATCAGCCCTACACCTTACCCTAAGCTGTACCCTAATCCTAATTCATACATCAACACGTACCCTGACCGTAACACGTTTCAGTACCCTCACCTCTGCCATAAACCTTGCCGTTCCCTAACCCTAACCCTAGCCCGGAACAGAAACCTACCACCAACCCTACACCTTACCTTACGCCGTACCCTAATCCTAATTAGTATGCTGACACTAACCTGTGCATCAACACATACCCTGACCCTAACACGTTTCGTACCCTCACCTGTGCCCTAAACTTTGCCGGTCCCTAAACATAACCCTAGACTGGAACGGAAACGTACCACCAACCCTACACCTTACTCTATGCGGTACCCTAATCCTCATGCGTATGCTGACACTAACCCGTGAGTCAACACGTACCCTGAACCTAACACATTTCTGTACCATCACCTGTGCCCAAAACCTTGCAATTCGCTAACCCTAACCCTACAACGGAATGGAAACCTACCGCCCTCCGTACACCTTACCCTACGCCGTACCCTAATCCTAATGCGTATGATGACACTATTCCATGTATCAACATGTATCATGACCCTAACACGTTTCTGTACCGTCACCTGTACCCTAAACCTTGCCGTACCCTAACACTAACCCTAGCCCTGAATGGAAAACTACCACAAACCGGACAGCATACCCTACACGGTACCCTAATCCTAATCCGTACACTGACACTAACCCGTGCGTCAACACGTACACTGACCCTAACACTTTTCCGTTCCCTCACCTGTGCCCTAAACCGTGCCACTGCTTAACCCTAACCCTAGCCCAAAACGGAAACCTACCACCAACCCTACACGTTACTCTACGCCATACCCTAATCATAATCCGAGCGTCAACACGTACCCTGACCCTAACACATTTCCGTACCCTCACCTATGCCCTAAACCTTGCCGTTCCATAACACTAACCCTAGCCTGGAACGGAAACCTACCACCAACCCTAGACCTTAACCTACGAAGGACCATAAACCTACTCCGTACGCTGACACTAACACATGCGTCAACACTTACCCTGACCCTAACACGTTTCCGTACCTTCACCTGTGACCTAAACCTTGCCATTCCCTAACCCTAACCCTAGACCACAATGGAAACCTACCACCAAGCCTACACCTTACCCTAAGCCGTACCCTCATGCTAATCCATATGTCAACACGTACCCTGACACTAACACGTTTCCATACCCTCATCTGTGCCCAAAACCTTGCCGTTCCCTAACACTAACCCTAGCCTGAAACGGAAACCTATCACCAACCATACACTTTACCCTATGCCGCACCATAATCCTCATCTGTACGTTCACACTAACCCGTGCGTCAACACGTACCCTGAGCCTAACACGTTTCGATACCCTCACGTGTGCCCTAAACCTTGCCGTTCCCTAACCCTAACCCTAGCCCAGAACGGAAACCCACCACCAGCCCTACACCTTACCCTACGACGTACACTACTCCTGGCCCGTACGCTGGCACTGACCCGTGCGTCAGCACATAGCCTGACTCTCCCACGTTTCCGTACCCGCACCTGTGCCCTAAGACTTGCCGTTCCCTAACCCTAACCCTAGCCCGGAAAGGAAGCCCACCACCAGCCCTACACCTTTCCCTACGCCGTAGCCTACGACTGGCCCATACGCTGGCACTGACACGTGTGTCAGCACGTAGCATGACCCTCCCACGTTTCCATACCCTCACCTGTGCCCTAAGCCTTGCCGTGCCATAACCCTAACCATAACCCCAAACGGAAACCCACCACCAGCCCTAAACCTTACCCTACGCCGTACCCTACACCTGGCCCGTACGCTGGCACTGATCCATGCGTGCTCATGTAGCCTAACCCTCACACTTTTCTTTACCCTCACCTGTTCCCTAAGCCTTGCCGATCCCTAACTCTAACCCTAGACCGGAACGGAAACCCACCACCAGCCCTACACCCTACCCTACGTCGTAGCCTACTGCTGTCCCGTAAGATGGCACTCTCCCATGTGTCAGCCCGTAGCCTGCCTCTCCCACGTTTCCGTACCCTCACCTGTGCCCTAAGCCTTGCAGTTCCCTACCTCTAACCCTAGCCCGGAACGGAAACCACCACCAGCCCTACACATTACGCTATGCCGTACCCTACTCCTGGCCCGTACGCTGGCACTGACCCATTCTTCAGCACGTATCCTGACCCTCCCACGTTTCCGTACCCTCACCTGTGTCCTAAGCCTTAACGTTCCCTAACCCTAACCCTAGACCGGAATGGACACCCACCACCGCCCTTACACCATACCCAACGCTGTACCCTACTCCTGGTCCACACTCTGGCACTGACCCGTTCTTCAGCATGTAGCCTGACCCTCCCACGTTTCCGTACCCTCACCTGTGCCCTAAGCCTTGCCGCTCCCTAACCCTATCACTAGCCCGGAATGGACACCCACCACCATCCTTACACTTTACCCTACGCCGTACCCTACTCCTGGTCCATACCCTGGCATTGAACCGTGCTTCAGCATGTAGCCTAACCCTCCCACGTTTCCGTACCCTCACCTGTGCCCTAAGCCTTGCCTTTCCCTATCCCTAACCCTAGCCCGGAACGGAAACCCACCACAAAACCTAAACCTTAACGTACGCCGTAGACTACTCCTGACCCGTACGCTGGCAGTGACCCTTGCGTCAGCACATAGCCTGCCTCTGCCACGTTTCCATACGCTCACCTGTGCACTAAGCCTTGCCGTTCCCTAACTCTAACCTGGAACGGAAACCCACAACCAGCCCTACACCTTACCCAATGCCGTACCCGAATCCTGGCGCGTACGCTGGCAAAGACCCATGCGTCATCACGTAGCCTGACCCTCCCACGTTTCCGTACCCTCACCTGTGCCCTAAGCCTTGCCGTTCCCTAACCCTAACCCTACACCTAACCCTACGCCATACCCTACACTTGGCCCATACGCTGGCACTGACCCGTGCGTCAGCACGTAGCCTGACCCTCCCACTTTTCCGTACCATCTTCTGTGCCCTAAGCTTTGCCGTTCCCTAACCCTAAACCTAGCCTGGAACGGAAACCCACCACCAGCCCTAAACCTTACCCTACGCCGTACCCTAATCCTGCCCCGTACACTGGCACTGACCCGTGCGTCAGCACGTAGCCTGCCACTCCTACGTTTCCGTACCCTCACCTGTGCCCTAAGCCTTGCCGTTCCCTAACCCTAACCCTAACCCGGAACATAAACCCACCACCAGCCCTAAACCTTACCCTACGCTGTACCATACTCCTGGCCCCTACGCTGGCACTGACCTGTGCGTCAGCACGTAGCCTGCCTCTCCCACGTTTCCATACGCTCACCTGTGTCCTAAGCCTTGCCGTTCCCTAACCCTAACCCTAGCCTGGAACGGAAACTCACCACCAGCCCTAAACCTTACACTACGACGTACCCTAATCCTGGCCCGTACGCTGGCACAGACCCGTGCATCAACACGTAGCCTGCCACTCCCACATTTCCGTACGTTCACCTGTGCCCTAAGCCTTGCTGTTCCCTCACCCTAACCCTAGCCCGGAACGGAAACCCACCACCAGCCCTAAACCTTACCCTACGCCATACCCTACTCCTGGCCCGTACGCTGGCACTGACCCGTGCGTCAGCACATAGCCTGACCCTCCCACGTTTCCTTATGTTCACCTGTGCCCTAAGCCTTGCCGTTCCCTAACCCTAACCCTAGCCCGGAACGGTATCTCACAACCAGCCCTACTCCTTACCCTACGCCGTTCCTTATTCCTGGCCTGTACGCTGGCACTGACCTGTGCATCAGCACATAGCCGGAACCTCCCACGTTTCCGTACCCTCACCTGTGCCCTAAGCCTTGTCATTCCCTAACCCTAACCCTAGCACGGAACGGAAACCCACCACCAGCCCTACACATTAGCCTACGCCGTAGCCTATTCCTGGCCCGTACATTGGCACTGACCCATGCGTAAGAACGTAGCCTGACCATCCCACGTTTCCGTACCCTCACCTGGGCCCTAAGCCTTGCCGTTCCCAAACCCTAAACCTAGCCCGGAACGGAAACCACCACCAGACCTACACCTTACCCTACGTAGTACCCTACTCCTGGCCCTTACGCTGGCACTGAAACGTGCGTGAGCACATAGCCTTACCCTCCAACCACCCTCCCAATACAGAAATGGTCAGAAGATCTCATGAGACGATCCTTCAAAGAAGACACAGACATGGCCAAGACGCAGATGAAAAGCTGCTCAACATCACTAATTATTAGAGAAATGCAAATCAAAACTACAATGAGGGGGCTTCCCTGGTGGCGCAGTGGTTGAGAGTCCGCCTGCCGATGCAGGGGACACGGGTTCGTGCCCCGGTCCGGGAAGATCCCACATGTCGCGGAGCAGCTGGGCCCGTGAGCCATGGCCACTGAGCCTGCGCGTCCGGATCCTGTGCTCCGCAACGGGAGAGGCCACAACAGTGAGTGGCCCGTGTACAACAAAAAAAATAAAAAATAAAATAAATAAAAAACACTACAATGAGGTATCATCTCACACATGTTAGAATCGGCATCATCAGAAAACCTACAAACAACAAATTCTGGGGAGGGTGTGGACAAAAGGAGCCCTCTTCCACTATTGGTGGGAATGTAAATTGATACAGTCACTATGGAGAACAGTGTGGAGTTTCCTTAAAAAAACTAGTAATAGAATTACCATCTGATCCAGCAATCGCACTTCTGGGCATATACCCAGAGAAAACCATAAATCAAAAAGGCACATTCACCACAATGTTCATTGCAGCACTATTTACAATAGCCAGGTAAGGGCGCAAACTAAATACCCACAAACAGATGAATGGGTAAAGATGTGGTACATATATAAAATGGAATATTACTCGGCCATAAAAAGGAATGAAACTGGGTCATTTGTAGAGACATCGATGGATCTAGAGACTGTCGTACAGAATGAAGTAAGTCAGAAAGAGGAAAACAAATATTGTATATTAATGCATATATGTGGAACCTAAAAAGTGGTACAGATGAACTGGTTTGCAGGGAAGAAATAGAGACACAGGTAGAGAACAAACTTATGGACACCAAGTGTGGGAAGCCATGGGGTGGTAGAGGTGGGATGAGTTGGGAGATTGGGATTGGCCTGCATACATGCATATGCATAAAATACATAACTAATAATAAACTGCTGTATAAAAAAATAAAACTAAATTTCAAAATTTTAAAAAATAAAATTTAAAAATAAAAGAGAAAAAAGTTCTTCCCTTCACACAGATGTATTTATAGGAATGTATTATTTCCATGCTTATATCTATAAATACATAAAAGAGTTATAAAATCTAACTTGAACCATAAACGAAAAAAAACCTGAACCCACCAGTTATACAGAGGAAAGCCCTATCAGGGAACTTGCTCCAGCGGTAAACATTTCTGAAATTGGTCAGAGGTGGGGAATCATCTCCCATACAGCCAGCAACCCACCCCGCATGCAAGGAGCGTCCTCATTGCAAAGCTGGGGGACCGTGCCGAGGCATCTCTGAATAAAGGTGAGCTGAGCCCCAGGGCAGCTGCAGCTGAACTGTTCCCATCCTTCCCAGGTAAAACACCTGAATATGTACAAGGGCATGAAATCCTAGAGGAAGGGCCGTGGAGCCACACCAGCGACAGCACACAGGACAACTTGGTGCCTGCAGGCGAGGCAGGATGGTCCTGACCCCGGGCGCTCTTCCGGAAGCTTTCCATTTCCCTGCCTGAGATACCCCTCCTGTCCCGGACGCCACCCCTTTTTTTCCTTCCTTACCTCAGCCCGGAGAGAAATTCCAGTGGAACTTATGGGTGACACATCCTCTTCTTTACAGGTGGCAGCCTGGCAACTCCTGCACAAAGTCCAGCAGAGCCCCACACACACCGGGCCACCCACAAAGCCGTGGCCCCTCACACGCTCCCACCAGCAGAGCCCCGAGACTGCTGACGGGGCAGAGAATATGGAGTCAGGCACAGCTTCAGGGGCTATTGCGGCCTGGAGCGCTGTTTATATTGACCTCAACCAGGCACACCTGGGGAGGGCCGGCCGGCACGGTAAGGCTGCCCAGGTCAGCTAATCCACAACCCTCAGGGAATCACATTGTTGAAAATGGACCTCGCTAAGGCAGAATAGAAGCCAAGGAAAATAAGGACACAATGCCATTTGCAGCACCGTAGATGAGTCTAGAGGTAATCATGTGACATGTAGTAAGTCAGAAAGTGAAAGGCACATATCGTATCATATCACTTATAGGTGTTACCTAAAAATGGATACCAGGGCAGATATTTCCACGGAGAAGGGCAATCACATATTCATTAAACAAACTTATGGTTCACCAATGGAAAGGTGTGAGGATTGGTTTCATTACGATATTGGGGTTAACAGACATACAAACACAGGTGATATATATAATAACCAAAGAGCTACGGAATACAAAGAGAGGAGTACACAACATTCTGTCATAACGTACATGGGAAAAGGATCCCAGGAAGAACAGACATCTGTATATGTGTAAAAGAACCACATCTACCATACCTACAACAAGCCAAACATTGTAATCAAACTTGCTGTAATAAAAAATAAAAAATTAAATTAAAAACACGAACAAGAAGTAGTGAGACAAACTTGAGGGGCTTTTTCCTGTCACATTCTGTTCTAAATTCCAATCTAGAAGGTGACTTCCATTGAGGCTCTGTTGCCCTAGTAACCAGATATGAAAGAGAGAACTGCTGCCACCTTGTGGCCGTTTCACACAACAGCAGCTTTAATCCCAGCGCTAATGGTCAGTTGATATTCAAAATCATTGCAGGCCTGTAAATGACACCTGCCCTGAAAACAAATCCTGGGGTCACATATCGACCAAAAAATTTAAAGGACGTCCATATTTCCAAACGACCGTTTCAAAAGGCATATTTTATGCACATTAATGTTCTGCTTCTTTTTCTTTCTTTCTTTTTTGGTTAAAAACAAGGGAATGGAAAAAGGCAACCCTCAGAAGGGGCGAAAATAGTTGCAAACGAATCAATGGACAAAGGTTTAATCTCCAATATATATAAACAGCTCATGCAGCTTATTAAAAAAACAAACAACCCAATACAAAAATGGGCAGAAGATCTAAAGAGACGTTTCTTCAAAGAAGACACAGAGATGGCCAAGACGCACATGAAAAGATGCTCAAGAGCACTAATTATTAGAGAAATGCAAATCAAAACTACAATGAGGTATCACCTCACACCTGTTAGAATCGGCATCATCAGAAAATCTACCATCAACAAATTCTGGGGAGGGTGTGGACAAAAGGAGCCCTCTTCCACTATTGGTGGGAATGTAATTTGATACAGTCTCTATGGAGAACAGTATGGAGTTTCCTTTAAAAAACTAGAAATAGAATTACCATCTGACCCAGCAATCCCACTGTTGGGCATATACCCAGAGACAACCATAAATCAAAAAGGCACATTCACCACAATGTTCATTGCAGCACTATTTACAATAGCCAGGTAATGGAAGCAAACTAAATGCCCACAGACAGATGAATGGATAAAGATGGGGTACATATATAAAATGGAATATTACTCGGCCATAAAAAGGAATGAAACTGGGTCATTTGTAGAGACATCGATGGATCTAGAGACTGTCATACAGAATGAAGTAAGTCAGAAAGAGGAAAACAAATATTGTATATTAATGCATATATGTGGAACCTAAAAAATGGTACAGATGAACTGGTTTGCAGGGAAGAAATAGAGACACAGAGGTAGAGAAGAAACGTATGGACACCAAGTGTGGGAAGCCATGGCGTGGTGGTGGTGGGATGAGTTGGGAGTTTGAGATTGACCTGTATACATGTATATGCATAAAATACATAACTAATAATATCCCGCTGTATAAAAAAGTAAATAAAATTAAATTTCAAAATTTTAAAATATAAAATTTAAAAATAAAACAGAAAAAAGTTCTTCCCTTCACACAGATGTATTTATAGGAATGAATTATTTCCATGCTTATATCTATAAATACATAAAAGAGGAATAAAATCTAACTTGAACCATAAACGAAAAAAAAACCTGAACCCACCAGTTATATAGAGGAAAACCCTATCAGGGCACTTGCTCCAGCGGTAAACAATTCTGAAATTGGTCAGAGGTGGGGAATCATCTCCCATACAGCCAGCAACCCACACCCCATGCAAGGAGCATCCTCATTGCAAAGCTGGGGGACCGTGCCGGGGCATCTCTGAATAAAGGTGAGCTGAGCCCCAGGCCAGCTGCTGCTGAACTGTTCCCACCCTTCCCAGGTCAAACACCTGAATATGTACAAAGGCTTGAAAGCCAAGAGGAAGGGCCGTGGAGCCACACCAGCGACAGCACGCAGGCCATCTTGGTGACTGCAGGCCAGCCAGGGTGATCCTGGCCCCGGGCGCTCTTCCGGAAGCTTTCCATTGTCCTGTCTGAGATACCCCATTTGTCCAGGCCCCCACTGCTTTTTTCCTTCCTCACCTCTGTCCGGAGAGAAATTCCAGCGGAAGTTATGTGTGACACATCCTCTTCTTTACAGGTGGCAGCCTGGCAACTCCTGCAGAAAGGCCAGCAGAACCCCACTCACACAGGGCCACCAACAAAGCTGTGGCCCCTCACTCCCTCACACCAGCACAGCCCCGAGACTGCTGACGGGGCAGAGAATATGGAGTCAGGAACAGCTTCAGGGGCTATTGCGGCCTGGAGCGCTGTTTATATTGACCTCAACCAGGCAGAACTGGGGAGGGCCGGCCGGCACGGTAAGGCTGCCCAGGTCAGCTAATCCACAACCCTCAGGGAATCACATTGTTGAAAATGGACCTCGCTAAGGCAGAATAGAAGCCAAGGAAAATAAGGACACAATGCCATTTGCAGCACCGTAGATGAGTCTAGAGGTAATCATGTGACATGTAGTAAGTCAGAAAGTGAAAGGCACATATCGTATCATATCACTTATAGGTGTTACCTAAAAATGGATACCAGGGCAGATATTTCCACGGAGAAGGGCAATCACATATTCATTAAACAAACTTATGGTTCACCAATGGAAAGGTGTGAGGATTGGTTTCATTACGATATTGGGGTTAACAGACATACAAACACAGGTGATATATATAATAACCAAAGAGCTACGGAATACAAAGAGAGGAGTACACAACATTCTGTCATAACGTACATGGGAAAAGGATCCCAGGAAGAACAGACATCTGTATATGTGTAAAAGAACCACATCTACCATACCTACAACAAGCCAAACATTGTAATCAAACTTGCTGTAATAAAAAATAAAAAATTAAATTAAAAACACGAACAAGAAGTAGTGAGACAAACTTGAGGGGCTTTTTCCTGTCACATTCTGTTCTAAATTCCAATCTAGAAGGCGACTTCCATTGAGTCTCTGTTGCCCTAGTAACCAGATATGAAAGAGAGAACTGCTGCCACCTTGTGGCCGTTTCACACAACAGCAGCTTTAATCCCAGGGCTAATGGTCAGTTGATATTCAAAATCATTGCAGGCCTGTAAATGACACCTGCCCTGAAAACAAATCCTGGGGTCACATATCGACCAAAAAATTTAAAGGACGTCCATATTTCCAAACGACCGTTTCAAAAGGCATATTTTATGCACATTAATGTTCTGCTTCTTTTTCTTTCTTTCTTTTTTGGTTAAAAACACGGGAATGGAAAAAGGCAACCCTCAGAAGGGGCGAAAATAGTTGCAAACGAATCAATGGACAAAGGTTTAATCTCCAATATATATAAACAGCTCATGCAGCTTATTAAAAAAACAAACAACCCAATACAAAAATGGGCAGAAGATCTAAAGATACGTTTCTTCAAAGAAGACACAGAGATGGCCAAGACGCACATGAAAAGATGCTCAAGAGCACTAATTATTAGAGAAATGCAAATCAAAACTACAATGAGGTATCACCTCACACCTGTTAGAATCGGCATCATCAGAAAATCTACAAACAACAAATTATGGGGAGGGTGTGGACAAAAGGAGCCCTCTTCCACTATTGGTGGTAATGTAATTTGATACAGTCACTATGGAGAACAGTATGGAGTTTCCTTTAAAAAACTAGAAATAGAATTACCATCTGACCCAGCAATCCCACTGTTGGGCATATACCCAGAGACAACCATAAATCAAAAAGGCACATTCACCACAAGGTTCATTGCAGCACTATTTACAATAACCAGGTAATGGAAGCAACCTAAATGCCCACAGACAGATGAATGGATAAAGATGGGTACATATATAAAATGGAATATTACTCGGCCATAAAAGGAATGAAACTGGGTCATTTGTAGAGACATCGATGTATCTAGAGACTGTCATACAGAATGAAGTAAGTCAGAAAGAGGAAAACAAATATTGTATATTAATGCATATATGTGGAACCTAAAAAATGGTACAGATGAACTGGTTTGCAGGGAAGAAATAGAGACACAGAGGTAGAGAACAAACGTATGGACACCAAGTGTGGGAAGCCATGGCGTGGTGGTGGTGGGATGAGTTGGGAGTTTGAGATTGACCTGTATACATGTATATGCATAAAATACATAACTAATAATATCCCGCTGTATAAAAAAGTAAATAAAATTAAATTTCAAAATTTTAAAATATAAAATTTAAAAATAAAACAGAAAAAAGTTCTTCCCTTCACACAGATGTATTTATAGGAATGAATTATTTCCATGCTTATATCTATAAATACATAAAAGAGGAGTAAAATCTAACTTGAACCATAAACGAAAAAAAAACCTGAACCCACCAGTTATACAGAGGAAAACCCTATCAGGGCACTTGCTCCAGCGGTAAACAATTCTGAAATTGGTCAGAGGTGGGGAATCATCTCCCATACAGCCAGCAACCCACACCCCATGCAAGGAGCATCCTCATTGCAAAGCTGGGGGACCGTGCCGGGGCATCTCTGAATAAAGGTGAGCTGAGCCCCAGGCCAGCTGCTGCTGAACTGTTCCCACCCTTCCCAGGTCAAACACCTGAATATGTACAAAGGCTTGAAAGCCAAGAGGAAGGGCCGTGGAGCCACACCGGCGACAGCACGCAGGCCATCTTGGTGACTGCAGGCCAGCCAGGGTGATCCTGGCCCCGGGCGCTCTTCCGGAAACTTTCCATTGTCCTGCCTGAGATACCCCATTTGTCCTGGCCCCCACTGCTTTTTTCCTTCCTCACCTCTGTCCGGAGAGAAATTCCAGCGGAAGTTATGGGTGACACATCCTCTTCTTTACAGGTGGCAGCCTGGCAAATCCTGCAGAAAGGCCAGCAGAACCCCACTCACACAGGGCCACCAACAAAGCTGTGGCCCCTCACTCCCTCCCACCAGCACAGCCCCGAGACTGCTGACGGGGCAGAGAATATGGAGTCAGGAACAGCTTCAGGGGCTATTGCGGCCTGGAGCGCTGTTTATATTGACCTCAACCAGGCAGACCTGGGGAGGGCCGGCCGGCACGGTAAGGCTGCCCAGGTCAGCTAATCCACAACCCTCAGGGAATCACATTGTTGAAAATGGACCTCGCTAAGGCAGAATAGAAGCCAAGGAAAATAAGGACTCAATGCCATTTGCAGCACTGTAGATGAGTCTAGAGGTAATCACGTGACTTGTAGTAAGTCAGAAAGTGAAAGACACATATCATTTCATATCACTTATAGGTGTTACCTAAAATCGAAACCAGGGCAGTCATTTCCACTGAGAAGTGCAATCATAGATACATTAAACAAACTTATGGTTCACCAATGGAAAGGTGTGAGGATTGGTTTCATTACGATATCGGGGTTAACAGACATATACAAACAGAGGTGACATATATAATCACCAAAGACCTACGGAATACCAAGAGAAGACTACTCAACATTCTGTCATAACGTACATGGGAAAAGGATCCCAGGAAGTACAGACATCTGTATATGTGTAAAAGAACCACATCTTCCACACCTACAACAAGCCAAACATTGTAATCAAACTTGCTATAATAAAAAAAAAATTAAATTATAAATACGAACAAGAAGTAGGGATTCAAACATGAGGGGCTTTCTCCTGGCACATTCCATTCTAAATTCCAATGTAGAGCACGAAGACGTCCATTGAGGCTCTGTTGCCCTAGTAACCAGAGGTGTTAAGGGAGAACTGCTGCCACCTAGTGGCCGTTTCACACAACAGCAGCTTTAATCCCAGTGCTAATGGTCAGTTGATATTCAAAATCCTTGCAGGCCTGTAAATGACACCTGCCCTGAAAACAAATCCTGGGGTCACATATCGACCAAAAAATTTAAAGGACGTCCATATTTCAAAACGACCGTTTCAAAAGGCATATTTTATGCACATTAGTGTTCTGCTTCTTTTTCTTTCTTTCTTTTTTGGTTAAAAACACGGGAATGGAAAAAGGCATCCCTCAGAAGGGGCGAAAATAGTTGCAAACGAATCAATGGACAAAGGTTTAATCTCCAATATATATAAACAGCTTATGCAGCTTAATATTAAAAAAACAAACAACCCAATAGAAACATGGGCAGAATATCTCAAGAGACGTTTCTTCAAAGAAGACACAGAGATGGCCAAGGCGCACATGAGAAGCTACTCAAGAGCACTAATTATTAGAGAAATGCAAATCAAAACTACAATGAGGTATCACCTCACACCTGTTAGAATCGGCATCATCAGAAAATCTACAGACAACAAATTCTGGGGAGGGTGTGGACAAAAGGAGCCCTCTTCCACTATTGTTGGGAATGTAAATTGATACAGTCACTATGGAGAACAGTATGGAGTTTCCTTAAAAAACCTACAAATAGAAACCTTGACTTTCCCTAACCCTAACCATAGCCTGAAACGGAAACCTACCACCAACCGTGCACCTTATCTACGCGGTACACTAATCCTAATCCGTACGCTGGCACTAACCGGTGAGTCAACATGTACCCTGACACTAACACGTTTCCGTACCCTCAGCTGTGCCCCAAACCTTGCCGTTGCCTATCCTTAACCTTAGCCCAGAACAGAAACCTACCATCAGCCCTACACCTTACCCTAAGCCGTACCCTAATCCTAATCCATACGTCAACACGTACCCTGACCCTAACACGTTTCCGTACCCTCACCTCTGCCATAAACCTTGCCGTTCCCTTACCTTAACCCTAGCCCGGAACGGAAAACTACCACCAACCCTACACCTTACCTTACTCCATACCCTAATCCTAATTCGTATGCTGACACTAACCTGTGCATCAACACGTACCCTGACCCTAACACGTTTCGTACCCTCACCTGTGCCCTAAACTTTGCCAGTCCCTAAACATAACCCTAGACTGGAACGGAAACCTACCACCAACCCTACACCTTACTCTATGCGGTACCCTAATCCTCATGCGTACGCTCACACTAACCCGTGAGTCAACACGTACCCTGAACCTAACACATTTCCGTACCATCACCTGTGCCCTATACCTTGCAATTCGCTATCCCTAACCCTACACCGGAATGTAAACCTACCGCCATCTGTACACCTTACTCTACGCCGTACCCTAATACTAATGCGTACGATGACACTATTCCATGCATCAACATGCACCATGAACCTAACACGTTTCTGTACCCTCACCTGTGCCCTAAGCCTTGCCGTTCACTAACCCTAACCCTAGCCCTGAACTGAAACCCACCACCAGCCCTACACCATACCCTATGCCGTACCCTACTCCTTGCCTGTATGCTGGCACTGACCCGTGCGTCAGCACGTAGCCTGCCTCTCCCAAGTTTCCGTACCCTCACCTGTGCCCTTAGCCTTGCCGTTCCCTAACCCTAACCCTAGCCCAGAACGGAAACCCACCACCAGCCCTACACCTTACCCTACGCCGTACCCTACTCCTGGCCCATACGCTGGCACTGACCCATGCGTCAGCAGGTAGCCTGACCCTCCCACGTTTCCGTACCCTCACCTGTGCCCTAAAACTTGACGTTCCCTAACCCTAATCAAACCCCGGAATGGACACCCACCACCAGTCTTACACCTTACCCTACGCCGTACCCTACTCCTGGTCCACACCCTGGCACTGACCCATGCTTCAGCATGTAGCCTGACCCTCCCACGTTTCCGTAGCCTCACCTGTGCCCTAAGCCTTGCCGTTCCCTAACCCTAACCCTACACTTTACCCTACGCCATACCCTATTCCTGGGCCGTACGCTGGCACTGACACTTGCGTCAGCACGTAGCCTGACCCTCCCACGTTTCTGTACCCTCACCTGTTCCCTAAGCCTTGCCATTCCCTAACCCTAACCCTAGCCGGGAACGGAAACCCACCACCAGCCCTACACCTTACCCTACGCCGTACCCTAATCCTGGGCCGTACACTGGAAATGACCCTTGTGTAAGCACGTAGCCTGCCACTCCCATGTTTCCATACCCTCACCAGTGCCCTAAGCCTTGCCGATCCCTAACACTAACCCTACCCTGGAACAGAAACCCACCACCAGCCCTACACCTTACCCTACGCCGTACCCTAATTCTGGCGCGTACGCTGGCACTGACCCGTGTGTCAGCACGTAGCGTGCCTCTCCCTCGTTTCCGTACCCTTACCTGTGCCCTAAGCCTTGCCGTTCCCTAACCCTAACCCGGAACAGAAACCCACCAACAGCCCTACACCTTACCCTACTCCGTACCCTAATCCTGGCCCGTACACGGGCACTGAACCGTGCGCCAGCACATAGCCTGACCCTCCCACGTTTCTGTACCCTCAGCTGTGCCCTAAGCCTTGCCGTTCCCTAACCCTAACCCTAGCGCGGAATGGAAACCCACAACCAGCCCTACACCATACGTTACTCCTGACCCGTACGCTGGCACTGACGCGTTTGTCAGCACGGAGTCTGCCTCTCCCACGTGTCGCTATGCTCACCTGTTCCCTAAACCTTGCCGTTCCCTAACCCTAACCCTAGCCCGGAACAGAAACCCACCACCAGCCCTACACGTTACCCTATGCTGTACCCTACTCCTGGCCCTTACGCTGGCACTGACACGTGCGTCAGCACACAGCCTGACCATCCCACGACCCTCCCAATACAGAAATGGGCAGAAGATCTCAAGAGACGTTTCTTCAAAGAAGACACAGAGATGGCCAGGACGCACAAGAGAAGCTGCTCAAGAGCACTAATTATTAGAGAAATGCAAATCAAAACTACAATGAGGTATCACCTCACACCTGTTAGAATCGGCATCATCAGAAAATCTACAAACAACAATTCAGGGGAGGGTGTGGACAGAAAGAGCCCTCTTCCACTATTGGTGGGAATGTAAATTGATAGAGTCACTATGGAGAACACTATGGAGTTTCCTTTAAAAATGTAGAAATAGAATTACCATCTGATCCAGCAATTCCACTTCTGGGCATATACCCAAAGAAAACCATAAATCAAAAAGACGCATTCACCACAATGTTCATTGCAGCACTATTTACAATAGCCAGGTAATGGAAGCAACCTAAACGCCGAAAGACACATGAATGGATAAAGATGGGGTACATATATAAAATGGAATATTACTCGGCCATAAAAAGGAATGAATCTGGGTCATTTGTAGAGATATCGATGTATCTAGAGACTGTCATACAGAATGAAGTAAGTCAGAAAGGGGAAAACAAATATTGTATATTAATGCATATATGTGGAACCTAAAAAATGGTACAGATGAACGGGTTTGCAGGGAAGAAATAGAGACACAGAGGTAGAGAACAAACGTATGGACACCAAGTGTGGGAAGCCATGGGGTGGTGGTGGTGGGATGAGTTGGGAGATTGAGATTGACCTGCATACATGTATATGCATAAAACACATAACTAATAATAACCAGCTGTATAAAAAAGTAAATAAAATTAAATTTCAAAATTATAAAAAATAAAATTTAAAAATAAAACAGAAAAAAGTTCTTCCCTTCACACATATGTATTTATAGGAATGAATTATTTCCATGCTTATATCTATAAATACATAAAAGAGGAATAAAATCTAACTTGAACCATAAACGAAAAAAAAACCTGAACCCACCAGTTATACAGAGGAAAACCTTTTCAGGGCACTTGCTCCATCGGTAAACAATTCTGAAATTGGTCAGAGGTGGGGAATCATCTCCCATACAGCCAGCAACCCACACCCCATGCAAGGAGCATCCTCATTGCAAAGTTGGGGGACCGTGACGGGGCATCTCTGAATAAAGGTGAGCTGAGCCCCAGGCCAGCTGCTGCTGAACTGTTCCCACCCTTCCCAGGTCAAACACCTGAATATGTACAAAGGTTTGAAAGCCTAGAGGAAGGGCCGTGGAGCCACACCAGCGACAGCACGCAGGCCAACTTGGTGACTGCAGGCCAGCCAGGGTGATCCTGGCCCCGGGCGCTCTTCCGGAAGCTTTCCATTGTTCTGCCTGAGATACCCCATTTGTCCCAGCCCCCACTGCTTTTTTCCTTCCTCACCTCTGTCCGGAGAGAAATTCCAGCGGAAGGTATGGGTGACATATCCTCTTCTTTACAGGTGGCAGCCTGGCAACTCCTGCAGAAAGGCCAGCAGAACCCCACTCACACAGGCCCACCAACAAAGCTGTGGCCCCTCACTCCCTCCCACCAGCACAGCCCCGAGACTGCTGACGGGGCAGAGAATATGGAGTCAGGAACAGCTTCAGGGGCTATTGCTGCCTGGAGCGCTGTTTATATTGACCTCAACCAGGCAGACCTGGGGAGGGCCGGCCGGCAGGGTAAGGCTGCCCAGGTCAGCTAATCCACAACCCTCAGGGAATCACATTGTTGAAAATGGACCTCGCTAAGGCAGAATAGAAGCCAAGGAAAATAAGGACACAATGCCATTTGCAGCACTGTAGATGAGTCTAGAGGTAATCACGTGACTTGTAGTAAGTCAGAAAGTGAAAGACACATATCATTTCATATCACTTATAGGTGTTACCTAAAATAGAAACCAGGGCAGTCATTTCCACTGAGAAGTGCAATCATAGATTCATTAAACAAACTTATGGTTCACCAATGGAAAGGTGTGAGGATTGGTTTCATTACGATATCGGGGTTAAGAGACTTATACAAACACAGGTGACATATATAATCACCAAAGACCTACGGAATACCAAAAGACTACTCAACATTCTGTCATAACGTACATGGGAAAAGGATCCCAGGAAAAACAGACATGTGTATATGTGTAAAAGAACCACATCTTCCACACCTCCAACAAGCCAAACATTGTAATCAAACTTGCTGTAATAAAAAATAAAAATTAAATTAAAAACACGAACAAGAAGCAGGGAGACAAACTTGTGGGGATTTCTCCTGGCACATTCCATTCTAAATTCCAATCTAGAACACGACTTCCATTGAGGCTCTGTTGCCCTAGTAACCAGAATTGGTAAGGGAGCACTGCTGCCACCTTGTGGCCGTTTCACACAACAGCAGCTTTAATCCTAGCGCTAATGGTCAGTTGATATTCAAAATCATTGCAGGCCTGTAAATGACACCTGCCCTGAAAACAAATCCTGGGGTCACATATCGACCAAAAAATTCAAAGGACGTCCATATTTCAAAACGACCGTTTCAAAAGGCATATTTTATGCACATTAGTTTTCTGCTTCTTTTTCTTTCTTTCTTTTTTGGTTAAAAAAACGGGAATGGAAAAAGGCATCCCTCAGAAGGGGCGAAAATAGTTGCAAACGAATCAATTGACAAAGGTTTAATCTCCAATATATATAAACAGCTCATGCAGCTTAATATTAAAAAACAAACAACCCAATACAAAAATGGGCAGAAGATCTAAAGATACGTTTCTTCAAAGAAGACACAGAGATGGCCAAGACGCACATGAAAAGCTGCTCAACAGCACTAATTATTAGAGAAATGCAAATCAAAACTACAATGAGGTATCACTTCACACTGTTAGAATCGGCATCATCAGAAAATCTACAAACAACAAATTCTGGGGAGGGTGTGGACAAAAGGAGCCCTCTTCCACTATTGGTGGGAATGTAAATTGATACAGTCACTATGGAGAACAGTATGGAGTTTCGTTAAAAAAAACCAGAAATAGAATTACCATCTGATCCAGCAATCCCACTTCTGGGCATATACCGAAAGAAAACCATAAATCAAAAAGGCACATTCACCACAATGTTCATTGCAGCACTATTTACAATAGCCAGGTAATGGAAGCAACCTAAATGCCCAAAGACAGAAGAATGGATAAAGATGTGGTACCTGTATAAAATGGAATATTACTCAGCCATAAAACGGAATGAAACTGGGTCATTTGTAGCGACATCGATCGATCTAGAGACTGTCATACAGAATGAAGTAAGTCAGAAAGAGGAAAACAAATATTGTATATTAATGCATATATGTGGAACCTAAAAACTGGTACAGATGAACTGGTTTGCAGGGAAGAAATAGAGACAGAGGTAGAGAACAAACGTATGGACACCAAGTGTGGGAAGCCATGGTGTGGTGGTGGTGGGATGAGTTGGGAGATTGGGATTGACCTGCATACATGTATATGCATAAAATACATAACTAATAATAACCTGCTGTATAAAAAAATAAATAAAATTAAATTTCAAAATTTTAAAAAAGAAAATATAAAAATAATACAGAAAAAAGTTCTTCCCTTCACACAGATGTATTTATAGGAATGAATTATTTCCATGCTTATATCTATAAATACATAAAAGAGGAATAAAATCTAACTTGAAACATAAAAGAAAAAAAAACCTGAACCCACCAGTTATACAGAGGAAAACCCTATCAGGGCCCTTGCTCCAGCGGTAAACAATTCTGAAATTGGTCAGAGGTGGGGAATCATCTCCCATACAGCCAGCAACCCACACCCCACGCAAGGAGCGTCCTCATTGCAAAGCTGGGGGATCGTGCAGAGGCATCTCTGAATAAAGGTGAGCTGAGCCCCAGGCCAGCTGCTGCTGAACTGTTCCCACCCTTCCCAGGTAAAACACCTGAATATGTACAAGGGCTTGAAAGACTAGAGGAAGGGCTGTGGAGCCACACCAGCAACAGCACGCAGGCCAACTTGGTTCCTGTAGACCAGCCAGGGTGGTCCTGCCCCCGGGCACTCTTCCGGAAGCTTTCCATTGTCCTGCCTGAGATACCCCACCTGTCCCGGCCCCCACTGCTTTTTTCCTTCCTCACCTCTGTCCGGAGAGAAATTCCAGCGGAAGGTATGGGTGACACATCCTCTTCTTTACAGGTGGCAGCCTGGCAACTCCTGCAGAAAGGCCAGCAGAACCCCACTCACACCGGGCCACCAACAAAGCTGTGGCCCCTCATTCCCTCCCACCAGCACAGCCCCGAGACTGCTGACGGGGCAGAGAATATGGAGTCAGGAACAGCTTCAGTGGCTATTGCTGCCTGGAGCACTGTTTATATTGACCTCAACCAGGCACACCTGGGGATGGCCGGGCGGCATGGTAAGGCTGCCCAGGTCAGCTAATCCACAACCCTCAGGGAATCACATTGTTGAAAATGGACCTCGCTAAGGCAGAAGAGAAGCCAAGGAAAAAAAGAACACAATGCCATTTGCACCACCGTAGATGACTCTAGAGGTAATCACGTGACTTGTAGTAAGTCAGAAAGTGAAAGACACATATCATATCATATCACTTATAGGCGTTACCTAAAAATGGATACCAGGGCAGATATTTCCACCGAGAAGGGCAATCAGAGATTCATTAAACAAACTTATGGTTCACCAATGGAAAGGTGTGAGGATTGGTTTCATTACGATATCGGGGTTAAGAGACTTATACAAACACAGGTGACATATATAATCACCAAAGACCTACGGAATACCAAAAGACTACTCAACATTCTGTCATAACGTACATGGGAAAAGGATCCCAGGAAAAACAGACATGTGTATATGTGTAAAAAAACCACATCTTCCACACCTCCAACAAGCCAAACATTGTAATCAAACTTGCTGTAATAAAAAATAAAAATTAAATTAAAAACACGAACAAGAAGTAGGGAGACAAACTTGAGGGGCTTTCTCCTGGCACATTCCATTCTAAATTCCAATCTAGAACACGACTTCCATTGAGGCTCTGTTGCCCTAGTAACCAGAATTGGTAAGGGAGAACTGCTGCCACCTTGTGGCCGTTTCACACAACAGCAGCTTTAATCCCAGTGCTAAAGGTCAGTTGATATTCAAAATCATTGCAGGCCTGTAAATGATACCTGCCCTGAAAACAAATCCTGGGGTCACATATCGACCAAAAAATTCAAAGGACGTCCATATTTCAAAACGACCATTTCAAAAGGCATATTTTATGCACATTAGTTTTCTGCTTCTTTTTCTTTCTTTCTTTTTTGGTTAAAAAAACGGGAATGGAAAAAGGCATCCCTCAGAAGGGGCGAAAATAGTTGCAAACGAATCAATGGACAACGGTTTAATCTCCAATATATATAAACAGCTCATGCAGCTTAATATTAAAAAAACAAACAACCCAATACAAAAATGGGCAGAAGATCTAAAGATACGTTTCTTCAAAGAAGACACAGAGATGGCCAAGACGCACATGAAAAGCTGCTCAACAGCACTAATTATTAGAGAAATGCAAATCAAAACTACAATGAGGTATCACTTCACACTGTTAGAATCGGCATCATCAGAAAATCTACAAACAACAAATTCTGGGGAGGGTGTGGACAAAAGGAGCCCTCTTCCACTATTGGTGGGAATGTAAATTGATACAGTCACTATGGAGAACAGTATGGAGTTTGGTTAAAAAAAAAACTAGAAATAGAATTACCATCTGATCCAGCAATCTCACTTCTGGGCATATACCCAAAGAAAACCATAAATCAAAAAGGCACATTCACCACAATGTTCACTGCAGCACTATTTACAATAGCCAGGTAATGGAAGCAACCTAAATGCCCAAAGACAGAAGAATGGATAAAGAGTGGTATATGTATAAAATGGAATATTACTCGGCCATAAAACGGAATGAAACTGGGTCATTTGTAGCGACATCGATGGATCTAGAGACTGTCATACAGAATGAAGTAAGTCAGAAAGAGGAAAACAAATATTGTATATTAATGCATATATGTGGAACCTAAAAACTGGTACAGATGAACTGGTTTGCAGGGAAGAAATAGAGACAGAGGTAGAGAACAAACGTATGGACACCAAGTGTGGGAAGCCATGGTGTGGTGATGGTGGGATGAGTTGGGAGATTGGGATTGACCTGCATATATGTATATTCATAAAATACATAACTAATAATAACCTGCTGTATAAAAAAATAAATAAAATTAAATTTCAAAATAAAAAAAAGAAAATATAAAAATAATACAGAAAAATGTTCTTCCCTTCACACAGATGTATTTATAGGAATGAATTATTTCCATGCTTATATCTATAAATACATAAAAGAGGAATAAAATCTAACTTGAACCCTAAAAGAAAAAAAAACCTGAACCCACCAGTTATACAGAGGAAAACCCTATCAGGGCACTTGCTCCAGCGGTAAACAATTCTGAAATTGGTCAGAGGTGGGGAATCATCTCCCATACAGCCAGCAACCCACACCCCACGCAAGGAGCGTCCTCATTGCAAAGCTGTGGGATCGTGCAGAGGCATCTCTGAATAAAGGTGAGCTGAGCCCCAGGCCAGCTGCTGCTGAACTGTTCCCACCCTTCCCAGGTAAAACACCTGAATATGTACAAGGGCTTGAAAGACTAGAGGAAGGGCTGTGGAGCCACACCAGCAACAGCACGCAGGCCAACTTGGTGCCTGCAGGCCAGCCAGGGTGGTCCTGCCCCCGGGCGCTCTTCCGGAAGCTTTCCATTGTCCTGCCTGAGATACCCCACCTGTCCCGGCCCCCACTGCTTTTTTCCTTCCTCACCTCTGTCCGGAGAGAAATTCCAGCGGAAGGTATGGGTAACACATCCTCTTCTTTACAGGTGGCAGCCTGGCAACTCCTGCAGAAAGGCCAGCAGAACCCCACTCACACCGGGCCACCAACAAAGCTGTGGCCCCTCATTCCCTCCCACCAGCACAGCCCCAAGACTGCTGACGGGGCAGAGAATATGGAGTCAGGAACAGCTTCAGGGGCTATTGCTGCCTGGAGCGCTATTTATATTGACCTCAACCAGGCACACCTGGGGAGGGCCGGGCGGCAGGGTTAGGCTGCCCAGGTCAGCTAATCCACAACACTCAGGGAATCACATTGTTGAAAATGGACCTCGCTAAGGCAGAAGAGAAGCCAAGGAAAAAAAGAACACAATGCCATTTGCACCACCGTAGATGAGTCTAGAGGTAATCACGTGACTTGTAGTAAGTCAGAAAGTGAAAGACACATATCATATCATATCACTTATAGGCGTTACCTAAAAATGGATACCAGGGCAGATATTTCCACCGAGAAGGGCAATCAGAGATTCATTAAACAAACTTATGGTTCACCAATGGAAAGGTGTGAGGATTGGTTTCATTACGATATCGGGGTTAAGAGACTTATACAAACACAGGTGACATATATAATCACCAAAGACCTACGGAATACCAAAAGACTACTAAACATTCTGTCATAACGTACATGGGAAAAGGATCCCAGGAAAAAGAGACATGTGTATATGTGTAAAAGATCCACATCTTCCACACCTCCAACAAGCCAAACATTGTAATCAAACTTGCTGTAATAAAAAATAAAAATTAAATTAAAAACACGAAAAAGAAGTAGGGAGACAAACTTGAGGGGCTTTCTCCTGGCACATTCCATTCTAAATTCCAATCTAGAACACGACTTCCATTGAGTCTCTGTTGCCCTAGTAACCAGAATTGGTAAGGGAGAACTGCTGCCACCTTGTGGCCGTTTCACACAACAGCAGCTTTAATCCCAGCGCTAATGGTCAGTTGATATTCAAAATCATTGCAGGCCTGTAAATGACACCTGTCCTGAAAACAAATCCTGGGGTCACATATCGACCAAAAAATTCAAAGGACGTCCATATTTCAAAACGACCATTTCAAAAGGCATATTTTATGCACATTAGTTTTCTGCTTCTTTTTCTTTCTTTCTTTTTTGGTTAAAAAAACGGGAATGGAAAAAGGCATCCCTCAGAAGGGGCGAAAATAGTTGCAAACGAATCTATGGACAACGGTTTAATCTCCAATATATATAAACAGCTCATGCAGCTTAATATTAAAAAAACAAACAACCCAATACAAAAATGGGCAGAAGATCTAAAGATACGTTTCTTCAAAGAAGACACAGAGATGGCCAAGACGCACATGAAAAGCTGCTCAACAGCACTAATTATTAGAGAAATGCAAATCAAAACTACAATGAGGTATCACTTCACACTGTTAGAATCGGCATCATCAGAAAATCTACAAACAACAAATTCTGGGGAGGGTGTGGACAAAAGGAGCCCTCTTCCACTATTGGTGGGAATGTAAATTGATACAGTCACTATGGAGAACAGTATGGAGTTTCGTTAAAAAAAACTAGAAATAGAATTACCATCTGATCCAGCAATCCCACTTCTGGGCATATACCCAAAGAAAACCATAAATCAAAAAGGCACATTCACCACAATGTTCACTGCAGCACTATTTACAATAGCCAGTTAATGGAAGCAACCTAAATGCCCAAAGACAGAAGAATGGATAAAGATGTGGTACATGTATAAAATGGAATATTACTCAGCCATAAAACGGAATGAAACTGGGTCATTTGTAGCGACATCGATGGATCTAGAGACTGTCATACAGAATGAAGTAAGTCAGAAAGAGGAAAACAAATATTGTATATTAATGCATATATGTGGAACCTAAAAAGTGGTACAGATGAACTGGTTTGCAGGGAAGAAATAGAGACAGAGGTAGAGAACAAACGTATGGACACCAAGTGTGGGAAGCCATGGTGTGGTGTTGGTGGGATGAGTTGGGAGATTGGGATTGACCTGCATACATGTATATTCATAAAATACATAACTAATAATGACCTGCTGTATAAAAAAAATAAACAAAATTAAATTTCAAAATTATCAAAAATAAAATTTAAAAATAATACAGAAAAAAGTTCTTCCCTTCACACAGATGTATTTATAGGAATGAATTATTTCCATGCTTATATCTATAAATACATAAAAGATGAATAAAATCTAACTTGAACCATAAAAGAAAAAAAAAACCTGAACCCACCAGTTATACAGAGGAAAACCCTATCAGGGCACTTGCTCCAGTGGTAAACAATTCTGAAATTGGTCAGAGGTGGGGAATCATCTCCCATACAGCCAGCAACCCACACCCCACGCAAGGAGCGTCCTCATTGCAAAGCTGGGGGATCGTGCAGAGGCATCTCTGAATAAAGGTGAGCTGAGCCCCAGGCCACCTGCTGCTGAACTGTTCCCACCCTTCCCAGGTAAAACACCTGAATATGTACAAGGGCTTGAAAGACTAGAGGAAGGGCTTTGGAGCCACACCAGCAACAGCACGCAGGCCAACTTGGTGCCTGCAGGCCAGCCAGGGTGGTCCTGCCCCCGGGCGCTCTTCCGGAAGCTTTCCATTGTCCTGCCTGAGATACCCCACCTGTCCGGGCCCCCACTGCTTTTTTCCTTCCTCATCTCTGTCCGGAGAGAAATTCCAGTGGAAGGTATGGGTGACACATCCTCTTCTTTACAGGTGGCAGCCTGGCAACTCCTGCAGAAAGGCCAGCAGAACCCCACTCACACCGGGCCACCAACAAAGCTGTGGCCCCACATTCCCTCCCACCAGCACAGCCCCGAGACTGTTGACGGGGCAGAGAATATGGAGTCAGGAACAGCTTCAGGGGCTATTGCTGCCTGCAGCACGGTTTATATTGACCTCAACCAGGCACACCTGGGGAGGGCCGGGCGGCAGGGTAAGGCTGCCCACGTCAGCTAATCCACAACACTCGGGGAATCACATTGTTGAAAATGGACCTCGCTAAGGCAGAATAGAAGCCAAGGAAAAAAAGAACACAATGCCATTTGCACCACCGTAGATGAGTCTAGAGGTAATCACGTGACTTGTAGTAAGTCAGAAAGTGAAAGACACATATCATATCATATCACTTATAGGTGTTACCTAAAAATGGATACCATGGCAGATATTTCCACCGAGAAGGGCAATCAGAGATTCATTAAACAAACTTATGGTTCACCAATGGAAAGGTGTGAGGATTGGTTTCATTACGATATCGGGGTTAAGAGACTTATACAAACACAGGTGACATATATAATCACCAAAGACCTACGGAATACCAAAAGACTACTCAACATTCTGTCATAACGTACATGGGAAAAGGATCCCAGGAAAAAGACATGTGTATATGTGTAAAAGAACCACATCTTCCACACCTCCAACAAGCCAAACATTGTAATCAAACTTGCTGTAATAAAAAATAAAAATTAAATTAAAAACACGAACAAGAAGTAGGGAGACAAACTTGAGGGGCTTTCTCCTGGCACATTCCATTCTAAATTCCAATCTAGAACACGACTTCCATTGAGGCTCTGTTGCCCTAGTAACCAGAATTGGTAAGGGAGAACTGCTGCCACCTTGTGGCCGTTTCACACAACAGCAGCTTTAATCCCAGCGCTAAAGGTCAGTTGATATTCAAAATCATTGCAGGCCTGTAAATGACACCTGCCCTGAAAACAAATCCTGGGGTCACATATCGACCAAAAAATTCAAAGGACGTCCATATTTCAAAACGACCATTTCAAAAGGCATATTTTATGCACATTAGTTTTCTGCTTCTTTTTCTTTCTTTCTTTTTTGGTTAAAAAAACGGGAATGGAAAAAGGCATCCCTCAGAAGGGGCGAAAATAGTTGCAAACGAATAAATGGACAAAGGTTTAATCTCCAATATATATAAACAGCTCATGCAGCTTAATATTAAAAAAACAAACAACCCAATACAAAAATGGGCAGAAGATCTAAAGATACGTTTCTTCAAAGAAGACACAGAGATGGCCAAGACGCACATGAAAAGCTGCTCAACAGCACTAATTATTAGAGAAATGCAAATCAAAACTACAATGAGGTATCACTTCACACTGTTAGAATCGGCATCATCAGAAAATCTACAAACAACAAATTCTGGGGAGGGTGTGGACAAAAGGAGCCCTCTTCCAATATTGGTGGGAATGTAAATTGATACAGTCACTATGGAGAACAGTATGGAGTTTCGTTAAAAAAACTAGAAATAGAATTACCATCTGATCCAGCAATCCCACTTCTGGGCATATACCCAAAGAAAACCATAAATCAAAAAGGCACATTCACCACAATGTTCACTGCAGCACTATTTACAATAGCCAGGTAATGGAAGCCACCTAAATGCCCACAGACAGATGAATGGATAAAGATGTGGTATATGTATAAAATGGAATATTACTCAGCCATAAAAAGGAATGAAACTGGGTCATTTGTAGAGACATCGATGGATCTAGAGACTGTCATACAGAATGAAGTAAGTCAGAAAGAGGAAAACAAATATTGTATATTAATGCATATATGTGGAACCTAAAAACTGGTACAGATGAACTGGTTTGCAGGGAAGAAATAGAGACAGAGGTAGAGAACAAACGTATGGACACTAAGTGTGGAAAGCCATGGTGTGGTGGTGGTGGGATGAGTTGGGAGATTGGGATTGACCTGCATACATGTATATGCATAAAATACATAACTAATAATAACCTGCTGTATAAAAAAATAAATAAAATTAAATTTCAAAATTTAAAAAAAGAAAATTTAAAAATAATACAGAAAAAAGTTCTTCCCTTCACACAGATGTATTTATAGGAATGAAATATTTCCATGCTTATATCTATAAATACATAAAAGAGGAATAAAATCTAACTTGAACCATAAAAGAAAAAAAAACCTGAACCCACCAGTTATACAGAGGAAAACCCTATCAGGGCACTTGCTCCAGCGGTAAACAATTCTGAAATTGGTCAGAGGTGGGGAATCATCTCACATACAGCCAGCAACCCACACCCCAGGCAAGGAGCGTCCTCATTGCTACGCTTGGGGATCGTGCAGAGGCATCTCTGAATAAAGGTGAGCTGAACCCCAGGCCAGCTGCTGCTGAACTGTTCCCACCCTTCCCAGGTAAAACACCTGAATATGTACAAGGGATTGAAAGACTAGAGGAAGGGCCGTGGAGCCACCGCAGCAACAGCACGGAGGCCAACTTGTGCCTGCTGTCCAGCCAGGGTGGTCCTGCCCCCGGGCGCTCTTCCGGAAGCTTTCCATTGTCCTGCCTGAGATACCCCACCTGTCCCGGGCCCCAATGCTTTCTTCCTTCCTCACCTCTGTCCGGAGAGAAATTCCAGCGGAAGGTATGGGTGACACATCCTCTTCTTTACAGGTGGCAGCCTGGCAACTCCTGCAGAAAGGCCAGCAGAACCCCACTCACACCGGGCCACCAACAAAGCTGTGGCCCCTCATTCCCTCCACCAGCATAGCCCCGAGACTGCTGACGGGGCAGAGAATATGGAGTCAGGAACAGCTTCAGGGGCTATTGCTGCCTGGAGCGCTGTTTATATTGACCTCAACCAGGCAGACCTGGGGAGGGCCGGCCGGCAGGGTAAGGCTGCCCAGGTCAGCTAATCCACAACACTCAGGGAATCACATTGTTGAAAATGGACCTCGCTAAGGCAGAAGAGAAGCCAAGGAAAAAAAGAACACAATGCCATTTGCACCACCGTAGATGAGTCTAGAGGTAATCACGTGACTTGTAGTAAGTCAGAAAGTGAAAGACACATATCATATCATATCACTTATAGGAGTTACCTAAAAATGGATACCAGGGCAGATATTTCCACCGAGAAGGGCAGTCAGAGATTCATTAAACAAACTTATGGTTCACCAATGGAAAGGTGTGAGGATTGGTTTCATTACGATATCGGGGTTAACAGACTTATACAAACACAGGTGACATATATAATCACCAAAGACCTACGGAATACCAAAAGACTACTAAGCATTCTGTCATAACGTACATGGGAAAAGGATCCCAGGAAAAACAGACATGTGTATATGTGTAAAAGAACCACATCTTCCACACCTCCAACAAGCCAAACATTGTAATCAAACTTGCTGTAATAAAAAATAAAAATTAAATTAAAAACACGAACAAGAAGTAGGGAGACAAACTTGAGGGGCTTTCTCCTGGCACATTCCATTCTAAATTCCAATCTAGAACACGACTTCCATTGAGGCTCTGTTGCCCTAGTAACCAGAATTGGTAAGGGAGCACTGCTGCCACCTTGTGGCCGTTTCACACAACAGCAGCTTTAATCCCAGTGCTAATGGTCAGTTGATATTCAAAATCATTGCAGGCCTGTAAATGACACCTGCCCTGAAAACAAATCCTGGGGTCACATATCGACCAAAAAATTCAAAGGACGTCCATATTTCAAAACGACCATTTCAAAAGGCATATTTTATGCACATTAGTTTTCCGCTTATTTTTCTTTCTTTCTTTTTTGGTTAAAAAAACGGGAATGGAAAAAGGCATCCCTCAGAAGGGGCGAATATTGTTGCAAACGAATCAATGGACAAAGGTTTAATCTCCAATATATATAAACAGCTCATGCAGCTTAATATTAAAAAAACAAACAACCCAATACAAAAATGGGCAGAAGATCTAAAGATACGTTTCTTCAAAGAAGACACAGAGATGGCCAAGACGCACATGAAAAGCTGCTCAAGAGCACTAATTATTAGAGAAATGCAAATCAAAACTACAATGAGGTATCACCTAACACTGTTAGACTCGGCATCATCAGAAAATCTACAAACAACAAATTCTGGGGAGGGTGTGGACAAAAGGAGCCCTCTTCCACTATTGGTGGGAATGTAAATTGATACAGTCACTATGGAGAACAGTATGGAGTTTCGTTAAAAAAAAAAAAAACTAGAAATAGAATTACCATCTGATCCAGCAATCCCACTTCTGGGCATATAGCCAAAGAAAACCATAAATCAAAAAGGCACATTCACCACAATGTTCATTGCAGCACTATTTAGAATAGCCAGGTAATGGAAGCAACCTAAATGCCCACAGACAGATGAATGGATAAAGATGGGGTACATATATAAAATGGAATATTACTCGGCCATAAAAAGGAATGAAACTGGGTCATTTGTAGAGACATCGATGGATCTAGAGACTGTCATACAGAATGAAGTAAGTCAGAAAGAGGAAAACAAATATTGTATATTAATGCATATATGTGGAACCTAAAAACTGGTACAGATGAACTGGTTTGCAGGGAAGAAATAGAGACAGAGGTAGAGAACAAACGTATGGACACCAAGTGTGGGAAGCCATGGTGTGGTGGTGGTGGGATGAGTTGGGAGATTTGGATTGACCTGCATACATGTATATGCATAAAATACATCACTAATAATAACCTGCTGTATAAAAAAATAAATAAAATTAAATTTCAAAATTAAAAAAAATAATATTTAAAAATAATACAGAAAAAAGTTCTTCCCTTCACACAGATGTATTTACAGGAATGAATTATTTCCATGCTTATATCTATAAATACATAAAAGAGGAATAAAATCTAACTTGAACCCTAAAAGAAAAAAAAAACTAGAACCCACCAGTTATACAGAGGAAAAACCTTTCAGGGCACTTGTTCCAGCGGTAAACAATTCTGAAATGGGTCTGAGGTGGGGAATCATCTCCCATACAGCCAGCAATCCACACCCCACGCAAGGAGCGTCCTCATTGCAAAGCTGGGGGACCGTGCCGAGGCATCTCTGAATAAAGGTGAGCTGAGCCCCAGGCCAGCTGCTGCTGAACTGTTCCCACCCTTCCCACGTAAAACACCTGAATATGTACAAAGGCTTGACAGCCTAGAGGAAGGGCCGTGGAGCCACACCAGCGATAGCACGCAGGCCAACTTAGTGACTGCAGGCCAGCCAGGGTGATCCTGGCCGCGGGCGCTCTTCCGGAAGCTTTCCATTGTCCTGCCTGAGATACCCCTCTTGTCCCGGCCCCCACTGCTTTTTTCCTTCCTCACCTCTGTGCGGAGAGAAATTCCAGCGGAAGGTATGGGTGACACATCCTCTTCTTTACAGGTGGCATCCTGGCAACTCCTGCAGAAAGGCCAGCAGAACCCCACTCACACCGGGCCACCAACAAAGCTGTGGCCCCTCACTCCCTCCCACCATCACAGCCCCGAGACTGCTGACGGGGCAAAGAATATGGAGTGAGACACAGCTTCATGGGCTATTGCTGCCTGGAGCGCTGTTTATATTGACCTCAACAAGGCACACCTGGGGAGGGCCGGGCGGCAGGGTAAGGCTGCCCAGGTCAGCTAATCCACAACCCTCAGGGAATCACATTGTTGAAAATGGACCTCGCTAAGGCAGAATAGAAGCCAAGGAAAATAAGGACACAATGCCATTTGCAGCACCGTAGATGAGTCTAGAGGTAATCACGTGACGTGGAGTAAGTCAGAAAGTGAAAGACACATATCATTTCATATCACTTATAGGTGTTACCTAAAATAGAAACCAGGGCAGTCATTTCCACTGAGAAGTGCAATCATAGATTCATTAAACAAACTTATGGTTCACCAATGGAAAGTTGTGAGGATTGGTTTCATTACGATATCAGGGTTAACAGACATATACAAACAGAGGTGACATATATAATCACCAAAGACCTACGGAATACCAAGAGAAGACTACTCAACATTCTGTCATAACGTACATGGGAAAAGGATCCCAGGAAGAACAGACATATGTATATGTGTAAAAGAACCACATCTTCCACACCTACAACAAGCCAAACATTGTAATCAAACTTGCTGTAATAAAAAATAAAAAATTAAATTAAAAACACGAACAAGAAGTAGGGAGACAAACTTGAGGGGCTTTCTCCTGGCACATTCCATTCTAAATTCCAATCTAGAACACGACTTCCATTGAGGCTTTGTTGCCCTAGTAACCAGAATTGGTAAGGGAGAACTGCTGCCACCTTGTGGCCGTTTCACACAACAGCAGGTTTAATCCCAGTGCTCATGGTCAGTTGATAGTCAAAATCATTGCAGGCCTGTAAATGACACCTGCCCTGAAAACAAATCCTGGGGTCACATATCGACCAAAAAATTTAAAGGACGTCCATATTTCAAAACGACCGTTTCAAAAGGCATATTTTATGCACATTAATGTTCTGCTTCTTTTTCTTTCTTTCTTTTTTGGTTAAAAACACGGGAATGGAACAAGGCATCCCTCAGAAGGGGCGAAAATAGTTGCAAACGAATCAATGGACAAAGGTTTAATCTCCAATATATATAAACAGCTCATGCAGCTTATTAAAAAAACAAACAACCCAATACAAAAATGGGCAGAAAATCTAAAGAGACGTTTCTTCAAAGAAGACACAGAGATGGCCAAGAGGCACATGAAAAGCTGCTCAAGAGCACTAATTATTAGAGAAATGCAAATCAAAACTACAATGAGGTATCACCTCACACCTGTTAGAATCGGCATCATCAGAAAATCTACAAACAAATTCTGGGGAGGGTGTGGACAAAAGGAGCCCTCTTCCACTATGGTGGGAATGTAAATTGATACAGTCACTATGGAGAACAGTATGGAGTTTCCTTAAAAGAACTAGAAATAGAAATCTTGACTTTCCCTAACCCTAACCATAGCCCGGAACGGAATCCTACCACCAACCCTACACCTTATCTATGCCGTACACTAATCCTAATCCGTACGCTGGCACTAACCAGTGAGTCAACACGTACCCTGACCCTAACACGTGTCCATACCCTCAGCTGTGCCCTAAAACTTGTCGTTGCCTATCCTTAACCTTAGCCCGGAACGGAAACCTACCATCAGCCCTACACCTTACCCTAAGCTGTACCCTAATCCTAATTCATACATCAACACGTACCCTGACCCTAACACGTTTCCGTACCCTCACCTCTGCCATAAACCTTGCCGTTCCCTAACCCTAACCCTAGCCCGGAACGGAAACCTACCACCAACCCTACACCTTTCCTTACGCCGTACCCTAATCCTAATTCGTATGCTGACACTAACCTGTGCATCAACACATACCCTGACCCTAACACGTTTCGTACCCTCACCTGTGCCCTAAACTTTGCCGGTCCCTAAACATAACCCTAGACTGGAACGGAAACGTACCACCAACCCTACACCTTACTCTATGCGGTACCCTAATCCTCATGCGTATGCTGACACTAACCCGTGAGTCAACACGTACCCTGAACCTAACACATTTCTGTACCATCACCTGTGCCCAAAACCTTGCAATTCGCTAACCCTAACCCTACAACGGAATGGAAACCTACCGCCCTCCGTACACCTTACCCTACGCCGTACCCTAATCCTAATGCGTATGATGACACTATTCCATGTATCAACATGTATCATGACCCTAACACGTTTCTGTACCGTCACCTGTACCCTAAACCTTGACGTACCCTAACACTAACCCTAGCCCAGAAAGGAAAACTACCACAAACCGTACAGCATACCCTACACGGTACCCTAATCCTAATCCGTACACTGACACTAACCCGTGCGTCAACACGTACACTGACCCTAACACTTTTCCGTTCCCTCACCAGTGCCCTAAACCGTGCCATTGCCTAACCCTAACCCTAGCCCAAAACGGAAACCTACCACCAACCCTACACATTACTCTACGCCATACCCTAATCATAATCCGAGGGTCAACACGTACCCTGACCCTAACACATTTCCGTACCCTCACCTATGCCCTAAACCTTGCCGTTCCATAACACTAACCCTAGCCTGGAACGGAAACCTACCACCAACCCTAGACCTTAACCTACGAAGGACCATAAACCTACTCCGTACGCTGACACTAACACATGCGTCAACACTTACCCTGACCCTAACACGTTTCCGTACCTTCACCTGTGACCTAAACCTTGCCATTCCCTAACCCTAACCCTAGACCACAATGGAAACCTACCACCAAGCCTACACCTTACCCTAAGCCGTACCCTCATGCTAATCCAAATGTCAACACGTACCCTGACACTAACACGTTTCCCTACCCTCATCTGTGCCCAAAACCTTGCCGTTCCCTTACACTAACCCTAGCCTGAAACGGAAACCTACCACCAACCATACACTTTACCCTATGCCGCACCATAATCCTCATCTGTACGTTCACACTAACCCGTGCGTCAACACGTACCCTGAGCCTAACACGTTTCGATACCCTCACGTGTGCCCTAAACCTTGCCGTTCCCTAACCCTAACCCTAGCCCAGAACGGAAACCCACCACCAGCCCTACACCCTACCCTACGTCGTAGCCTACTGCTGGCCTGTAAGCTGGCACTCTCCCGTGTGTCAGCCCGTAGCCTGCCTCTCCCACGTTTCCGTACCCTCACCTGTGCCCTAAGCCTTGTCGTTCCCTAACCCTAACCCGGAACATAAACCCACCACCAGCCCTAAACCTTACCCTACGCTGTACCCTACTCCTGGCCCCTACGCTGGCACTGACCTGTGCGTCAGCACGTAGCCTGCCCCTCCAACGTTTCCATACCCTCACCTGTGTCCTAAGCCTTGCCGTTCCCTAACCCTTACCCTAGCCTGGAACGGAAACCCACCACCAGCCCTAAACCTTACGCTATGACGTACCCTAATCCTGGACTGTACGCTGGCACAGACCCGTGCATCAACACGTAGCCTGCCACTCCCACGTTTCCGTATGTTCACCTGTGCCCTAAGCCTTGCTGTTCCCTCACCCTAACCCTAGCCCGGAACGGAAACCCACCACCAGCCCTAAACCTTACCCTACGCCATACCCTACTCCTGGCCCGTACGCTGGCACTGACCCGTGCGTCAGCACGTAGCCTGACCCTCCCACGTTTCCTTACGTTCACCTGTGCCCTAAGCCTTGCCATTCCCTAACCCTAACCCTAGCCCGGAACAGTATCTCACAACAAGCCCTACTCCTTACCCTACGCCGTTCCCTATACCTGGCCCGTACGCTGGCACTGACCCGTGCGTTAGCACATAGCCGGACCCTCCCACGTTTCCGTACCCTCACCTGTGCCCTAAGCCTTGTCATTCCCTAACCCTAACCCTAGCACGGAACGGAAACCCACCACCAGACCTACACATTAGCCTACGCCGTAGCCTATTCCTGGCCCGTACATTGGCACTGACCCATGCGTAAGAACGTAGCCTGACCATCCCACGTTTCCGTACCCTCACCTGGGCCCTAAGCCTTGCCGTTCCAGAACCCTAAACCTAGCCCGGAACGGAAACCACCACCAGTCCTACACCTTACCCTACGCAGTACCCTACTCCTGGCCCTTACGCTGGCACTGACACGTGCGTGAGCACATAGCCTTACCCTCCAAATACCCTCCCAATACAGAAATGGTCAGAAGATCTCATGAGACGATCCTTCAAAGAAGACACAGACATGGCCAAGACGCAGATGAAAAACTGCTCAACATCACTAATTATTAGAGAAATGCAAATCAAAACTACAATGAGGGGGCTTCCCTGGTGGCGCAGTGGTTGAGAGTCCGCCTGCCGATGCAGGGGACACGGGTTCATGCCCCGGTCCGGGAAGATCCCACATGTCGCGGAGCAGCTGGACCCGTGAGCCATGACCACTAATTTTGCGCGTCCGGAGCCGGTGCTCCGCAACGGGACAGGCCACAACAGTGAGAGGCCCGCGTACAACAAAAAAAATAAAAATAAAATAAAAAAAAAAAAACTACAATGAGGTATCACCTCACACATGTTAGAATCAGCATCATCAGAAAACCTACAAACAACAAATTCTGGGGAGGGTGTGGACAAAAGGAGCCCTCTTCCACTATTGGTGGGAATGTAAATTGATACAGTCACTATGGAGAACTGTGTGGAGTCTCCTTAAAAAAACTAGAAATAGAATTACCATCTGATCCAGCAATCGCACTTCTGGGCATATACCCAGAGAAAACCATAAATAAAAAAGGCACATTCACCACAATGTTCATTGCAGCACTATTTACAATAGCCAGGTAAGGGAGCAAACTAAATACCCACAAACAGATGAATGGGTAAAGATGTGGTACATATATAAAATGGAATATTACTCGGCCATAAAAAGGAATGAAACTGGGTCATTTGTAGAGACATCGATGGATCTAGAGACTGTCGTACAGAATGAAGTAAGTCAGAAAGAGGAAAACAAATATTGTATATTAATGCATATATGTGGAACCTAAAAAGTGGTACAGATGAACTGGTTTGCAGGGAAGAAATAGAGACACAGGTAGAGAACAAACTTATGGACACCAAGTGTGGGAAGCCATGGGGTGGTAGAGGTGGGATGAGTTGGGAGATTGGGATTGGCCTGCATACATGCATATGCATAAAATACATAACTAATAATAAACTGCTGTATAAAAAAATAAAACTAAATTTCAAAATTTTAAAAAATAAAATTTAAAAATAAAAGAGAAAAAAGTTCTTCCCTTCACACAGATGTATTTATAGGAATGTATTATTTCCATGCTTATATCTATAAATACATAAAAGAGTTATAAAATCTAACTTGAACCATAAACGAAAAAAAACCTGAACCCTCCAGTTATACAGAGGAAAGCCCTATCAGGGAACTTGCTCCAGCGGTAAACATTTCTGAAATTGGTCAGAGGTGGGGAATCATCTCCCATACAGCCAGCAACCCACCCCGCATGCAAGGAGCGTCCTCATTGCAAAGCTGGGGGACCGTGCCGAGGCATCTCTGAATAAAGGTGAGCTGAGCCCCAGGGCAGCTGCAGCTGAACTGTTCCCATCCTTCCCAGGTAAAACACCTGAATATGTACAAGGGCATGAAATCCTAGAGGAAGGGCCGTGGAGCCACACCAGCGACAGCACACAGGACAACTTGGTGCCTGCAGGCGAGGCAGGATGGTCCTGACCCCGGGCGCTCTTCTGGAAGCTTTCCATTTCCCTGCCTGAGATACCCCTCCTGTCCCGGACGCCACCCCTTTTTTTCCTTCCTTACCTCAGCCCGGAGAGAAATTCCAGTGGAACTTATGGGTGACACATCCTCTTCTTTACAGGTGGCAGCCTGGCAACTCCTGCACAAAGTCCAGCAGAGCCCCACACACACCGGGCCACCCACAAAGCCGTGGCCCCTCACACGCTCCCACCAGCAGAGCCCCGAGACTGCTGACGGGGCAGAGAATATGGAGTCAGGCACAGCTTCAGGGGCTATTGCGGCCTGGAGCGCTGTTTATATTGACCTCAACCAGGCACACCTGGGGAGGGCCGGCCGGCACGGTAAGGCTGCCCAGGTCAGCTAATCCACAACCCTCAGGGAATCACATTGTTGAAAATGGACCTCGCTAAGGCAGAATAGAAGCCAAGGAAAATAAGGACACAATGCCATTTGCAGCACCGTAGATGAGTCTAGAGGTAATCATGTGACATGTAGTAAGTCAGAAAGTGAAAGGCACATATCGTATCATATCACTTATAGGTGTTACCTATAAATGGATACCAGGGCAGATATTTCCACGGAGAAGGGCAATCACATATTCATTAAACAAACTTATGGTTCACCAATGGAAAGGTGTGAGGATTGGTTTCATTACGATATTGGGGTTAACAGACATACAAACACAGGTGATATATATAATAACCAAAGAGCTACGGAATACAAAGAGAGGAGTACACAACATTCTGTCATAACGTACATGGGAAAAGGATCCCAGGAAGAACAGACATCTGTATATGTGTAAAAGAACCACATCTACCATACCTACAACAAGCCAAACATTGTAATCAAACTTGCTGTAATAAAAAATAAAAAATTAAATTAAAAACACGAACAAGAAGTAGTGAGACAAACTTGAGGGGCTTTTTCCTGTCACATTCTGTTCTAAATTCCAATCTAGAAGGCGACTTCCATTGAGGCTCTGTTGCCCTAGTAACCAGATATGAAAGAGAGAACTGCTGCCACCTTGTGGCCGTTTCACACAACAGCAGCTTTAATCCCAGCGCTAATGGTCAGTTGATATTCAAAATCATTGCAGGCCTGTAAATGACACCTGCCCTGAAAACAAATCCTGGGGTCACATATCGACCAAAAAATTTAAAGGAAGTCCATATTTCCAAACGACCGTTTCAAAAGGCATATTTTATGCACATTAATGTTCTGCTTCTTTTTCTTTCTTTCTTTTTTGGTTAAAAACACGGGAATGGAAAAAGGCAACCCTCAGAAGGGGCGAAAATAGTTGCAAACGAATCAATGGACAAAGGTTTAATCTCCAATATATATAAACAGCTCATGCAGCTTATTAAAAAAACAAACAACCCAATACAAAAATGGGCAGAAGATCTAAAGAGACGTTTCTTCAAAGAAGACACAGAGATGGCCAAGACGCACATGAAAAGATGCTCAAGAGCACTAATTATTAGAGAAATGCAAATCAAAACTACAATGAGGTATCACCTCACACCTGTTAGAATCGGCATCATCAGAAAATCTACAAACAACAAATTCTGGGGAGGGTGTGGACAAAAGGAGCCCTCTTCCACTATTGGTGGGAATGTAATTTGATACAGTCTCTATGGAGAACAGTATGGAGTTTCCTTTAAAAAACTAGAAATAGAATTACCATCTGACCCAGCAATCCCACTGTTGGGCATATACCCAGAGACAACCATAAATCAAAAAGGCACATTCACCACAAGGTTCATTGCAGCACTATTTACAATAGCCAGGTAATAGAAGCAACCTAAATGCCCACAGACAGATGAATGGATAAAGATGGGGTACATATATAAAATGGAATATTACTCGGCCATAAAAAGGAATGAAACTGGGTCATTTGTAGAGACATCGATGGATCTAGAGACTGTCATACAGAATGAAGTAAGTCAGAAAGAGGAAAACAAATATTGTATATTAATGCATATATGTGGAACCTAAAAAATGGTACAGATGAACTGGTTTGCAGGGAAGAAATAGAGACACAGAGGTAGAGAACAAACGTATGGACACCAAGTGTGGGAAGCCATGGCGTGGTGGTGGTGGGATGAGTTGGGAGTTTGAGATTGACCTGTATACATGTATATGCATAAAATACATAACTAATAATATCCCGCTGTATAAAAAAGTAAATAAAATTAAATTTCAAAATTTTAAAATATAAAATTTAAAAATAAAACAGAAAAAAGTTCTTCCCTTCACACAGATGTATTTATAGGAATGAATTATTTCCATGCTTATATCTATAAATACATAAAAGAGGAGTAAAATCTAACTTGAACCATAAACGAAAAAAAAACCTGAACCCACCAGTTATACAGAGGAAAACCCTATCAGGGCACTTGCTCCAGCGGTAAACAATTCTGAAATTGGTCAGAGGTGGGGAATCATCTCCCATACAGCCAGCAACCCACACCCCATGCAAGGAGCATCCTCATTGCAAAGCTGGGGGACAGTGCCGGGGCATCTCTGAATAAAGGTGAGCTGAGCCCCAGGCCAGCTGCTGCTGAACTGTTCCCACCCTTCCAAGGTCAAACACCTGAATATGTACAAAGGCTTGAAAGCCAAGAGGAAGGGCCGTGGAGCCACACCAGCGACAGCACGCAGGCCATCTTGGTGACTGCAGGCCAGCCAGGGTGATCCTGGCCCCGGGCGCTCTTCCGGAAGCTTTCCATTGTCCTGCCTGAGATACCCCATTTGTCCCGGCCCCCACTGCTTTTTTCCTTCCTCACCTCTGTCCGGAGAGAAATTCCAGCGGAAGTTATGTGTGACACATCCTCTTCTTTACAGGTGGCAGCCTGGCAACTCCTGCAGGAAGGCCAGCAGAACCCCACTCACACAGGGCCACCAACAAAGCTGTGGCCCCTCACTCCCTCCCACCAGCACAGCCCCGAGACTGCTGACGGGGCAGAGAATATGGAGTCAGGAACAGCTTCAGGGGCTATTGCGTCCTGGAGCGCTGTTTATATTGACCTCAACCAGGCAGACCTGGGGAGGGCCGGCCGGCACGGTAAGGCTGCCCAGGTCAGCTAATCCACAACCCTCAGGGAATCACATTGTTGAAAATGGACCTCGCTAAGGCAGAATAGAAGCCAAGGAAAATAAGGACACAATGCCATTTTCAGCACCGTAGATGAGTCTAGAGGTAATCACGTGACTTGGAGTAAGTCAGAAAGTGAAAGACACATATCATTTCATATCACTTATAGGTGTTACCTAAAATCGAAACCAGGGCAGGCATTTCCACTGAGAAGTGCAATCATAGATACATTAAACAAACTTATGGTTCACCAATGGAAAGGTGTGAGGATTGGTTTCATTACGATATCTGGGTTAACAGACATATACAAACAGAGGTGACATATATAATCACCAAAGACCTACGGAATACCAAGAGAAGACTACTCAACATTCTGTCATAACGTACATGGGAAAAGGATCCCAGGAAGTACAGACATCTGTATATGTGTAAAAGAACCACATCTTCCACACCTACAACAAGCCAAACATTGTAATCAAACTTGCTATAATAAAAAAAAAATTAAATTATAAATACGAACAAGAAGTAGGGATTCAAACATGAGGGGCTTTCTCCTGGCACATTCCATTCTAAATTCCAATGTAGAACACGAAGACGTCCATTGAGGCTCTGTTGCCCTAGTAACCAGAGGTGTTAAGGGAGAACTGCTGCCACCTAGTGGCCGTTTCACAAAACAGCAGCTTTAATCCCAGTGCTAATGGTCAGTTGATATTCAAAATCCTTGCAGGCCTGTAAATGACACCTGCCCTGAAAACAAATCCTGGGGTCACATATCGACCAAAAAATTTAAAGGACGTCCATATTTCAAAACGACCGTTTCAAAAGGCATATTTTATGCACATTAGTGTTCTGCTTCTTTTTCTTTCTTTCTTTTTTGGTTAAAAACACGGGAATGGAAAAAGGCATCCCTCAGAAGGGGCGAAAATAGTTGCAAACGAATCAATGGACAAAGGTTTAATCTCCAATATATATAAACAGCTTATGCAGCTTAATATTAAAAAAACAAACACCCCAATACAAACATGGGCAGAATATCTAAAGAGACGTTTCTTCAAAGAAGACACAGAGATGACTAAGACGCACATGAAAAGCTGCTCAAGAGCACTAATTATTAGAGAAATGCAAATCAAAACTACAATGAGGTATCACCTCACACCTGTTAGAATCGGCATCATCAGAAAATCTACAAACAACAAATTCTGGGGAGGGTGTGGACAAAAGGAGCCCTCTTCCACTATTGGTGGGAATGTAATTTGATACAGTCACTATGGAGAACAGTATGGAGTTTCCTTTAAAAAACTAGAAATAGAATTACCATCTGACCCAGCAATCCCTCTGTTGGGCATATACCCAGAGACAACCATAAATCAAAAAGGCACATTCACCACAAGTTTCATTGCAGCACTATTTACAATAGCCAGGTAATGGAAGCAACCTAAATGCCCTCACACAGATGAATGGATAAAGATGGGGTACATATATAAAATGGAATATTACTCGGCCATAAAAAGGAATGAAACTGGGTCATTTGTAGAGACATCGATGGATCTAGAGACTGTCATACAGAATGAAGTAAGTCAGAAAGAGGAAAACAAATATTGTATATTAATGCATATATGTGGAACCTAAAAACTGGTACAGATGAACTGGTTTGCAGGGAAGAAATAGAGACAGAGGTAGAGAACAAACGTATGGACACCAAGTGTGGGAAGCCATGGTGTGGTGATGATGGGATGAGTTGGGAGATTGGGATTGACCTGCATATATGTATATTCATAAAATACATAACAAATAATAACCTGCTGTATAAAAAAATAAACAAAATTAAATTTCAAAATTAAAAAAAAGAAAATATAAAAATAATACAGAAAAATGTTCTTCCCTTCACACAGATGTATTTATAGGAATGAATTATTTCCATGCTTATATCTATAAATACATAAAAGAGGAATAAAATCTAACTTGAACAATAAAAGAAAAAAAAAACCTGGACCCACCAGTTATACAGAGGAAAACCCTATCAGGGCACTTGCTCCAGCGGTAAACAATTCTGAAATTGGTCAGAGGTGGGGAATCTTCTCCCATACAGCCAGCAACCCACACCCCACGCAAGGAGCGTCCTCATTGCAAAGCTGGGTGATCGTGCAGAGGCATCTCTGAATAAAGGTGAGCTGAGCCCCAGGCCAGCTGCTGCTGAACTGTTCGCACCCTTCCCAGGTAAAACACCTGAATATGTACAAGGGCTTGAAAGACTAGAGGAAGGGCTGTGGAGCCACACCAGCAACAGCACGCAGGCCAACTTGGTGCCTGCAGGCCAGCCAGGGTGGTCCTGCCCCCGGGCGCTCTTCCGGAAGCTTTCCATTGTCCTGCCTGAGATACCCCACCTGTCCCGGCCCCCACTGCTTTTTTCCTTCCTCACCTCTGTCCGGAGAGAAATTCCAGTGGAAGGTATGGGTGACACATCCTCTTCTTTACAGGTGGCAGCCTAGCAACTCCTGCAGAAAGGCCAGCAGAACCCCACTCACACCCGGCCACCAACAAAGCTGTGGCCCCTCATTCCCTCCCACCAGCACAGCCCCGAGACTGCTGACGGGGCAGAGAATATGGAGTCAGGAACAGCTTCAGGGGCTATTGCTGCCTGGAGCGCTGTTTATATTGACCTCAACCAGGCACACCTGGGGAGGGCCGGGCGGCAGGGTAAGGTTGCCCAGGTCAGCTAATCCACAACACTCAGGGAATCACATTGTTGAAAATGGACCTCGCTAAGGCAGAAGATAAGCCAAGGAAAAAAAGAACACAATGCCATTTGCACCACCGTAGATGAGTCTAGAGGTAATCACGTGACTTGTAGTAAGTCAGAAAGTGAAAGACACATATCATATCATATCACTTATAGGCGTTACCTAAAAATGGATACCAGGGCAGATATTTCCACCGAGAAGGGCAATCAGAGATTCATTAAACAAACTTATGGTTCACCAATGGAAAGGTGTGAGGATTGGTTTCATTACGATATCGGGGTTAAGAGACTTATACAAACACAGGTGACGTATATAATCACCAAAGACCTACGGAATACCAAAAGACTACTCAACATTCTGTCATAACGTACATGGGAAAAGGATCCCAGGAAAAACAGACATGTGTATATGTGTAAAAGAACCATATCTTCCACACCTCCAACAAGCCAAACATTGTAATCAAACTTCCTGTAATAAAAAATAAAAATTAAATTAAAAACACGAACAAGAAGTAGGGAGACAAACTTGAGGGGCTTTCTCCTGGCACATTCCATTCTAAATTCCAATCTAGAACAGTACTTCCACTGAGGCTCTGTTGCCGTAGTAACCATAATTGGTAAGGGAGAACTGCTGCCACCTTGTGGCCGTTTCACACAACAGCAGCTTTAATCCCACTGCTAAAGGTCAGTTGATATTCAAAATCATTGCAGGCCTGTAAATGATACCTGCCCTGAAAACAAATCCTGGGGTCACATATCGACCAAAAAATTAAAAGGACGTCCATATTTCAAAACGACCATTTCAAAAGGCATATTTTATGCACATTAGTTTTCTGCTTCTTTTTCTTTCTTTCTTTTTTGGTTAAAAAAACGGGAATGGAAAAAGGCATCCCTCAGAAGGGGCGAAAATAGTTGCAAACGAATCAATGGACAACAGTTTAATCTCCAATATATATAAACAGCTCATGCAGCTTAATATTACAAAAACAAAAAACCCAATACAAAAATGGGCAGAAGATCTAAAGATACGTTTCTTCAAAGAAGACACAGAGATGGCCAAGACGCACATGAAAAGCTGCTCAACAGCACTAATTATTAGAGAAATGCAAATCAAAACTACAATGAGGTATCACTTCACACTGTTAGAATCGGCATCATCAGAAAATCTACAAACAACAAATTCTGGGGAGGGTGTGGACAAAAGGAGCCCTCTTCCACTATTGGTGGGAATGTAAATTGATACAGTCACTATGGAGAACAGTATGGAGTTTCGTTAAAAAAAACTAGAAATAGAATTACCATCTGATCCAGCAATCCCACTTCTGGGCATATACCCAAAGAAAACCATAAATCAAAAAGGCACATTCAACACAATGTTCACTGCAGCACTATTTACAATAGCCAGGTAATGGAAGCAACCTAAATGCCCAAAGACAGAAGAATGGATAAAGATGTGGTACATGTATAAAATGGAATATTACTCAGCCATAAAACGGAATGAAACTGGGTCATTTGTAGCGACATCGATGGATCTAGAGACTGTCATACAGAATGAAGTAAGTCAGAAAGAGGAAAACAAATATTGTATATTAATGCATATATGTGGAACCTAAAAAGTGGTACAGATGAACTGGTTTGCAGGGAAGAAATAGAGACAGAGGTAGAGAACAAACGTATGGACACCAAGTGTGGGAAGCCATGGTGTGGTGGTGGTGGGATGAGTTGGGAGATTGGGATTGACCTGCATACATGTATATTCATAAAATACATAACTAATAATGACCTGCTGTATAAAAAAATAAACAAAATAAAATTTCAAAATTATCAAAAATGAAATTTAAAAATAATACAGAAAAAAGTTCTTCCCTTCACACAGATGTATTTATAGGAATGAATTATTTCCATGCTTATATCTATAAATACATAAAAGACGAATAAAATCTAACTTGAACCATAAAAGAAAAAAAAACCTGAACCCACCAGTTATACAGAGGAAAACCCTATCAGGGCACTTGCTCCAGTCGTAAACAATTCTGAAATTGGTCAGAGGTGGGGAATCATCTCCCATACAGCCAGCAACCCACACCCCACGCAAGGAGCGTCCTCATTGCAAAGCTGGGGCATCGTGCAGAGGCATCTCTGAATAAAGGTGAGCTGAGCCCCAGGCCAGCTGCTGCTGAACTGTTCCCACCCTTCACAGGTAAAACACCTGAATATGTACAAGGGCTTGAAAGACTAGAGGAAGGGCTTTGGAGCCACACCAGCAACAGCACGCAGGCCAACTTGGTGCCTGCAGGCCAGCCAGGGTGGTCCTGCCCCCGGGCGCTCTTCCGGAAGCTTTCCATTGTCCTGCCTGAGATACCCCACCTGTCCGGGCCCCCACTGCTTTTTTCCTTCCTCATCTCTGTCCGGAGAGAAATTCCAGTGGAAGGTATGGGTGACACATCCTCTTCTTTACAGGTGGCAGCCTGGCAACTCCTGCAGAAAGGCCAGCAGAACCCCACTCACACCGGGCCACCAACAAAGCTGTGGCCCCTCATTCCCTCCCACCAGCACAGCCCCGAGACTGCTGACGGGGCAGAGAATATGGAGTCAGGAACAGCTTCAGGGGCTATTGCTGCCTGCAGCACGGTTTATATTGACCTCAACCAGGCACACCTGGGGAGGGCCGGGCGGCAGGGTAAGGCTGCCCAGGTCAGCTAATCCACAACACTCGGGGAATCACATGGTTGAAAATGGACCTCGCTAAGGCAGAATAGAAGCCAAGGAAAAAAAGAACACAATGCCATTTGCACCACCGTAGATGAGTCTAGAGGTAATCACGTGACTTGTAGTAAGTCAGAAAGTGAAAGACACATATCATATCATATCACTTATAGGTGTTACCTAAAAATGTATACCAGGGCAGATATTTCCACCGAGAAGGGCAATCAGAGATTCATTAAACAAACTTATGGTTCACCAATGGAAAGGTGTGAGGATTGGTTTCATTACGATATCGGGGTTAAGAGACTTATACAAACACAGGTGACATATATAATCACCAAAGACCTACGGAATACCAAAAGACTACTCAACATTCTGTCATAACGTACATGGGAAAAGGATCCCAGGAAAAAGACATGTGTATATGTGTAAAAGAACCACATCTTCCACACCTCCAACAAGCCAAACATTGTAATCAAACTTGCTGTAATAAAAAATAAAAATTAAATTAAAAACACGAACAAGAAGTAGGGAGACAAACTTGAGGGGCTTTCTCCTGGCACATTCCATTCTAAATTCCAATCTAGAACACGACTTCCATTGAGGCTCTGTTGCCCTAGTAACCAGAATTGGTAAGGGAGAACTGCTGCCACCTTGTGGCCGTTTCACACAACAGCAGCTTTAATCCCAGCGCTAAAGGTCAGTTGATATTCAAAATCATTGCAGGCCTGTAAATGACACCTGCCCTGAAAACAAATCCTGGGGTCACATATCGACCAAAAAATTCAAAGGACGTCCATATTTCAAAACGACCATTTCAAAAGGTATATTATATGCACATTAGTTTTCTGCTTCTTTTTCTTTCTTTCTTTTTTGGTTAAAAAAACGGGAATGGAAAAAGGCATCCCTCAGAAGGGGCGAAAATAGTTGCAAACGAATAAATGGACAAAGGTTTAATCTCCAATATATATAAACAGCTCATGCAGCTTAATATTAAAAAAACAAACAACCCAATACAAAAATGGGCAGAAAATCTAAAGATACGTTTCTTCAAAGAAGACACAGAGATGGCCAAGACGCACATGAAAAGCTGCTCAACAGCACTAATTATTAGAGAAATGCAAATCAAAACTACAGTGAGGTATCACTTCACACTGTTAGAATCGGCATCATCAGAAAATCTACAAACAACAAATTCTGGGGAGGGTTTGGACAAAAGGAGCCCTCTTCCAATATTGGTGGGAATGTAAATCGATACAGTCACTATGGAGAACAGTATGGAGTTTCGTTAAAAAAACTAGAAATAGAATTACCATCTGATCCAGCAATCCCACTTCTGGGCATATACCCAAAGAAAACCATAAATCAAAAAGGCTCATTCATCACAATGTTCACTGCAGCACTATTTACAATAGCCAGGTAATGGAAGCAACCTAAATGCCCACAGACAGATGAATGGATAAAGATGTGGTACATGTATAAAATGGAATATTACTCAGCCATAAAAAGGAATGAAACTGGGTCATTTGTAGAGACATCGATGGATCTAGAGACTGTCATACAGAATGAAGTAAGGCAGAAAGAGGAAAACAAATATTGTATATTAATGCATATATGTGGAACCTAAAAACTGGTACAGATGAACTGGTTTGCAGGGAAGAAATAGAGACAGAGGTAGAGAACAAACGTATGGACACCAAGTGTGGAGAGCCATGGTGTGGTGGTGGTGGGATGAGTTGGGAGATTGGGATTGACCTGCATACATGTATATGCATAAAATACATAACTAATAATAACCTGCTGTATAAAAAAATAAATAAAATTAAATTTCAAAATTTAAAAAAAGAAAATTTAAAAATAATACAGAAAAAAGTTCTTCCCTTCACACAGATGTATTTATAGGAATGAATTATTTCCATGCTTATATCTATAAATACATAAAAGAGGAATAAAATCTAACTTGAACCATAAAAGAAAAAAAAACCTGAACCCACCAGTTATACAGAGGAAAACCCTATCAGGGCACTTGCTCCAGCGGTAAACAATTCTGAAATTGGTCAGAGGTGGGGAATCATCTCACATACAACCAGCAACCCACACCCCAGGCAAGGAGCGTCCTCATTGCAACGCTTGGAGATCATGCAGAGGCATCTCTGAATAAAGGTGAGCTGAGCCCCAGGCCAGCTGCTGCTGAACTGTTCCCACCCTTCCCAGGTAAAACACCTGAATATGTACAAGGGATTGAAAGACTAGAGGAAGGGCCGTGGAGCCACCCCAGCAACAGCACGGAGGCCAACTTGTGCCTGCTGTCCAGCCAGGGTAGTCCTGCCCCCGGGCGCTCTTCCGGAAGCTTTCCATTGTCCTGCCTGAGATACCCCACATGTCCCGGGCCCCAATGCTTTCTTCCTTCCTCACCTCTGTCCGGAGAGAAATTCCAGCGGAAGTTATGGGTGACACATCCTCTTCTTTACAGGTGGCAGCCTGGCAACTCCTGCAGAAAGGCCAGCAGAACCCCACTCACACCGGGCCACCAACAAAGCTGTGGCCCCTCATTCCCTCCACCAGCATAGCCCCGAGACTGCTGACGGGGCAGAGAATATGGAGTCAGGAACAGCTTCAGGGGCTATTGCTGCCTGGAGCGCTGTTTATATTGACCTCAACCAGGCACACCTGGGGAGGGCCGGGCGGCAGGGTAAGGCTGCCCAGGTCAGCTAATCCACAACACTCAGGGAATCACATTGTTGAAAATGGACCTCGCTAAGGCAGAAGAGAAGCCAAGGAAAAAAAGAACACAATGCCATTTGCACCACCGTAGATGAGTCTAGAGGTAATCACGTGACTTGTAGTAAGTCAGAAAGTGAAAGACACATATCATATCATATCACTTATAGGAGTTACCTAAAAATGGATACCAGGGCAGATATTTCCACCGAGAAGGGCAGTCAGAGATTCATTAAACAAACTTATGGTTCACCAATGGAAAGGTGTGAGGATTGGTTTCATTACGATATCGGGGTTAACAGACTTATACAAACACAGGTGACATATATAATCACCAAAGACCTATGGAATACCAAAAGACTACTAAACATTCTGTCATAACGTACATGGGAAAAGGATCCCAGGAAAAACAGACATGTGTATATGTGTAAAAGAACCACATCTTCCACACCTCCAACAAGCCAAACATTGTAATCAAACATGCTGTAATAAAAAATAAAAATTAAATTTAAAACACGAACAAGAAGTAAGGAGACAAACTTGAGGGGCTTTCTCCTGGCACATTCCATTCTAAATTCCAATCTAGAACACGACTTCCATTGAGGCTCTGTTGCCCTAGTAACCAGAATTGGTAAGGGAGCACTGCTGCCACCTTGTGGCCGTTTCACACAACAGCAGCTTTAATCCCAGTGCTAATGGTCAGTTGATATTCAAAATCATTGCAGGCCTGTAAATGACACCTGCCCTGAAAACAAATCCTGGGGTCACATATCGACCAAAAAATTCAAAGGACGTCCATATTTCAAAACGACCATTTCAAAAGGCATATTTTATGCACATTAGTTTTCCGCTTATTTTTCTTTCTTTCTTTTTTGGTTAAAAAAACGGGAATGGAAAAAGGCATCCCTCAGAAGGGGCGAATATAGTTGCAAACGAATCAATGGACAAAGGTTTAATCTCCAATATATATAAACAGCTCATGCAGCTTAATATTAAAAAAACAAACAACCCAATACAAAAATGGGCAGAAGATCTAAAGATACGTTTCTTCAAAGAAGACACAGAGATGGCCAAGACGCACATGAAAAGCTGCTCAACAGCACTAATTATTAGAGAAATGCAAATCAAAACTACAATGAGGTATCACTTCACACTGTTAGAATCGGCATCATCAGAAAATCTACAAACAACAAATTCTGGGGAGGGTGTGGACAAAAGGAGCCCTCTTCCACTATTGGTGGGAATGTAAATTGATACAGTCACTATGGAGAACAGTATGGAGTTTCGTTAAAAAAAACTAGAAATAGAATTACCATCTGATCCAGCAATCCCACTTCTGGGCATATACCCAAAGAAAACCATAAATCAAAAAGGCACATTCAACACAATGTTCACTGCAGCACTATTTACAATAGCCAGGTAATGGAAGCAAACTAAATGCCCAAAGACAGAAGAATGGATAAAGATGTGGTACATGTATAAAATGGAATATTACTCAGCCATAAAACGGAATGAAACTGGGTCATTTGTAGCGACATCGATGGATCTAGAGACTGTCATACAGAATGAAGTAAGTCAGAAAGAGGAAAACAAATATTGTATATTAATGCATATATGTGGAACCTAAAAACTGGTACAGATGAACTGGTTTGCAGGGAAGAAATAGAGACAGAGGTAGAGAACAAACGTATGGACACCAAGTGTGGGAAGCCATGGTGTGGTGGTGGTGGGATGAGTTGGGAGATTGGGATTGACCTGCATACATGTATATTCATAAAATACATAACTAATAATGACGTGCTGTATAAAAAAATAAACAAAATTAAATTTCAAAATTAACAAAAATAAAATTTAAAAATAATACAGAAAAAAGTTCTTCCCTTCACACAGATGTATTTATAGGAATGAATTATTTCCATGCTTATATCTATAAATACATAAAAGAGGAATAAAATCTAACTTGAACCATAAAAGAAAAAAAAACCTGAACCCACCAGTTATACACAGGAAAACCCTATCAGGGCACTTGCTCCAGTGGTAAACAATTCTGAAATTGGTCAGAGGTGGGGAATCATCTCCCATACAGCCAGCAACCCACACCCCACGCAAGGAGCGTCCTCATTGCAAAGCTGGGGGATCGTGCAGAGGCATCTCTGAATAAAGGTGAGCTGAGCCCCAGGCCAGCTGCTGCTGAACTGTTCCCACCCTTCCCAGGTAAAACACCTGAATATGTACAAGGGCTTGAAAGACTAGAGGAAGGGCTTTGGAGCCACACCAGCAACAGCACGCAGGCCAACTTGGTGCCTGCAGGCCAGCCAGGGTGGTCCTGCCCCCGTGCGCTCTTCCGGAAGCTTTCCATTGGCCTGCCTGAGATACCCCACCTGTCCGGGCCCCCACTGCTTTTTTCCTTCCTCATCTCTGTCCGGAGAGAAATTCCAGTGGAAGGTATGGGTGACACATCCTCTTCTTTACAGGTGGCAGCCTGGCAACTCCTGCAGAAAGGCCAGCAGAACCCCACTCACACCGGGCCACCAACAAAGCTGTGGCCCCTCATTCCCTCCCACCAGCACAGCCCCGAGACTGCTGACGGGGCAGAGAATATGGAGTCAGGAACAGCTTCAGGGGCTATTGCTGCCTGCAGCACTGTTTATATTGACCTCAACCAGGCACACTTTGGGAGGGCCGGGTGGCAGGGTAAGGCTGCCCAGGTCAGCTAATCCACAACACTCAGGGAATCACATTGTTGAAAATGGACCTCGCTAAGGCAGAAGAGAAGCCAAGGAAAAAAAGAACACAATGCCATTTGCACCACCGTAGATGAGTCTAGAGGTAATCACGTGACTTGTAGTAAGTCAGAAAGTGAAAGACACATATCATGTCATATCACTTATAGGTGTTACCTAAAAATGGATACCAGGGCAGATATTTCCACCGAGAAGGGCAATCAGAGATTCATTAAACAAACTTATGGTTCACCAATGGAAAGGTGTGAGGATTGGTTTCATTACGATATCGGGGTTAAGAGACTTATACAAACACAGGTGACATATATAATCACCAAAGACCTACGGAATACCAAAAGACTACTCAACATTCTGTCATAACGTACATGGGAAAAGGATCCCAGGAAAAAGACATGTGTATATGTGTAAAAGAACCACATCTTCCACACCTCCAACAAGCCAAACATTGTAATCAAACTTGCTGTAATAAAAAATAAAAATTAAATTAAAAACACGAACAAGAAGTAGGGAGACAAACTTGAGGGGCTTTCTCCTGGCACATTCCATTCTAAATTCCAATCTAGAACACGACTTCCATTGAGGCTCTGTTGCCCTAGTAACCAGAATTGGTAAGGGAGAACTGCTGCCACCTTGTGGCCGTTTCACACAACAGCAGCTTTAATCCCAGCGCTAAAGGTCAGTTGATATTCAAAATCATTGCAGGCCTGTAAATGACACCTGCCCTGAAAACAAATCCTGGGGTCACATATCGACCAAAAAATTCAAAGGACGTCCATATTTCAAAACGACCATTTCAAAAGGTATATTTTATGCACATTAGTTTTCTGCTTCTTTTTCTTTCTTTCTTTTTTGGTTAAAAAAACGGGAATGGAAAAAGGCATCCCTCAGAAGGGGCGAAAATAGTTGCAAACGAATAAATGGACAAAGGTTTAATCTCCAATATATATAAACAGCTCATGCAGCTTAATATTAAAAAAACAAACAACCCAATACAAAAATGGGCAGAAGATCTAAAGATACGTTTCTTCAAAGAAGACACAGAGATGGCCAAGACGCATATGAAAAGCTGCTCAACAGCACTAATTATTAGAGAAATGCAAATCAAAACTACAATGAGGTATCACTTCACACTGTTAGAATCGGCATCATCAGAAAATCTACAAACAACAAATTCTGGGGAGGGTGTGGACAAAAGGAGCCCTCTTCCACTATTGGTGGGAATGTAAATTGATACAGTCACTATGGAGAACAGTATGGAGTTTCGTTAAAAAAATCTAGAAATAGAATTACCATCTGATCCAGCAATCCCACTTTTGGGCATATACCCAAAGAAAACCATAAATCAAAAAGGCACATTCACCACAATGTTCACTGCAGCACTATTTACAATAGCCAGGTAATGGAAGCAACCTAAATGCCCAAAGACAGAAGAATGGATAAAGATGTGGTACATGTATAAAATGGAATATTACTCAGCCATAAAACGGAATGAAACTGGGTCATTTGTAGCGACATCGATGGTTCTAGAGACTGTCATACAGAATGAAGTAAGTCAGAAAGAGGAAAACAAATATTGTATATTAATGCATATATGTGGAACCTAAAAACTGGTACAGATGAACTGGTTTGCAGGGAAGAAATAGAGACAGAGGTAGAGAACAAACGTATGGACACCAAGTGTGGGAAGCCATGGTGTGGTGGTGGTGGGATGAGTTGGGAGATTGGGATTGACCTGCATACATGTATATTCATAAAATACATAACTAATAATGACCTGCTGTATAAAAAAATAAACAAAATTAAATTTCAAAATTATCAAAAATAAAATTTAAAAATAATACAGAAAAAAGTTCTTCCCTTCACACAGATGTATTTATAGGAATGAATTATTTCCATGCTTATATCTATAAATACATAAAAGACGAATAAAATCTAACTTGAACCATAAAAGAAAAAAAAACCTGAACCCACCAGTTATACAGAGGAAAACCCTATCAGGGCACTTGCTCCAGTCGTAAACAATTCTGAAATTGGTCAGAGGTGGGGAATCATCTCCCATACAGCCAGCAACCCACACCCCACGCAAGGAGCGTCCTCATTGCAAAGCTGGGGCATCGTGCAGAGGCATCTCTGAATAAAGGTGAGCTGAGCCCCAGGCCAGCTGCTGCTGAACTGTTCCCACCCTTCCCAGGTAAAACACCTGAATATGTACAAGGGCTTGAAAGACTAGAGGAAGGGCTTTGGAGCCACACCAGCAACAGCACGCAGGCCAACTTGGTGCCTGCAGGCCAGCCAGGGTGGTCCTGCCCCCGTGCGCTCTTCCGGAAGCTTTCCATTGTCCTGCCTGAGATACCCCACCTGTCCGGGCCTCCACTGCTTTTTTCCTTCCTCATCTCTGTCCGGAGAGAAATTCCAGTGGAAGGTATGGGTGACACATCCTCTTCTTTACAGGTGGCAGCCTGGCAACTCCTGCACAAAGTCCAGCAGAGCCCCACACACACCGGGCCACCCACAAAGCCGTGGCCCCTCACACGCTCCCACCAGCAGAGCCCCGAGACTGCTGACGGGGCAGAGAATATGGAGTCAGGCACAGCTTCAGGGGCTATTGCTGCCTGGAGCGCTGTTTATATTGACCTCAACCAGGCACACCTGGGGAGGGCCGGCCGGCAGGGTAAGGCTGCCCAGGTCAGCTAATCCACAACCCTCAGGGAATCACATTGTTGAAAATGGACCTCGCTAAGGCAGAATAGAAGCCAAGGAAAATAAGGACACAATGCCATTTGCAGCACCGTAGATGAGTCTAGAGGTAATCATGTGACATGTAGTAAGTCAGAAAGTGAAAGGCACATATCGTATCATATCACTTATAGGTGTTACCTATAAATGGATACCAGGGCAGATATTTCCACGGAGAAGGGCAATCACATATTCATTAAACAAACTTATGGTTCACCAATGGAAAGGTGTGAGGATTGGTTTCATTACGATATTGGGGTTAACAGACATACAAACACAGGTGATATATATAATAACCAAAGAGCTACGGAATACAAAGAGAGGAGTACACAACATTCTGTCATAACGTACATGGGAAAAGGATCCCAGGAAGAACAGACATCTGTATATGTGTAAAAGAACCACATCTACCATACCTACAACAAGCCAAACATTGTAATCCAACTTGCTGTAATAAAAAATAAAAAATTAAATTAAAAACACGAACAAGAAGTAGTGAGACAAACTTGAGGGGCTTTTTCCTGTCACATTCTGTTCTAAATTCCAAACTAGAAGGCGACTTCCATTGAGGCTCTGTTGCCCTAGTAACCAGATATGAAAGAGAGAACTGCTGCCACCTTGTGGCCGTTTCACACAACAGCAGCTTTATCCCAGCGCTAATGGTCAGTTGATATTCACAATCATTGCAGGCCTGTAAATGACACCTGCCCTGAAAACAAATCCTGGGGTCACATATCGACCAAAAAATTCAAAGGACGTCCATATTTCAAAACGACCTTTTCAAAAGGCATATTTTATGCACATTAATATTCCGCTTCTTTTTCTTTCTTTCTTTTTTGGTTAAAAACACGGGAATGGAAAAAGGCAACCCTCAGAAGGGGCGAAAATAGTTGCAAACGAATCAATGGACAAAGGTTTAATCTCCAATATATATAAACAGCTCATGCAGCTTAATATTAAAAAAACAAACAACCCAATACAAAAATGGGCAGTAGATCTAAAGAGACGTTTCTTCAAAGAAGACACAGAGATGGCCAAGACGTACATGAAAAGCTGCTCAAGAGCACTAATTATTAGAGAAATGCAAATCAAACCTACAATGAGGTATCACCTCACACCTGTTAAAATCGGCATCATCAGAAAATCTACAAACAACAAATTCTGGGGAGGGTGTGGACAAAAGGAGCCCTCTTCCACTATTGGTGGGAATGTAATTTGATACAGTCACTATGGAGAACAGTATGGGGTTTCCTTAAAAAACCTACAAATAGAAACCTTGACTTTCCCTAACCCTAACCATAGCCTGGAACGGAAACCTACCACCAACCGTGCACCTTATCTACGCGTTACACTAATCCTAATCCGTACGCTGGCACTAACCGGTGAGTCAACATGTACCCTGACACTAACACGTTTCCGAACCCTCAGCTGTGCCCCAAACCTAGCCGTTGCCTATCCTTAACCTTAGCCCGGAACAGAAACCTACCATCAGCCCTACACCTTACCCTAAGCCGTACCCTAATCCTAATCCATACGTCAACACGTACCCTGACCCTAACACGTTTCCGTACCCTCACCTCTGCCATAAACCTTGCCGTTCCCTTACCTTAACCCTATCCCGGAACGGAAAACTACCACCAACCCTACACCTTACCTTACGCCATACCCTAATCCTAATTCGTATGCTGACACTAACCTGTGCATCAACACGTACCCTGACCCTAACAAGTTTCGTACCCTCACCTGTGCCCTAAACTTTGCCAGTCCCTAAACATAACCCTAGACTGGAACGGAAACCTACCACCAACCCTACACCTTACTCTATGCGGTACCCTAATCCTCATGCGTACGCTCACACTAACCCGTGAGTCAACACGTACCCTGAACCTAACACATTTCCGTACCATCACCTGTGCCCTATACCTTGCAATTCGCTATCCCTAACCCTACACCGAAATGTAAACCTACCGCCATCCGTACACCTTACTCTACGCCGTACCCTAATCCTAATGCGTATGATGACACTATTCCATGCATCAACATGCACCATGAACCTAACACGTTTCTGTACCCTCACCTGTGCCCTAAGCCTTGCCGTTCACTAACCCTAACCCTAGCCCTGAACTGAAACCCACCACCAGCCCTAGACCATACACTATGCCGTACCCTACTCCTTGCCTGTATGCTGGCACTGACCCGTGCGTCAGCACGTAGCCTGCCTCTCCCAAGTTTCCGTACCCTCACCTGTGCCCTTAGCCTTGCCGTTCCCTAACCCTAACCCTAGCCCAGAACGGAAACCCACCACCAGCCCTACACCTTACCCTACGCCGTACCCTACTCCTGGCCCATACGCTGGCACTGACCCATGCGTCAGCAGGTAGCCTGACCCTCCCACGTTTCCGTACCCTCACCTGTGCCCTAAAACATGACGTTCCCTAACCCTAATCAAACCCCTGAATGGACACCCACCACCAGTCTTACACCTTACCCTACGCCGTACCCTACTCCTGGTCCACACCCTGGCACTGACCCGTGCTTCAGCATGTAGCCTGACCCTCCCACGTTTCTGTACCCTCAGCTGTGCCCTAAGCCTTGCCGATCCCTAACACTAACCCTAGCGCGGAATGGAAACCCACAACCAGCCCTACACCATACTTTACTCCTCACCCGTACGCTGGCACTGACACGTTTGTCAGCACGTAGCCTGCCTCTCCCACGTGTCCCTATGCTCACCTGTTCCCTAAAACTTGCCGTTCCCTAACCCTAACCCTAACCCGGAATGGAAACCCACCAACAGCCCTACACGTTACCCTATGCTGTACCCTACTCCTGGCCCTTACCCTGGCCCTGACACGTGCGTCAGCACACAGCCTGAACATCCCACGACCCTCCCAATACAGAAAAGGGCAGAAGATCTCAAGAGACGTTTCTTCAAAGAAGACACAGAGATGGCCAAGACGCACATGAGAAGCTGCTCAAGAGCACTAATTATTAGAGAAATGCAAATCAAAACTACAATGAGGTATCACCTCACACCTGTTAGAATCGGCATCATCAGAAAATCTACAAACAACAAATTCTGGGGAGGGTGTGGACAAAAGGAGCCCTCTTCCACTATTGGTGGGAATGTAAATTGATAGAGACACTATGGAGAACACTATGGAGTTTCCTTAAAAAATCTAGAAATAGAATTACCATCTGATCCAGCAATTCCACTTCTGGGCATATACCCAAAGAAAACCATAAATCAAAAAGGCACATTCACCACAATGTTCATTGCAGCACTATTTACAATAGCCAGGTAATGGAAGCAACCTAAACGCCCAAAGACAGATGAATGGATAAAGATGGGGTACATACATAAAATGGAATATTACTCGGCCATAAAAAGGAATGAATCTGGGTCATTTGTAGAGACATCGATGGATCTAGAGACTGTCATACAGAATGAAGTAAGTCAGAAAGGGGAAAACAAATATTGTATATTAATGCATATATGTGGAACCTAAAAAATGGTACAGATGAACTGGTTTGCAGGGAAGAAATAGAGATACAGAGGTAGGGAACAAACGTATGGACACCAAGTGTGGGAAGCCATTGGGTGGTGGTGGTGGGATGAGTTGGGAGATTGAGATTGACCTGTATACATGTATATGCATAAAACACATAACTAATAATAACCAGCTGTATAAAAAAGTAAATAAAATTAAATTTCAAAATTATAAAAAATAAAATTTAAAAATAAAACAGAAAAAAGTTCTTCCTTTCACACAGATGTATTTCTAGGAATGAATTATTTCCATGCTTATATCTATAAATACATAAAAGAGGAATAAAAACTAACTTGAACCATAAACGAAGAAAAACCTGAACCGACCAGTTATACAGAGAAAAACACTCTCAGGGCACTTGCTCCAACGGTAAACAATATTGAAATTGGTCAGAGGTGGGGAATCATCTCCCATACAGCCAGCAACCCACACCCCACACAAGGAGCTTCCTAATTGCAAAGCGGGGGGACCGAGCCAAGGCATTTCAGAACAAAGGTGAGCTGAGCCCCAGGCCAGCTGTTGCTGAACTGTTCCCACCCTTCCCAGGTAAAACACCTGAATATGTACAAGGGCTTGAAAGACTAGAGGAAGTGCCGTGGAGCCACACCAGCGACAGCACGCAGGCCAACTTGGTGCCTGCAGGCCAGCCAGGGTGGTCCTGGCCCCGGGCGCTCTTCCGGAAGCTTTCCATTGTACTGCCTGAGATACCCCACTTGTCCCGGCCCCCACTGCTTTTTTCCTTCCTCACCTCTGTCCGGAGAGAAATTCCAGGGGAAGGTACGGGTGACACATCCTCTTCTTTACAGGTGGCAGCCTGGCAACTCCTGCAGAAAGGCCATCAGAACCCCACTCACACCGGGCCACCAACAAAGCTGTGGCCCCTCACTCCCTCCCACCAGCACCGCCCCGAGACTGCTCACGGGGCAGAGAATATGGAGGCAGGCACAGATTCAGGGGCTATTGCTGCATGGAGCGCTGTTTATATTGACCTCAACCAGGCACACCTGGGGAGGGCCGGCCGGCAGGATAAGGCTGCCCACGTCAGCTAATCCACAACCCGCAGGGAAGCACATTGTTGAAAAGGGACCTCGCTAAGTCAGAATAGAAGGCAAGGAAAAAAAGGACACAATGCCTTTTGCAGCACCGTAGATGACTCTAGAGGTAATCACGTGACATGTAGTAAGTCAGAAAGTGAAAGACACATATCATATCATATCACTTATAGGTGTTACCTAAAAATGGATACCAGGGCAGATATTTCCACCGAGAAGGGCAATCAGAGATTCATTAAACAAACTTATGGTTCACCAATGGAAAGTTGTGAGGATGGGTTACATTACGATATCGGGGTTAACAGACTTATACAAACACAGGTGACATATATAATCACCAAAGACCTACGGAATACCAAAAGACTACTCAACATTCTGTCATAAGGTACATGGGAAAAGGATCCCAGGAAAAACCGACATCTGTATATGTGTAAAAGAACCACATCTTCCACACCTACAACAAGCCAAACATTGTAATCAAACTTGCTGTAATAAAAAATAAAAATTAAATTAAAAACACGAACAAGAAGTAGGGAGACAAATTTGAGGGATTTTCTCCTGGCACATTCCATTCTAAATTCCAATCTAGAACACGACTTCCATTTAGGCTCTGTTGCCCTAGTAACCAGAATTGGAAAGGGAGAACTGCTGTCACCTTGTGGCCGTTTCACACAACAGCAGCTTTAATCCCAGCGCTAATGGTCAGTTGATATTCAAAATCATTGAAGGCCTGTAAATGACACCTGCCCTGAAAATAATTTCTGGTGTCACATATCGACCAAAAAATTCAAAGGACGTCCATATTTCAAAACGACCGTTTCAAAAGGCATATTTTACGCACATTAGTTTTCTACTTCTTTTTCGTTTCTTCTTTTTTGTTTAAAAAACGGGAAAGGAAAAAGACATCCCTCAAAAGGGGCGAAAATAGTTGCAAACGAATCAATGGACAAAGGTTTAATCTCCATTATATATAAACAGCTCATGCAGCTTAATATTAAAAAAACAAACAACCCAATACTAACATGGGCAGATCTAAAGAGTCGTTTCTTCAAATAAGACACAGAGATGGCCAAGACGCACATGAAAATCTGTTCAACAGCACTAATTATTAGAGAAATGCAAATCAAAACTACAATGAGGTATCACCTCACACCTGTTAGAATCGGCATCATCAGAAAATCTACAAACAACAAATTCTGGGGAGGGTGTGGACAAAAGGAGACCTCTTCCACTATTGGTGGGAATGTAAATTGATACACTCACTATGGAGAACACTACGGAGTTTCCTTAAAAAAACTAGAAATAGAATTACCATCTGATCCAGCAATCCCAATTCTGCTCATATACCCAAAGAAACTCATAAATTAGAAAGGCACATTCACCACAATGTTCATTGCAGCACTATTTACAAAGGCCAGGTTTATGGAAGCAACGTAAATGCCCACACACAGAGGAATGGATAAAGATGTGCTACATGTATAAAATGGAATATTACTCAGCCATATAAAGGAATGAAACCGGGTCATTTGTAGAGACAGCGATGGATCTAGAGACTGTCATACAGTATGAAGTAAGTCAGAAAGAGGAAAACAAATATTGTATATTAATGCATATATGTGGAACCTACGAAATTTTACAGAGGAACTGGTTTGCAGGGAAGAAATAGAGACACAGATGTAGAGAACAAACGTATGGACACCAAGTGTGGAAAGCCATGGGGTGGTGGTGGTGGGATGACTTGGGAGATTGGGATTGACCTGCATACATGTATATGCATAAAATACATAACTAATAATAACCTGCTGTATAAAAAAATAAATAAAATTAAATTTCAAAATTTTAAAAAATAAAATTTAAAAATAATACAGAAAAAAGTTCTTCCCTTCACACAGATGTATTTATAGGAAAGTATTATTTCCATGCTTATATCTATAAATACATAAAAGAGGAATAAAAGCTAACGTGAACCATAAAAGAAGAAAAACCTGAACCCACCAGTTATACAGAGGAAAACCCTATCAGGGCACTTGTTCCAACGGTAAACAATATTGAAATTGGTCAGAGGTGGGGAATCATCTCCCATACAGCCATCAACACACACCCCACAAAAGGAGCGTCCTCATTGCAAAGCTGGGTGACCGAGCAGAGGGATCTCTGAATAAAGGTGAGCTGATCCCCAGGTCAGCTGCTGCTGAACTGTTCCCACCCTTCCCAGGTTAAACACCTGAATATGTACATGGGCTTGAAAGACTAGAGGAAGGGCCATGGAGCCATACCAGCGACAGCACGCAGGCCAACTTGGTGCCTGCAGGCCAGCCAGGGTGGTCCTGGCCACGGGCGCTCTTCCAGAAGCTTTCCATTGTCCTGCCTGAGATACCCACCCTGTCCCGGCCCCCACTGCTTTTTTCCTTCGTCACCTCAGTCCGGAGAGAAATTCCAGCGAAAGGTATGGGTGACACATCCTCCTCTTTACAGGAGGCAGCCTGGCATCTCCTGCAGAAAGGCCAGCAGAACCCCACTCACACCGGGCCACCAACAAAGCTGTGGCCCCTCACTCCCTCCCACCAGCACAACCCCGAGACTGCTCACGGGGCAGAGAATATGGAGGCAGTCACAGCTTCAGGGGCTATTGCTGCATGGAGCGCTGTTTATATTGACCTCAACAAGGCACACCTTGGGAGGGCCGGCCGGCAGGATAAGGCTGCCCACGTCAGCTAATCCACAACCCGCAGGGAATCACATTGTTGAAAATGGACCTCGCTAAGTCAGAATAGAAGGCAAGGAAAAAAAGGACACAATGCCTTTTGCAGCTCCGTAGATGAGTCTAGAGGTAATCACGTGACATATAGTAAGTCAGAAAGTGAAAGACACATATCATATTATATCACTTATAGGTGTTACCTAAAAATGGATACCAGGGCAGATATTTCCACCGAGAAGGGCAATCAGAGATTCATTAAACAAACTTATGGTTCACCAATGGAAAGGTGTGAGCATTGGTTTCATTACGATATCGGGGTTAACAGACTTATACAAACACAGGTGACATATATAATCACCAAAGACCTACGGAATACCAAAAGACTACTCAACATTCTGTCATAACGTACATGGGAAAAGGATCCCAGGAAAAACCGACATCTGTATATGTGTAAAAGAACCACATCTTCCACACCTCCAACAAGCCAAACATCGTAATCAAACTTGCTGTAATAAAAAATAAAAATTAAATTAAAAACACGAACAAGAAGTAGGGACACAAACTTGAGGGGCTTTCTCCTGGCACATTCCATTCTAAATTCCAATCTAGAACACGACTTCCATTGAGGCTCTGTTGCCCTAGTAACCAGAATTGGTAAGGGAGAACTGCTGCCACATTGTGGCCGTTTCACACAACAGCAGCTTTAATCCCAGCGCCAATGGTCAGTTGATATTCAAAATCATTGCAGGCCTGTAAATGTCACCTGCCCTGAAAACAAATCCTGGGGTCACATATCGACCAAAAAATTCAAAGGACGTCCATATTTCAAAACGACCGTTTCAAAAGCCATATTTTACAAACATTAGTGTTCTTCTTCTTTTTGTTTCTTTACTTTTTTGTTAAAAAAATGGGAATGGAAAAAGGCATCCCTCAGAATGGGCAAAAATCGTTGAAAACGAATCAATGGACAAAGGTTTAATCTCCAATATATAAACAGCTCATGCAGCTTAATATTAAAAAAAACAAAAAACCCAATACAAAAATGGGCAGTAGATCTAAAGAGACGTTTCTTCAAAGACGACACAGAGATGGCCAAGACGCACATGAAAAGCTGCTCAACAGCACTAATTATTAGAGAAATGCAAATCGAAACTACAATGAGGTATCACCTCACACCTGTTAGAATCGGCATCATCAGAAAATCTACAAACAACAAATTCTGGGGAGGGTGTGGACAAAAGGAGCCCTCTTCCACTATTGGTGGGAATGTAAATTGATACAGTCACTATGTAGAACACTATGGAGTTTCCTTAAAAAAACCAGAAATAGAATTACCATCTGATCCTGCAATCCCACTTCTGGGAATAGACCCAGAGAAAACCATAAATCAAAAAAGCACATTCACCACAATGTTCATTGCAGCACTATTTACAAAGGCCAGGTAATGGAAGCAAACTATATGCCCTCACACAGATGAATGGATAAAGATGTGGTACATGTATAAAATGGAATATTACTCAACCATTAATAGGAATGAAACTGGGTCATTTGTAGAGACATCGATGGATCTAGAGACTGTCATACAGAATGAAGTAGGTCAGAAAGAGGAAAACAAATATTGTATATTAATGCATATATGTGGAACCTAAAAAATGGTACAGATGAACTGGTTTGCAGGGAAGAAATAGAGACACAGGTGTAGAGAACCAACGTATGGACACCAAGTGTGGGAAGCCATGGGGTGGTGGTGGTGGGATGAGTTGGGAGTTTGAGATTGACCTGTATACATGTATATGCATAAAATACATATCTAATAATAACCTGCTGTATATAAAAGTAAATAAAATTAAATTTCAAAATCTTAATAAATAAAATTTAAATATAAAACAGAAAAAAGTTCTTCCCTTCACACAGATGTATTTATCGGAATGAATTATTTCCATGCTTATATCTATAAATATATAAAAGAGGAATAAAATCTAACTTGAACCATGAAAGGAAAAAAACCTGAACCCACCAGTTATACAGAGGAAAACCCTATCAGGGCACTTGCTCCAGCGGCAAACAATTCTGAAATTGGTCAGAGGTGGGGAATCATCCCCATACAGCCAGCTACCCACACCCCACACAAGGAGCGTCCTCATTGCAAAGCTGGGGGACCGACCCGAGGCATCTCTAAAAAAAGGTGAGCTGAGCCGCAGGCCAGCTGTTGCTGAACTGTTCCCACCCTTCCCAGGTAAAACAACTGAATATGTACAAGGGCTTGAAAGACTAGAGGAAGGGCCGTGGAGCCACAAGAGCCACAGCACGCAGGGCAACTTGATGCCTGCAGGCCACCCAGGGTGGTCCTGGCCCCGGGCACTCTTCCGGAAGCTTTCCATTGTCCTGCCTGAGATACCCCACCTGTCCCGGCCCCCACTGCTTTTTTCCTTCCTCACCTCTGTCCGGAGAGAAATTCCAAAAGAAGGTATGGGTGACACATCCTCTTCTTACAGGAGGCAGCCTGGCAACTACTGCAGAAAGGCCAGGAGAACCCCACTCACACCGGGCCACCAACAAATCTGTGGCACCTCATTCCCTCCCACCAGCACAGCCCCGAGACTGCTGACGGGGCAGAGAATATGGAGTCAGGAACAGCTTCAGGGGCTATTGCTGCCTGGAGCGCTGTTTATATTGACCTCAAACAGGCACACCTGGGGAGGGCCGGGCGGCAGGGTAAGGCTGCCCAGGTGAGCTAATCCACAACACTCAGGGAATCACATTGTTGAAAATGGACCTCGCTAAGGCAGAAGAGAAGCCAAGGAAAAAAAGAACACAATGCCATTTGCACCACCGTAGATGAGTCTAGAGGTAATCACGTGACTTGTAGTAAGTGAGAAAGTGAAAGACACATATCATATCATATCACTTATAGGTGTTACCTAAAAATGGATAACAGGGCATATATTTCCACCGAGAAGGGCAATCAGAGATTCATTAAACAAACTTATGGTTCACCAATGGAAAGGTGTGAGGATTGGTTTCATTACGATATCGGGGTTAACAGACTTATACAAACACAGGTGACATATATAATCACCAAAGACCTACGGAATACCAAAAGACAACTCAACATTCTGTCATAACGTACATGGGAAAAGGATCCCAGGAAAAACAGACATCTGTATATGTGTAAAAGAACCACATCTTCCTCACCTACAACAAGCCAAACATTGTAATCAAACTTGCTGTAATAAAAAACAAAAAATTAAATTAAAAACACGAACAAGAAGTAGGGAGACAAACTTGAGGGGCTTTCTCCTGTCACATTCCATTCGAAATTCCAATCTAGAACACGACTTCCATTGAGGCTCTGTTGCCCTAGTAACCAGAATTGGTAAGGGAGAACTGCTGCCACCTTGTGGCCGTTTCACACAACAGCAGCTTTAATCCCAGCGCTCATGGTCAGTTGATAGTCAAAATCATTGCAGGCCTGTAAATGACACCTGCCCTGAAAACAAATCCTGGGGTCACATATCGACCAAAAAATTTAAAGGACGTCCATATTGCAAAATGACCGTTTCAAAAGGCATATTTTATGCACATTAGTGTTCTGCTTCTTTTTCTTTCTTTCTTTTTTGGTTAAAAACACGGGAATGGAAAAAGGCATCCCTCAGAAGGGGTGAAAATATTTGCAAACGAATCAATGGACAAAGGTTTAATCTCCAATATATATAAACAGCTCATGCAGCTTATTAAAAAAACAAACAACCCAATACAAAAATGGGCAGAAAATCTAAAGAGACGTTTCTTCAAAGAAGACACAGAGATGGCTAAGACGCACATGAAAAGCTGCTCAAGAGCACTAATTATTAGAGAAATGCAAATCAAAACTACAATGAGGTATCACCTCACACCTGTTAGAATCGGCATCATCAGAAAATCTACAAACAAATTCTGGGGAGGGTGTGGACAAAAGGAGCCCTCTTCCACTATGGTGGGAATGTAAATTGATACAGTCACTATGGAGAACAGTATGGAGTTTCCTTAAAAGAACTAGAAATAGAAACCTTGACTTTCCCTAACCCTAACCATAGCTCGGAACGGAATCCTACCACCAACCCTACACCTTATCTATGCCGTACACTAATCCTAATCCGTACGCTGGCACTAACCAGTGAGTCAACACGTACCCTGACCCTAACACGTTTCCATACCCTCAGCTGTGCCCTAAAACTTGTTGTTCCCTATCCTTAAACTTAGCCCGGAACGGAAACCTACCATCAGCCCTACACCTTACCCTAAGCTGTACCCTAATCCTAATTCATACATCAACATGTACCCTGACCCTAACACGTTTCCGTACCCTCACCTCTGCCATAAACCTTGCCGTTCCCTAACCCTAACCCTAGCCCGGAACGGAAACCTACCACCAACCCTACACCTTACCTTACGCCGTACCCTAATCCTAATTCGTATGCTGACACTAACCTGTGCATCAACACATACCCTGACCCTAACACGTTTCGTACACTCACCTGTGCCCTAAACTTTGCCGGTCCCTAAACATAACCCTAGACTGGAACGGAAACGTACCACCAACCCTACACCTTACTCTATGTGGTACCCTAATCCTCATGCGTATGCTGACACTAACCCGTGAGTCAACACGTACCCTGAACCTAACACATTTCTGTACCATCACCTGTGCCCCAAACCTTGCAATTCGCTAACCCTAACCCTACAACGGAATGGAAACCTACCGCCCTCCGTACACCTTACCCTACGCTGTACCCTAATCCTAATGCGTATGATGACACTATTCCATGTATCAACATGTATCATGACCCTAACACGTTTCTGTACCGTCACCTGTACCCTAAACCTTGCCGTACCCTAACACTAACCCTAGCCCAGAATGGAAAACTACCACAATCCGTACAGCATACCCTACACGGTACCCTAATCCTAATCCGTACACTGACACTAACCCGTGCGTCAACACGTACACTGACCCTAACACTTTTCCGTTCCCTCACCTGTTCCCTAAACCGTGCCGTTGCCTAACCCTAACCCTAGCCCAAAACGGAAACCTACCACCAACCCTACACGTTACTCTACGCCATACCCTAATCATAATCCGAGCGTCAACACGTACCCTGACCCTAACACATTTCCGTACCCTCACCTATGCCCTAAACCTTGCCGTTCCATAACACTAACCCTAGCCTGGAACGGAAACCTACCACCAACCCTAGACCTTAACCTACGAAGGACCATAAACCTACTCCGTACGCTGACACTAACACATGCGTCAAGACTTACCCTGACCCTAACACGTTTCCGTACCTTCACCTGTGACCTACACCTTGCCATTCCCTAACCCTAACCCTAGACCACAATGGAAACCTACCACCAAGCCTACACCTTACCCTAAGCCGTACCCTCATGCTAATCCATATGTCAACCCGTACCCTGACACTAACACGTTTCCATACCCTCATCTGTGCCCAAAATCTTGCCGTTCCCTAACACTAACCCTAGCCTGAAACGGAAACCTACCACCAACCATACACTTTACCCTATGCCGCACCATAATCCTCATCTGTACGTTCACACTAACCCGTGCGTCAACACGTACCCTGAGCCTAACACGTTTCGATACCCTCACGTTTGCCCTAAACCTTGCCGTTCCCTAACCCTAACCCTAGCCCAGAACGGAAACCCACCACCAGCCCTACACCTTACCCTACGACGTACACTACTCCTGGCCCGTACGCTGGCACTGACCCGTGCGTCAGCACATAGCCTGACTGTCCCACGTTTCCGTACCCACACCTGTGCCCTAAGACTTGCCGTTCCCTAACCCTAACCCTAGCCCGGAAAGGAAGCCCACCACCAGCCCTACACCTTTCCCTACGCCGTAGCCTACCACTGGCCCATACGCTGGCACTGACACGTGTGTCAGCACGTAGCATGACCCTCCCACGTTTCCATACCCTCACCTGTGCCCTAAGCCTTGACATTTCCTAACCCTAACCCTAGCCCGGAAAGGAAACCAACCACCAGCCCTACACCTTACCCTACGTTGTTGCCTACTCCTGGCCTGTACGCTGGCACTGACACGTGAGTCAGCACATAGCCTGACCCTCCACCATTTCCGTACCCTCAACTGTGCCCTAAGACTTGTCCTTCCCTAACCCTAACCCTAGCCTAGAACAGAAACCCACCACCAGCCCTACAGCTTACCCTACGCCGTAGCCTAATCCTGGCCCGTACGCTGGCACTGATCCGTGCGTCAGCACGTAGCCTGACCTTCCCACGTTCCCGTACCCTCACCTGTGTCCTAACACTTGCCGTTCCATGACCCTAACCATAACCCCAAACGGAAACCCACCACCAGCCCTAAACCTTACCCTATGCCGTACCCTACACCTGGCCCGTACGCTGGCACTGATCCGTGCGTCAGCATGTAGCCTAACCCTCCCACTTTTCCTTACCCTCACCTGTTCCCTAAGCCTTGCCGATCCCTAACTCTAACCCTAGCTCGGAACGGAAACCCACCACCAGCCCTACACCCTACCCTACGTCGTAGCCTACTGCTGGCCCGTAAGCTGGCACTCTCCCATGTGTCAGCCCGTAGCCTGCCTCTCCCACGTTTCCGTACCCTCACCTGTTCCCTAAGCCTTGCAGTTCCCTACCTCTAACCCTAGCCCGGAACGGAAACCACCACCAGCCCTACACATTACGCTATGCCGTACCCTACTCCTGGCCCGTACGCTGGCACTGACCCATTCTTCAGCACGTATCCTGACCCTCCCACGTTTCCGTACCCTCACCTGTGTCCTAAGCCTTAACGTTCCCTAACCCTATCCCTAGACCGTAATGGACACCCACCACCGCCCTTACACCATACCCAACGCCGTACCCTACTCCTGGTCCACACCCTGGCACTGACCCGTTCTTCAGCATGTAGCCTGACCCTCCCACGTTTCCGTACCCTCACCTGTGCCCTAAGCCTTGCCGCTCCCTAACCCTAACACTAGCCCGGAATGGACACCCACCACCAGCCTTACACTTTACCCTACGCCGTACCCTACTCCTGGTCCATACCCTGGCATTGAACCGTGCTTCAGCATGTAGCCTAACCCTCCCACGTTTCCGTACCCTCACCTGTGCCCTAAGCCTTGCCTTTCCCTATCCCTAACCCTAGCCCGGAACGGAAACCCACCACAAAACCTAAACCTCAACGTACGCCGTAGACTACTCCTGACCCGTACGCTGGCAGTGACCCTTGCGTCAGCACATAGCCTGCCTCTGCCACGTTTCCATACCCTCACCTGTGCACTAAGCCTTGCCGTTCCCTAACTCTAACCTGGAACGGAAACCCACAACCAGCCCTACACCTTACCCAATGCCGTACCCGAATCCTGGCGCGTACGCTGGCAAAGACCCGTGCGTCATCACGTAGCCTGACCCTCCCACGTTTCCGTACCCTCACCTGTGCCCTAAGCCTTGCCGTTCCCTAACCCTAACCCTACACCTAACCCTACGCCATACCCTACACTTGGCCCATATGCTGGCACTGACCCGTGCGTCAGCACGTAGCCTGACCCTCCCACTTTTCCGTACCATCTTCTGTGCCCTAAGCTTTGCCGTTCCCTAACCCTAAACCTAGCCTGGAACGGAAACCCACCACCAGCCCTAAACCTTACCCTACGCCGTACCCTAATCCTGCCCCGTACGCTGGCACTGACCCGTGCGTCAGCACGTAGCCTGCCACTCCTACGTTTCCGTACCCTCACCTGTGCCATAAGCCTTGCCGTTCCCTAACCCTAACCCGGAACATAAACCCACCACCAGCCCTAAACATTACCCTACGCTGTACCCTACTCCTGGCCCCTACGCTGGCACTGACGTGTGCGTCAGCACATAGCCTGCCTCTCCCACGTTTCCATACACTCACCTGTGTCCTAAGCCTTGCCGTTCCCTAACCCTAACCCTAGCCTGGAACGGAAACCCACCACCAGCCCTAAACCTTACGCTACGACGTACCCTAATCCTGGCCCGTACGCTGGCACAGACCCGTGCGTCAACACGTAGCCTGCCACTCCCACGTTTCCGTACATTCACCTGTGCCCTAAGCCTTGCTGTTCCCTCACCCTAACCCTAGCCCGGAACGGAAACCCACCACCAGCCCTAAACCTTACCCTGCGCCATACCCTACTCATGGCCCGTACGCTGGCACTGACCCGTGCGTCAGCACGTAGCCTGACCCTCCCACGTTTCCTTACGTTCACCTGTGCCCTAAGCCTTGCCATTCCCTAACCCTAACCCTAGCACGGAACGGAAACCCACCACCAGCCCTACACATTAGCCTACGCCGTAGCCTATTCCTGGCCCGTACATTGGCACTGACCCATGCGTAAGAAGGTAGCCTGACCATCCCACGTTTCCGTACCCTCACCTGGGCCCTAAGCCTTGCCGTTCCCAAACCCTAAACCTAGCCCGGAACGGAAACCACCACGAGACCTACACCTTACCCTACGCAGTACCCTACTCCTGGCCCTTACGCTGGCACTGACACGTGCGTGAGCACATAGCCTTACCCTCCAACCACCCTCCCAATACAGAAATGGTCAGAAGATCTCATGAGACGATCCTTCAAAGAAGACACAGACATGGCCAAGACGCAGATGAAAAGCTGCTCAACATCACTAATTATTAGAGAAATGCAAATCAAAACTACAATGAGGGGGCTTCCCTGGTGGCGCAGTGGTTGAGAGTCCGCCTGCCGATGCAGGGGACACGGGTTCGTGCCCCGGTCCGGGAAGATCCCACATGTTGCGGAGCAGCTGGGCCCGTGAGCCATGGCCACTGAGCCTGCGCGTCCGGAGCCTGTGCTCCGCAACGGGAGAGGCCACAACAGTGAGAGGCCCGCGTACCACAAAAAAAATAAATAAATAAAAAGAAAAAAAAATCTACAATGAGGTATCACCACACACATGTTAGAATCGGCATCATCAGAAAACCTACAAACAACAAATTCTGGGGAGGGTGTGGACAAAAGGAGCCCTCTTCCACTATTGGTGGGAATGTAAAGTGATACAGTCACTATGGAGAACAGTGTGGAGTTTCCTTAAAAAAACTAGAAATAGAATTACCATCTGATCCAGCAATCGCACTTCTGGGCATATACCCAGAGAAAACCATAAATCAAAAAGACACATTCACCACAATGTTCATTGCAGCACTATTTACAATAGCCAGGTAAGGGAGCAAACTAAATACCCACAAACAGATGAATGGGTAAAGATGTGGTACATATATAAAATGGAATATTACTCAGCCATAAAAAGGAATGAAACTGGGTCATTTGTAGAGACATCGATGGATCTAGAGACTGTCATACAGAATGAAGTAAGTCAGAAAGAGGAAAACAAATATTGTATATTAATGCATATATGTGGAACCTAAAAAGTGGTACAGATGGGGGCCTCCCTGGTGGCGCAGTGGTTGAGAGTCCGCCTGCCGATGCAGGGGATACGGGTTCGTGCCCCGGTCTGGGAGGATCCCATATGCCGCGGAGCGGCTGGGCCCGTGAGCCATGGCCGCTGGGCCTGCACATCCGGAGCCTGTGCTCCGCAACGGGAGGGGCCACAGCAGTGAGAGGCCCGCATACCGCAAAAAGAAAAAAAAAAAAAAAAGTGGTACAGATGAACTAGTTTGCAGGGAAGAAATAGAGACACAGGTAGAGAACAAACTTATGGACACCAAGTGTGGGAAGCCATGGGGTGGTAGAGGTGGGATGAGTTGGGAGATTGGGATTGGCCTGCATACATGCATATGCATAAAATACATAACTAATAATAACCTGCTGTATAAAAAAATAAAACTAAATTTCAAAATTTTAAAAAATAAAATTTAAAAATAAAAGAGAAAAAAGTTCTTCACTTCACACAGATGTATTTATAGGAATGTATTCTTTCCATGCTTATATCTATAAATACATAAAAGAGGAATAAAAGCTAACTTGAACCATAAACGAAAAAAAACCTGAACCCACCAGTTATACAGAGGAAAGCCCTATCAGGGAACTTGCTCCAGCGGTAAACAATTCTGAAATTGGTCAGAGGTGGGGAATCATCTCCCATACAGCCAGCAACCCACCCCGCATGCAAGGAGCGTCCTCATTGCAAAGCTGGGGGACCGTGCCGAGGCATCTCTGAATAAAGGTGAGCTGAGCCCCAGGCAAGCTGCAGCTGAACTGTTCCCACCCTTCCCAGGTAAAACACCTGAATATGTACAAGGGCATGAAATCCTAGAGGAAGGGCCGTGGAGCCACACCAGCGACAGCACACAGGCCAACTTGGTGCCTGCAGGCGAGGCAGGATGGTCCTGACCCCGGGCGCTCTTCTGGAAGCTTTCCATTTCGCTGCCTGAGATACCCCTCCTATCCCGGACCCCACCCCTTTTTTTCCTTCCTTACCTCAGCCCGGAGAGAAATTCCAGTGGAACTTATGGGTGACACATCCTCTTCTTTACAGGTGGCAGCCTGGCCACTCCTGCACAAAGTCCAGCAGAGCCCCACACACACCGGGCCACCCACAAAGCCGTGGCCCCTCACACGCTCCCACCAGCAGAGCCCCGAGACTGCTGACGGGGCAGAGAATATGGAGTCAGGCACAGCTTCAGGGGCTATTGCTGCCTGGAGCGCTGTTTATATTGACCTCAACCAGGCACACCTGGGGAGGGCCGGCCGGCAAGGGAAGGCTGCCCAGGACAGCTAATCCACAACCCTCAGGGAATCACATTGTTGAAAATGGACCTCGCTAAGGCAGAATAGAAGCCAAGGAAAATAAGGACACAATGCCATTTGCAGCACCGTAGATGAGTCTAGAGGTAATCATGTGACATGTAGTAAGTCGGAAAGTGAAAGGCACATATCGTATCATATCACTTATAGGTGTTACCTAAAAATGGATACCAGGGCAGATATTTCCACGGAGAAGGGCAATCACATATTCATTAAACAAACTTATGGTTCACCAATGGAAAGGTGTGAGGATTGGTTTCATTACGATATTGGGGTTAACAGACATACAAACACAGGTGATATATATAATAACCAAAGAGCTACGGAATACAAAGAGAGCAGTACACAACATTCTGTCATAACGTACATGGGAAAAGGATCCCAGGAAGAACAGACATCTGTATATGTGTAAAAGAACCACATCTACCATACCTACAACAAGCCAAACATTGTAATCAAACTTGCTGTAATAAAAAATAAAAAATTAAATTAAAAACACGAACAAGAAGTAGTGAGACAAACTTGAGGGGCTTTTTCCTGTCACATTCTGTTCTAAATTCCAATCTAGAAGGCAACTTCCATTGAGGCTCTGTTGCCCTACTAACCAGATATGAAAGAGAGAACTGCTGCCACCTTGTGGCCGTTTCACACAACAGCAGCTTTAATCCCAGCGATAATGTTCAGTTGATATTCAAAATCATTGCAGGCCTGTAAATGACACCTGACCTGAAAACAAATCCTGGGGTCACATATCGACCAAAAAATTTAAAGGACGCCCATATTTCAAAACGACAGTTTCAAGAGGCATATTTCACGAACATTAGTGTTCTGCTTCTTTTGATTTCTTTCTTTCTTTGTTAAAAAAACGGGAATGGAAAAAGGCAACCCTCAGATTGGGCGAAAACGTTCACAAACGAATCAATGGACAAAGGTTTAATCTCCAATATATAGAAACAGCTCATGCAGCTTAATATTAATAAAACAAACGACCCAATACAAAAATGGGCAGAGGATATAAATAGACGTTTCTTCAAAGAAGACACAGAGATGGCCAAGACGCACATGAAATGCTGCTCAACACCACTAATTATTAGAGAAATGCAAATCAAAACTACAATGAGGTAAGACCTAACACCTGTTAGAATCGGCATCATCAGATAATCTACAAACAACAAATTCTGGGGAGGGTGTGGACAAAAGGAACCCTCTTCCGCTATTGGTGGGAATGTAAATTGATACAGTCACTATGGAGAACAGTATGGAGGTTCCTTTAAAAAACTAAAAACAGAATTACAATAGGATCCAGCAATCCCACTTCTGGGCATATACCCAGAGAAAACCATAAATCACAAAGACACATTCACCACAATGTTCATTGCAGCACTATTTACAATAGCCAGGTAATGGAAGCATCCTAAAAGCCCACAGACAGACGAATGGATAAAGATGTGGTACATATATAAAATGGAATATTACTCAGCCATAAAAAGGAATGAAACTGGGTCATTTGTAGAGAAGCTGATGGATCTAGAGACTGTCATACAGAGTGAAGTAAGTCAGAAAGAGAAAAACAAATATTGTATATTAATGCCTATATGTGGAACCTAGAAAAATGCAACAGATGAACTGGTTTCCAGGGCAGAAATAGAGACACAGAGGTAGAGAACAAACTTATGGACACAAAGTGGGGGAAGCCATGGGGTGGTGGTGGTGGGATGAGTTGGGAGATTGGGATTGACCTGTATACATGTCTATGCATAAAATAGATAACTAATAATAACCTACTGTATAAAAAAATAAATAAAATTAAATTTCAAAATTTTAAAAAATAAAATGTAAAAATAAAACAGAAAAAAATTTCTTCCATTCACACTGATGTATTTATAAGAATGAATTATTTCCATGCTTATATCTATAAATACATAAAAGAGGATTAAAATCTAACTTGAACCAAAAAAGAAAAAAAAAAACTGAAACTAACAGTTATACAGAGGAAAACACTACCAAGGCCCTTGCTCCAGTGATAAACAATTCTGAAATTGGTCAGAGGTGGGGAATCATCTCCCATACAGCCAGCAGCCCCACCCGCCCACGCAAGGAGCGTCCTTATTGCAAAGCTGGGGGACCGTGCCGAGGCCTCTGTGAGTAAACGTGAGCTGAGCCCCAGGCCAGCTGCTGCTGAACTGTTCCCACCCTTCCCAGGTGAAACACCTGAATATGTACAAGGGCTTGAAAGCCTAGAGGAAGGGCCGTGGAGCCACACCAGCGACAGCACGCAGGGCAACTTGGTGCCTGAAGGTCATCCAGGATGGTCCTGGCCACGGGCGCTCTTCTGGAAGATTTCCATTGCCCTGCCTGAGATACCCCTCCTGTCCCGGACCCCTCTCCTTTTTTTCCTTCCTCACCTCAGCCCGGAGAGATATTCCAGTGGAAGTTATGGGTGACACATCCTCTTCTTTACAGGTGGCAGCCTGGCAACTCCTTCAGAAAGTCCAGCAGAGCCCCACTCACACCGGGCCACCCACAAAGCCGTGGACCATCACACCCTCCCACCAGCACAGCCACGAGACTGCTGACGGGACCGAGAATATGGAGTCAGGCACAGCTGCAGGGCTATTGCTGCCTGGAGTGCTGTTTATATTGATCTCAACCCAGGCACACCTGGGGAGGGCTTGCCGGCAGGGTCAGGCTGCCCAGGTCAGCTAATCCTCAGCCCTCAGGGAATCACATTGCAGAAAATGGACCTCCCTAAGACAGAATATTCGCCAAGGAAAAGAAGCATACAATGCCATTTGCAGCACCGTAGATGAGTCTAGAGGTAATCACGTGACTGGGAGTAAGTCAGAAAGTGAAAGACACATATCATATCATATCACTTATAGGTGTTACCTATAAATTGATACCAGGGCAGATATTTCCACGGAGAAGGGCAATCCCAGATTCATTAAACAAACTTATGGTTCACCAAAGGAAAGGTGTGAAGATTGAATTCATTACGATATTGGGGTTAACAGACATATACAAACACAGTAGACATATATAATCACCAAAGACCTACGGAGTACCAAGAGAAGACTACTCAACATTCTGTCATAACGTACATGGGAAAAGGATCCCAGGAAGAACAGACATATGTATATGTGTAAAAGAACCACCTCTTGCACACCTACAACAAGCTAAACGTTGTACTCAAACTTGCTGTAATAAAAAATAAAAAATTAAATTAAAAACACGAACAAGAAGTAGTGAGACAAACTTGAGGGGCTTTCTCCTGGCACATTCCGTTCTACATTCCAATCTAGAACGCGACTTCCATTGAGGCTCTGCTGCCCTAGTAACCAGATTAGGTAAGGGAGAACTGCTGCCACCTTGTGGCCATTTCACACAACAGCAGCTTTAATCCCAGCGCTAATGGTCAGTGGATATTCCAAATCATTACAGGCCTGTAAATGACACCTGCCCTGAAAACAAATCCTGGGGTCATATATCGACCAAAAAATTCAAAAGACGTCCATATTTCAAAACGATATTTTCAAGAGGCATATTTCACGCACATTAGTGTTCTGATTCTTTTGCTTTCTTTCTTTCTTTGTTAAAAAAACGGGAATGGAAAAAGGTAACCCTCAGAAGGGGCGAAAACGTTCACAAACGAATCAATGGACAAAGGTTTAATCTCCAATATATATATACAGCTCATGCAGCTTAATATTAATACAACAAACAACCCAATACAAAAATGGGCAGAAGATATAAATAGACGTTTCTTCAAAGAAGACACAGAGATGGCCAAGACGGACATGAAAAGCTGCTCAACATCACTAATTATTAGAGAAATGCAAATCAAAACTACAATGAGGTAAGACCTCACACCTGTTAGAATCGGCATCATCAGATAATCTACAAACAACAAATTCTGGGGAGGATGTGGACAAAAGGAACCCTCTTCCGCTATTGGTGGGAATGTAAATTGATACAGTCACTATGGAGAACAGTATGGAGGTTCCTTTAAAAAACTAAAAAGAGAATTACCATAGGATCCAGCAATCGCACTTCTGGGCATATACCCAGAGAAAACCATAAATCACAGAGACACATTCACCACAATGTTCATTGCAGCACTATTTACAATAGCCAGGTAATGGAAGCAACCTAAATGCCCACAGACAGACGAATGGATAAAGATATGGTACATATATAAAATGGAATATTACTCAGCCATAAAAAGGAATGAAACTGAGTTATTTGTAGAGAAGTTGATGGATCTAGAGACTGTCATACAGAGTGAAGTAAGTCAGAAAGAGAAAAACAAATATTGTATATTAATGCCTATATGTGGAACCTAGAAAAATGCTACAGATGAACTGGGTTGCAGGGCAGAAATAGAGACACAGAGGTAGAGAACAAACGTATGGACACAAAGTGGGGGAAGCCATGGGGTGGTGGTGGTGGGATGAGTTGGGAGATTGGGATTGACCTGTATACATGTATATGCATAAAATAGATAACTAATAATAACCTAGTATATAAAAAAATAAATAAAATTAAATTTCAAAAATTTTAAAAATAAAATGTAAAAATAAAACAGAAAAAAAGTACTTCCATTCACACTGATGTATTTATAAGAATGAATTATTTCCATGCTTATATCTATAAATACATAAAAGAGGAATAAAATCTAACTTGAACCAAAAAAGAAAAAAAAAAAACTGAACATAACAGTTATACAGACGAAAACACTACCAAGGCACTTGCTCCAGTGGTAAACAATTCTGAAATTGGTCAGAGGTGGGGAATCATCTCCCATACAGCCAGCAGCCCCACCCGCCCACGCAAGGACCGTCCTTATTGCAAAGCTGGGGGACGGTGCCGAGGCCTCTGTGAGTAAACGTGAGCTGAGCCCCAGGCCAGCTGCTGCTGAACTGTACCCACCCTTCCCAGGTGAAACACCTGAATATGTACAAGGGCTTGAAAGCCTAGAGGAAGGGCCGTGGAGCCACACCAGCGAAAGCACGCAGGCCACCTTGGTGCCTGCAGGTCATCCAGGATGAGCCTGGCCACGGGCGCTCTTCTGGAAGCTTTCCATTGCCCTGCCTGAGATACCCCTCCTGTCCCGGCCCCCACTCCTTTTTTTCCTTCCTCACCTCAGCCCAGAGAGATACTCCAGTGGAAGTTATGGGTGACACATCCTCTTCTTTACAGGTGGCAGCCTGGCAACTCCTGCAGAAAGTCCAGCAGAGCCCCACTCACACCGGGCCACCCACAAAGCCGTGGACCCTCACACCCTCCCACCAGCACAGCCCCGAGACTGCTGACGGGGCAGAAAATATGGAGTCAGGCACAGCTGCAGGGGCTATTGCTGCCTGGAGTGCTGTTTATATTGACCTCAACCCAGGCACACCTGGGGAGGGCTTGCCGGCAGGGTCAGGCTGCCCAGGTCAGCTAATCCTCAGGCCTCAGGGAATCACATTGCAGAAAATGGACCTCGCTAAGACAGAATATTAGCCAAGGAAAAAAAGCACACAATGCCATTTGCAGCAGCATAGATGAGTCTAGAGGTAATCACGTGACTTGGAGAACGTCAGAAAGTGAAAGACACATATCATATCATATCACTTATAGGTGTTACCTATAAATTGATACCAGGGCAGATATTTCCACGGAGAAGGGCAATCACAGATTCATTAAACAAACTTATGGTTCACCAAAGGAAAGGTGTGAGGATTGAATTCATTATGATATTGGGGTTAACAGACATATACAAACACAGTAGACGTATATAATCACCAGAGACCTACGGAGTGCCAAGAGAAGACTACTGAACATTCTGTCATAACGTACATGGGAAAAAGATCCCAGGAAGAACAGACATATGTATATGTGTAAAAGAACCACCTCTTGCACACCTACAACAAGCTAAACGTTGTACTCAAACATGCTGTAATAAAAAATAAAAAATTAAATTAAAAACACGAACAAGAAGTAGTGAGACACACTTGAGGGGCTTTCTCCTGGCACATTCCGTTCTAAATTCCAATCTAGAACGCGACTTCCATTGAAGCTCTGCTGCACTAGTAACCAGATTTGGTAAGGGAGAACTGCTGCCACCTTGTGGCCGTTTCACACAACAGCAGCTTTAATCCCAGCGCTAATGGTCAGTGGATGTTCCAAATCATTACAGGGCTGTAAATGACACCTGCCCTGAAAACAAATCCTGGGGTCATATATCGACCAAAAAATTCAAAAGACGTACATATTTCAAAACGACAGTTTCAAGAGGCATATTTCACGCACATTAGTGTTCTGATTCTTTTGCTTTCTTTCTTTGTTAAAAAAACGGGAATGGAAAAAGGCAACCCTCAGAATGGGCGAAAACGTTCACAAACGAATCAATGGACAAAGGTTTAATCTCCAATATATATATACAGCTCATGCAGCTTAATATTAATACAACAAACAACCCAATACAAAAATGGGCAGAAGATCTAAATAGACGTTTCTTCAAAGAAGACACAGAGATGGCCAAGACGCACATGAAAAGCTGCTCAACATCTCTAATTATTAGAGAAATGCAAATCAAAACTACTATGAGGTAAGACCTCACACCTGTTAGAATCGGCATCGTCAGATAATCTACAAACAACAAATTCTGGGGAGGGTGTGGACAAAAGGAACCCTCTTCCGCTATTGGTGGGAATGTAACTTGATACAGTCACTATGGAGAACAGTATGGAGGTCCCTTTGAAAAACTAAAAACAGAATTACAAAAGGATCCAGCAATCCCACTTCTGGGCATATACCCAGAGAAAACCATAAATCACAGAGACACATTCACCACAATGTTCATTGCAGCACTATTTACAATAGCCAGGTAATGGAAGCAACCTAAATGCCCACAGACAGACGAATGGATAAAGATGTGGTACATATATAAAATGGAATATTACTCAGCCATAAAAAGGAATGAAACTGAGTCATTTGTAGAGAAGTTGATGGATCTAGAGACTGTCATACAGAGTGAAGTAAGACAGAAAGAGAAAAACAAATACTGTATATTAATGCCTATATGTGGAACCTAGAAAAATGCTACAGATGAACTGGTTTGCAGGGCAGAAATAGAGACACAGAGGTAGAGAACAAACGTATGGACACAAAGTGGGGGAAGCCATGGGGTGGTGGTGGTGGTATGAGTTGGGAGATTGGGATTGACCTGTATACATGTCTATGCATAAAATAGATAACTAATAAAAACCTAGTGTATAAAAAAATAAAGAAAATTAAATTTCAAAATTTTTAAAAATAAAATGTAAAAATAAAACAGAAAAAAATTTCTTCCATTCACACTGATGTATTTATAAGAATGAATTATTTCCATGCTTATATCTATAAATACATAAAAGAGGATTAAAATCTAACTTGAACCAAAAAAGAAAAAAAAAAACTGAAACTAACAGTTATACAGAGGAAAACACTACCAAGGCCCTTGCTCCAGTGATAAACAATTCTGAAATTGGTCAGAGGTGGGGAATCATCTCCCATACAGCCAGCAGCCCCACCCGCCCACGCAAGGAGCGTCCTTATTGCAAAGCTGGGGGACCGTGCCGAGGCCTCTGTGAGTAAACGTGAGCTGAGCCCCAGGCCAGCTGCTGCTGAACTGTTCCCACCCTTCCCAGGTGAAACACCTGAATATGTACAAGGGCTTGAAAGCCTAGAGGAAGGGCCGTGGAGCCACACCAGCGACAGCACGCAGGCCAACTTGGTGCCTGAAGGTCATCCAGGATGGTCCTGGCCACGGGCGCTCTTCTGGAAGATTTCCATTGCCCTGCCTGAGATACCCCTCCTGTCCCGGACCCCTCTCCTTTTTTTCCTTCCTCACCTCAGCCCGGAGAGATATTCCAGTGGAAGTTATGGGTGACACATCCTCTTCTTTACAGGTGGCAGCCTGGCAACTCCTTCAGAAAGTCCAGCAGAGCCCCACTCACACCGGGCCACCCACAAAGCCGTGGACCATCACACCCTCCCACCAGCGCAGCCACGAGACTGCTGACGGGGCAGAGAATATGGAGTCAGGCACAGCTGCAGGGCTATTGCTGCCTGGAGTGCTGTTTATATTGATCTCAACCCAGGCACACCTGGGGAGGGCTTGCCGGCAGGGTCAGGCTGCCCAGGTCAGCTAATCCTCAGCCCTCAGGGAATCACATTGCAGAAAATGGACCTCCCTAAGACAGAATATTCGCCAAGGAAAAGAAGCATACAATGCCATTTGCAGCACCGTAGATGAGTCTAGAGGTAATCACGTGACTTGGAGTAAGTCAGAAAGTGAAAGACACATATCATATCATATCACTTATAGGTGTTACCTATAAATTGATACCAGGGCAGATATTTCCACGGAGAAGGGCAATCCCAGATTCATTAAACAAACTTATGGTTCACCAAAGGAAAGGTGTGAAGATTGAATTCATTACGATATTGGGGTTAACAGACATATACAAACACAGTAGACATATATAATCACCAAAGACCTACGGAGTACCAAGAGAAGACTACTCAACATTCTGTCATAACGTACATGGGAAAAGGATCCCAGGAAGAACAGACATATGTATATGTGTAAAAGAACCACCTCTTGCACACCTACAACAAGCTAAACGTTGTACTCAAACTTGCTGTAATAAAAAATAAAAAATTAAATTAAAAAAACGAACAAGAAGTAGTGAGACAAACTTGAGGGGCTTTCTCCTGGCACATTCCGTTCTACATTCCAATCTAGAACGCGACTTCCATTGAGGCTCTGCTGCCCTAGTAACCAGATTAGGTAAGGGAGAACTGCTGCCACCTTGTGGCCATTTCACACAACAGCAGCTTTAATCCCAGCGCTAATGGTCAGTGGATATTCCAAATCATTACAGGCCTGTAAATGACACCTGCCCTGAAAACAAATCCTGGGGTCATATATCGACCAAAAAATTCAAAAGACGTCCATATTTCAAAACGATATTTTCAAGAGGCATATTTCACGCACATTAGTGTTCTGATTCTTTTGCTTTCTTTCTTTCTTTGTTAAAAAAACGGGAATGGAAAAAGGTAACCCTCAGAAGGGGCGAAAACGTTCACAAACGAATCAATGGACAAAGGTTTAATCTCCAATATATATATACAGCTCATGCAGCTTAATATTAATACAACAAACAACCCAATACAAAAATGGGCAGAAGATCTAAATAGACGTTTCTTCAAAGAAGACACAGAGATGGCCAAGACGGACATGAAAAGCTGCTCAAGAGCACTAATTATTAGAGAAATGCAAATCAAAACTACAATGAGGTAAGACCTCACACCTGTTAGAATCGGCATCATCAGATAATCTACAAACAACAAATTCTGGGGAGGATGTGGACAAAAGGAACCCTCTTCCGCTATTGGTGGGAATGTAAATTGATACAGTCACTATGGAGAACAGTATGGACGTTCCTTTGAAAAACTAAAAACAGAATTACAATAGCATCCAGCAATCCCACTTCTGGGCATATACCCAGAGAAAACCATAAATCACAGAGACACATTCACCACAATGTTCATTGCAGCACTATTTACAATAGCCAGGTAATGGAAGCAACCTAAATGCCCACAGACAGACGAATGGATAAAGATGTGGTACATATATAAAATGGAATATTACTCAGCCATAAAAAGGAATGAAACTGAGTCATTTGTAGAGAAGTTGATGGATCTAGAGACTGTCATACAGAGTGAAGTAAGTCAGAAAGAGAAAAACAAATATTGTATATTAATGCCTATATGTGGAACCTAGAAAAATGCTACAGATGAACTGGGTTGCAGGGCAGAAATAGAGACACAGAGGTAGAGAACAAACGTATGGACACAAAGTGGGGGAAGCCATGGGGTGGTGGTGGTGGGATGAGTTGGGAGATTGGGATTGACCTGTATACATGTATATGCATAAAATAGATAACTAATAATAACCTAGTATATAAAAAAATAAATAAAATTAAATTTCAAAAATTTTAAAAATAAAATGTAAAAATAAAACAGAAAAAAAAGTACTTCCATTCACACTGATGTATTTATAAGAATGAATTATTTCCATGCTTATATCTATAAATACATAAAAGAGGAATAAAATCTAACTTGAACCAAAAAAGAAAAAAAAAAAACTGAACCTAACAGTTATACAGACGAAAACACTACCAAGGCACTTGCTCCAGTGGTAAACAATTCTGAAATTGGACAGAGGTGGGGAATCATCTCCCATACAGCCAGCAGCCCCACCCGCCCACGCAAGGACCGTCCTTATTGCAAAGCTGGGGGACGGTGCCGAGGCCTCTGTGAGTAAACGTGAGCTGAGCCCCAGGCCAGCTGCTGCTGAACTGTTCCCACCCTTCCCAGGTGAAACACCTGAATATGTACAAGGGCTTGAAAGCCTAGAGGAAGGGCCGTGGAGCCACACCAGCGAAAGCACGCAGGCCACCTTGGTGCCTGCAGGTCATCCAGGATGAGCCTGGCCACGGGCGCTCTTCTGGAAGCTTTCCATTGCCCTGCCTGAGATACCCCTCCTGTCCCGGCCCCCACTCCTTTTTTTCCTTCCTCACCTCAGCCCAGAGAGATACTCCAGTGGAAGTTATGGGTGACACATTGTCTTCTTTACAGGTGGCAGCCTGGCAACTCCTGCAGAAAGTCCAGCAGAGCCCCACTCACACCGGGCCACCCACAAAGCCGTGGACCCTCACACCCTCCCACCAGCACAGCCCCGAGACTGCTGACGGGGCAGAGAATATGGAGTCAGGCACAGCTGCAGGGGCTATTGCTGCCTGGAGTGCTGTTTATATTGACCTCAACCCAGGCACACCTGTGGAGGGCTTGCCGGCAGGGTCAGGCTGCCCAGGTCAGCTAATCCTCAGCCCTCAGGGAATCACGTTGCAGAAAATCGACCACGCTAAGACAGAATATTCGCCAAGGAAAAAAAGGACACAATGCCATTTGCAGCACCATAGATGAGTCTAGAGGTAATCACGTGACTTGGAGTAAGTCAGAAAGTGAAAGACACATATCATATCATATCACTTATAGGTGTTACCTATAAATTGATACCAGGGCAGATATTTCCACGGAGAGGGGCAATCACAGATTCATTAAACAAACTTATGGTTCACCAAAGGAAAGGTGTGAGGATTGAATTCATTATGATATTGGGGTTAACAGACATATACAAACACAGTAGACGTATATAATCACCAAAGACCTACGGAGTACCAAGAGAAGACTACTCAACATTCTGTCATAACGAACATGGGAATAGTATCCCAGGAAGAACAGACATATGTATATGTGTAAAAGAACCACCTCTTGCACACCTACAACAAGCTAAACGTTGTACTCAAACTTGCTGTAATAAAAAATAAAAAATTAAATTAAAAACACGAACAAGAAGTAGTGAGAAAAACTTGAGGGGCTTTCTCCTGGTACATTCCGTTCTACATTCCAATCTAGAATGTGACTTCCATTGAGGCTCTGCTGCCCTAGTAACCAGATTTGGTAAGGGAGAACTGCTGCCACCTTGTGGCCGTTTCACACAACAGCAGCTTTAATCCCAGCGCTAATGGTCAGTGGATATTCCAAATCATTACAGGCCTGTAAATGACACCTGCCCTGAAAACAAATCCTGGGGTCATATATCGACCAAAAAATTCAAAAGACGTCCATATTTCAAAACGACAGTTTCAAGAGACATATTTCACGCACATTAGTGTTCTGCTTCTTTTGATTTCTTTCTTTCTTTGTTAAAAAAACGGGAATGGAAAAAGGCAACCCTCAGAATGGGCGAAAACGTTCACAAACGAATCAATGGAAAACGGTTTAATCTCCAATATATATAAACAGCTCATGCAGCTTTATATTAATAAAACAAACAACCCAATACAAAAATGGGCAGAAGATCTAAATAGACGTTTCTTCAAAGAAGACACAGAGATGGCCAAGACGCACATGAAAAGCTGCTCAACATCACTAATTATTAGAGAAATGCAAATCAAAACTACAATGAGGTAAGACCTCACACCTGTTAGAATCGGCATCATCAGATAATCTACAAACAACAAATTCTGGGGAGGGTGTGGACAAAAGGAACCCTCTTCCGCTATTGGTGGGAATGTAAATTGATACAGTCACTATGGAGAACAGTATGGAGGTTCCTTTGAAAAACTAAAAACAGAATTACAATAGGATCCAGCAATCCCACTTCTGGGCATATACCCAGAGAAAACCATAAATCACAGAGACACATTCACCACAATGTTCATTGTAGCACTATTTACAATAGCCAGGTAATGGAAGCAACCTAAATGTCCACAGACAGACGAATGGATAAAGATGTGGTACATATATAAAATGGAATATTACTCAGCCATAAAAAGGAATGAAACTGAGTCATTTGTAGAGAATTTGATGGATCTAGAGACTGTCATACAGAGTGAAGTAAGTCAGAAAGAGAAAAACAAATATTGTATATTAATGCCTATATATGGAACCTAGAAAAATGCTACAGATGAACTGGTTTGCAGGGCAGAAATAGAGACACAGAGGTAGGGAACAAACGTATGGACACAATGTGGGGGAAGCCATGGGGTGGTGGTGGTGGGATGAGTTGGGAGATTGGGATTGACTTGTATACATGTTTATGCATATAATAGATAACTAGTAATAACCTACTGTATAAAAAAATAAATAAAATTAAATTTCAAATTTTTTTTTTTTTTTTTTTTTTTTTTTTGCGGTACGCGGGCCTCTCACTGTTGTGGTCTCTGCCGTTGGGAGCACAGGCTCCGGACGCTCAGGCTCAGCGGCGATGGCTCACGGACCCAGCTCCTCCGCGATGTGTGGGATCCTCCCGGACCAGGGCATGAACCTGTGTCCTCTGCAGCAGCAGGCGGACTCTCAACCAGTGCGCCACCAGGGAAGCCCGAAATTTCAAAATTTTTAAAAATAAAATGTAAAAATAAAACAGGAAAAAATTTCTTCCATTCACACTGATGTATTTTTAAGAATGAATTATTTCCATGCTTATATCTATAAATACATAAAAGAGGAATAAAATCTAACTTGAACCAAAAAAGAAAAAAAAACCCTGAACCTAACAGTTATACAGAGGAAAACACTACCAAGACACTTGCTCCAGTGGTAAACATTTCTGAAATTGGTCAGAGGTGGGGAATCATCTCCCATACTGCCAGCAGCCCTGCGCGCCCACGCAAGGAGCGTCCTTATTGCAAAGCTGGGGGACTGTGCCGAGGCCTCTGTGAGTAAACGTGAGGTGAGCCCCAGGCCAGCTGTTGCTCAACTGTTCCCACCCTTCCCAGGTGAAACAGCTGAATATGTACAAGGGCTTGAAAGCCTAGAGGAAGGGCCATGGAGCCACACCAGCGACAGCACGCAGGCCAACTTGGTGCCTGCAGGTCAGCCAGGATGGTCCTGGCCACGGGCGCTCTTCTGGAAGCTTTCCATTGCCCTGCCTGAGATACCCCTCCTGTCCCGGCCCCCACTCCTTTTTTTTCCTTCCTCACCTCATCCCGGAGAGATATTCCAGTGGAAGTTATGGGTGACACATCGTCTTCTTTACAGGTGGCAGCCTGGCAACTCCTGCAGAAATTCCAGCAGAGCCCCACTCACACCGGGCCACTCACAAAGCCGTGGACCCTCACACCCTCCCACCAGCACAGCCCCGAGACTGCTGACGGGGCAGAGAATATGGAGTCAGGCACAGCTGCAGGGGCTATTGCTGCCTGGAGCGCTGTTTATATTGACCTCAACCCAGGCACACCTGGGGAGGGCTTGCCGGCAGGGTCAGGCTGCCCAGGTCAGCTAATCCTCAGCCCTCAGGGAATCACATTGCAGAAAATGGACCTCGCTAAGACAGAATATTCGCAAAGGAAAAAAAGGACACAGTGCCATTTGCAGCACCGTAGATGAGTCTAGAGGTAATCACGTGACTTGGAATAAGTCAGAAAGTGAAAGACACATATCATATCATATCACTTATAAGTGTTACCTATAAATTGATACCAGGGCAGATATTTCCACGGAGAAGGGCAATCACAGATTCATTAAACAAACTTATGGATCACCAAAGGAAAGGTGTGAGGATTGAATTCATTACGATATTGGGGTTAACAGACATATACAAACACAGTAGACGTATATAATCACCAAAGACCTACGGAGTACCAAGAGAAGACTACTCAACATTCTGTCATAACGTACATGGGAAAAGGATCCCAGGAAGAACAGACATATGTATATGTGTAAAAGAACCACCTCTTGCACACCTACAACAAGCTAAACGTTGTACTCAAACTTGCTGTAATAAAAAATAAAAAATTAAATTAAAAACACGAACAAGAAGTAGTGAGACAAACTTGAGGGGCTTTATCCTGGCACATTCCGTTCTACATTCCAATCTAGAACGCGACTTCCATTGAGGCTCTGCTGCCCTAGTAACCAGATTTGGTAAGGGAGAACTGCTGCCACCTTGTGGCCGTTTCACACAACAGCAGCTTTAATCCCAGCGCTAATGGTCAGTGGATATTCCAAATCATTACAGGCCTGTAAATGACACCTGCCCTGAAAACAAATCCTGGGGTCATATATCGACCAAAAAATTCAAAAGACGTCCATATTTCAAAACGACAGTTTCAAGAGGCATATTTCACGCACATTAGTGTTCTGATTCTTTTGCTTTCTTTCTTTCTTTGTTAAAAATACGGGAATGGAAAAAGGCAACCCTCAGAATGGGCAAAAACGTTCACAAACGAATCAATGGACAAAGGTTTAATCTCCAATATATATAAACAGCACATGCAGCTTAATATTAATAAAACAAACAACCCAATACAAAAATGGGCAGAAGATCTAAAGAGACGTTTCTTCAAAGAAGACACAGAGATGGCCAAGACGCACATGAAAAGCTGCTCAACATCACTAATTATTAGAGAAATGCAAATCAAAACTACAATGAGGTAAGACCTCACACCTTTTAGAATCGGCATCGTCGATAATCAACAAACAACAAATTCTGGGGAGGGTGTGGACAAAAGGAACCCTCTTCTGCTATTGGTGGGAATGTAAATTGATACAGTCACTATGGAGAACAGTATGGAGTTTCCTTTAAAAAACTAAAAAGAGAATTACCATAGGATCCAGCAATCCCACTTCTGGGCATATACCCAGAGAAAACCATAAATCACAAAGACACATTCACACAATGTTCATTGCAGCACTATTTACAATAGCCAGGTAATGGAAGCAACCTAAATGGCCACAGACAGACGAATGGATAAAGATGTGGTACATATATAAAATGGAATATTACTCAGCCATAAAAAGGAATGAAACTGGGTCATTTGTAGAGAAGTTGATGGATCTAGAGACTGTCATACAGAGTGAAGTAAGTCAGAAAGAGAAAAACAAATATTGTATATTAATGCCTATATGTGGAACCTAGAAAAATGGTACAGATGAACTGGTTTGCAGGGCAGAAATAGAGACACAGAGGTAGAGAACAAACGTATGGACACAAAGTGGGGGAAGCCATGGGGTGGTGGTGGTGGGATGAGTTGGGAGATTGGGATTGACCTGTATACATGTTTACGCATAAAATAGATAAGTAATAATAACCTACTGTATAAAAAAATAAATAAAATTAAATTTCAAAATTTTTAAAAATAAAATGTAAAAATAAAACAGAAAAAAATTTCTTCCATTCACACTGATGTATTTATAAGAATGAATTATTTCCATGCTTATATCTATAAATACATAAAAGAGGAATAAAATCTAACTTGAACCAAAAAAGAAAAAAAAAACCCTGAACCTAACTGTTATACAGAGGAAAACACTACCAAGGCACTTGCTCCAGTGGTAAACAATTCTGAAATTGGTCAGAGGTGGGGAATCATCTCCCATACAGCCAGCAGCCCCGCCCGCCCACGCAAGGAGCGTCCTTATTGCAAAGCTGGGGGACTGTGCCGAGGCCTCTGTGAGTAAACGTGAGCTGAGCCCCAGGCCAGCTGCTGCTGAACTGTTCCCACCCTTCCCAGGTGAAACACCTGAATATGTACAAGGGCTTGAAAGCCTAGAGGAAGGGCCGTGGAGCCACACCAGTGACAGCACGCAGGCCAACTTGGTGCCTGCAGGTCAGCCAGGATGGTACTGGCCACGGGCGCTCTTCTGGAAGCTTTCCATTGCCCTGCCTGAGATACCCCTCCTGTCCCGGCCCCCACTCCATTTTTCCTTCCTCACCTCAGCCCGGAGAGATATTCCAGTGGAAGTTACGGGTGACACATCCTCTTCTTTACAGGTGGCAGCCTGGCAACTCCTGAAGAAATTCGAGCAGAGCCCCACTCACACCGGGCCACCCACAAAGCCGTGGACCCTCACACCCTCCCACCAGCACAGCCCCGAGACTGCTGACGGGGCAGAGAATATGGAGTCAGGCACAGCTGCAGGGGCTATTGCTGCCTGGAGTGCTGTTTATATTGACCTCAACCCAGGCACACCTGGTGAGGGCTTGCCGGCAGGGTCAGGCTGCCCAGGTCAGCTAATCCTCAGCACTCAGGGAATCACATTGTAGAAAATGGACCTCGCTAAGACAGAATATTCGCCAAGGAAAAAAAGGACACAATGCCATTTGCAGCACCGTAGATGAGTCTAGAGGTAATCACGTGACTTGTAGTAAGTCAGAAAGTGAAAGACACATATCATATCATATCACTTATAGGTGTTACCTAAAAATGGATACCAGGGCAGATATTTCCACCGAGAAGGGCAATCAGAGATTCATTAAACAAACTTATGGTTCACCAATGGAAAGGTGTGAGGATTGGTTTCATTACGATATCGGGGTTAACAGACTTATACAAACACAGGTGACATATATAATCACCAAAGAGCTATGGAATACCAAAAGACTACTCAACATTCTGTCATAACGTACATGGGAAAAGGATCCCAGGAAAAACAGACATGTGTATATGTGTAAAAGAACCACATCTTCCACACCTCCAACAAGCCAAACATTGTAATCAAACTTGCTGTAATAAAAAATAAAAATTAAATTAAAAACACGAACAAGAAGTAGGGAGACAAACTTGAGGGGCTTTCTCCTGGCACATTCCATTCTAAATTCCAATCTCGAACAGGACTTCCATTGAGGCTCTGTTGCCCTAGAAACCAGAATTGGTAAGGGAGAACTGCTGCCACCTTGTGGCCGTTTCACACAACAGCAGCTTTAATCCCAGCGCTAAAGGTCAGTTGATATTCAAAATCATTGCAGGCCTGTAAATGACACCTGCCCTGAATACAAATCCTGGGGTCACATATCGACCAAAAAATTCAAAGGACGTCCATATTTCAAAACGACCGTTTCAAAAGGCATATTTTATGCACATTAGTTTTCTGCTTCTTTTTCTTTCTTTCTTTTTTGGTTAAAAAAACGGGAATGGAAAAAGGCATCCCTCAGAAGGGGCGAAAATAGTTGCAAACGAATCAATGGACAAAGGTTTAATCTCCAATATATATAAACAGCTCATGCAGCTTAATATTAAAAAAACAAACAACCCAATACAAAAATGGGCAGAAGATCTAAAGATACGTTTCTTCAAGGAAGACACAGAGATGGCCAAGACGCACATGAAAAGCTGCTCAACAGCACTAATTATTAGAGAAATGCAAATCAAAACTACAATGAAGTATCACCTCACACCTGTTAGAATCGGCATCATCAGAAAATCTACAAACAACAAATTCTGGGGAGGGTGTGGACAAAAGGAGCCCTCTTCCACTACTGGTGGGAATGTAAATTGATACAGTCACTATGGAGAACAGTATGGAGTTTCCTTAAAAAAAAACTAGAAATAGAATTACCATCTGATCCAGCAATCCCACTTCTGGGCATATACACAAAGAAAACCATAAATCAAAAAGGCACATTCACCACAATGTTCACTGCAGCACTATTTACAATAGCCAGGTAATGGAAGCAACCTAAATGCCCACAGACAGATGAATGGATAAAGATGTGGTACATGTATAAAATGGAATATTACTCAGCCATAAAAAGGAATGAAACTGGGTCATTTGTAGAGACATCGATGGATCTAGAGACTGTCATACAGAATGAAGTAAGTCAGAAAGAGGAAAACAAATATTGTATATTAATGCATATATGTGGAACCTAAAAACTGGTACAGATGAACTGGTTTGCAGGGAAGAAATAGAGACAGAGGTAGAGAACAAACGTATGGACACCAAGTGTGGGAAGCCATGGTGTGGTGGTGGTGGGATGAGTTGGGAGATTGGGATTGACCTGCATACATGTATAAGCATAAAATACATAACTAATAATAACCTGCTGTATAAAAAAATAAATCACATTAAATTTCAAAATTTTAAAAAAGAAAATTTGAAAATAATACAGAAAAAAGTTCTTCCCTTCACACAGATGTATTTATAGGAATGAATTGTTTCCATGCTTATATCTATAAATACATAAAAGAGGAATAAAATCTAACTTGAACCATAAAAGAAAAAAAAACCTGAACCCACCAGTTATACAGAGGAAAACCCTATCAGGGCACTTGCTCCAGCGGTAAACAATTCTGAAATTGGTCAGAGGTGGGGAATCTTCTCCCATACAGCCAGCAACCCACACCCCACGCAAGGAGCGTCCTCATTGCAAAGCTGGGGGATCGTGCAGAGGCATCTCTGAATAAAGGTGAGCTGAGCCCCAGGCCAGCTGCTGCTGAACTGTTCCCACCCTTCCCAGGTAAAACACCTGAATATGTACAAGGGCTTGAAAGACTAGAGGAAGGGCCGTGGAGCCACACCAGCAACAGCACGCTGGCCAACTTGGTGCCTGCAGGCCAGCCAGGGTGGTCCTGCCCCCGGGCGCTCTTCCGGAAGCTTTCCATTGTCCTGCCTGAGATACCCCACCTGTCCCGGCCCCCACTGCTTTTTTCCTTCCTCACCTCTGTCCGGAGAGAAATTCCAGCAGAAGGTATGGGTGACACATCCTCTTCTTTACAGGTGGCAGCCTGGCAACTCCTGCAGAAAGGCCAGCAGAACCCCACTCACACCGGGCCACCAACAAAGCTGTGGCCCCTCATTCCCTCCCACCAGCACAGCACCGAGACTGCTGACGGGGCAGAGAATATGGAGTCAGGCCCGGCTTCAGGGGCTATTGCTGAATGGAGCGCTGTTTATATTGACCTCAACGAGGCAGACCTGGGGAGGGCCGGGCGGCAGGTTAAGGCTGCCCAGGTCAGCTAATCCACAACACTCAGGGAATCACATTGTTGAAAATGGACCTCGCTAAGGCAGAAGAGAAGCCAAGGACAAAAAGAACACAATGCCATTTGCACCACCGTAGATGAGTCTAGAGGTAATCACGTGACTTGTAGTAAGTCAGAAAGTGAAAGACACATATCATATCATATCACTTATAGGTGTTACCTAAAAATGGATACCAGGGCAGATATTTCCACCGAGAAGGGCAATCAGAGATTCATTAAACAAACTTATGGTTCACCAATGGAAAGGTGTGAGGATTGGTTTCATTACGATATCGGGGTTAACAGACTTATACAAACACAGGTGACATATATAATCACCAAAGACCTATGGAATACCAAAAGACTACTCAACATTCTGTCATAACGTACATGGGAAAAGGATCCCAGGAAAAACAGACATGTGTATATGTGTAAAAGAACCACATCTTCCACACCTCCAACAAGCCAAACATTGTAATCAAACTTGCTGTAATAAAAAATATAAATTAAATTAAAAACACGAACAAGAAGTAGGGAGACAAACTTGAGGGGCTTTCTCCTGGCACATTCCATTCTAAATTCCAATCTCGAACACGACTTCCATTGAGGCTCTGTTGCCCTAGAAACCAGAATTGGTAAGGGAGAACTGCTGCCACCTTGTGGCCGTTTCACACAACAGCAGCTTTAATCCCAGCGCTAAAGGTCAGTTGATATTCAAAATCATTGCAGGCCTATAAATGACACCTGCCCTGAAAACAAATCCTGGGGTCACATATCGACCAAAAAATTCAAAGGACGTCCATATTTCAAAACGACCGTTTCAAAAGGCATATTTTATGCACATTAGTTTTCTGCTTCTTTTTCTTTCTTTCTTTTTTGGTTAAAAAAACGGGAATGGAAAAAGGCATCCCTCAGAAGGGGCGAAAATAGTTGCAAACGAATCAATGGACAAAGGTTTAATCTCCAATATATATAAACAGCTCATGCAGCTTAATATTAAAAAAACAAACAACCCAATACAAAAATGGGCAGAAGATCTAAAGATACGTTTCTTCAAGGAAGACACAGAGATGGCCAAGACGCACATGAAAAGCTGCTCAACAGCACTAATTATTAGAGAAATGCAAATCAAAACTACAATGAGGTATCACCTCACACCTGTTAGAATCGGCATCATCAGAAAATCTACAAACAACAAATTCTGGGGAGGGTGTGGACAAAAGGAGCCCTCTTCCACTATTGGTGGGAATGTGAATTGATACAGTCTCTATGGAGAACAGTATGGAGTTTCCTTAAAAAAATCCTAGAACTAGATTTACCATCTGATCCAGCAATCCCACTTCTGGGCATATACCCAAAGAAAACCATAAATCAAAAAGGCACATTCACCACAATGTTCATTGCAGCACTATTTACAATAGCCAGGTAATGGAAGCAACCTAAATGCCCACAGACAGATGAATGGATAAAGATGTGGTACATGTATAAAATGGAATATTACTCAGCCATAAAAAGGAATGAAACTGGGTCATTTGTAGAGACATCGATGGATCTAGAGACTGTCATACAGAATGAAGTAAGTCAGAAAGAGGAAAACAAATATTGTATATTAATGCATATATGTGGAACCTAAAAACTGGTACAGATGAACTGGTTTGCAGGGAAGAAATAGAGACAGAGGTAGAGAACAAACGTATGGACACCAAGTGTGGGAAGCCATGGTGTGGTGGTGGTGGGGTGAGTTGGGAGATTGGGATTAACCTGCATACATGTATATGCATAAAATCCATAACTAATAATAACCTGCTGTATAAAAAAATAAATCACATTAAATTTCAAAATTTTAAAAAAGAAAATTTAAAAATAATACAGAAAAAAGTTCTTCCCTTCACACAGATGTATTTATAGGAATGAATTATTTCCATGCTTATCTCTATAAATACATAAAAGAGGAATAAAATCTAACTTGAACCATAAAAGAAAAAAAAACCTGAACCCACCAGTTATACAGAGGAAAACCCTATCAGGGCACTTGCTCCAGCGGTAAACAATTCTGAAATTGGTCAGAGGTGGGGAATCTTCTCCATTACAGCAAGCAACCCACACCCCACGCAAGGAGCGTCCTCATTGCAAAGATGGGGGATCGGGCAGAGGCATCTCTGAATAAAGGTGAGCTGAGCCCCAGGCCAGCTGCTGCTGAACTGTTCCCACCCTTCCCAGGTAAAACACCTGAATATGTACAAGGGCTTTAAAGACTAGAGGAAGGGCCATGGAGCCACACCAGCAACAGCACGCTGGCCAACTTGGTGCCTGCAGGACAGCCAGGGTGGTCCTGCCCCCGGGCGCTCTTCCGGAAGCTTTCCATTGTCCTGCCTGAGATACCCCACCTGTCCCGGCCCCCACTGCTTTTTTCCTTCCTCACCTCTGTCCGGAGAGGAATTCCAGCGGAAGGTATGGGTGACACATCCTCTTCTTTACAGGTGGCAGCCTGGCAACTCCTGCTGAAAGGCCAGCAGAACCCCACTCACACCGGGCCACCAACAAAGCTGTGGCCCCTCATTCCATCCCACCAGCACAGCCCCGAGACTGCTGACGGGGCAGAGAATATGGAGTCAGGCCCGGCTTCAGGGGCTATTGCTGAATAGAGCGCTGTTTATATTGACCTCAACCAGGCAGACCTGGGGAGGGCCGGGCGGCAGGGTAAGGCTGCCCAGGTCAGCTAATCCACAACACTCAGGGAATCACATTGTTGAAAATGGACCTCGCTAAGGCAGAATAGAAGCCAAGGAAAATAAGGACACAATGCCATTTGCAGCGCCGTAGATGAGTCTAGAGGTAATCACGTGACTTGTAGTAAGTCAGAAAGTGAAAGACACATATCATATCATATCACTTATAGGTGTTACCTAAAAATGGATACCAGGGCAGATATTTCCACCGAGAAGGGCAATCAGAGATTCATTAAACAAACTTATGGTTCACCAATGGAAAGGTGTGAGGATTGGTTTCATTACGATATCGGGGTTAACAGACTTATACAAACACAGGTGACATATATAATCACTAAAGACCTACGGAATACCAAAAGACTACTCAACATTCTGTCATAACGTACATGGGAAAAGGATCCCAGGAAAAACAGACATTTGTATATGTGTAAAAGAACCACATCTTCCACACCTCCAACAAGCCAAACATTGTAATCAAACTTGCTGTAATAAAAAATAAAAATTAAATTAAAAACACGAACAAGAAGTAGGGAGACAAACTTGAGGGGCTTTCTCCTGGCACCTTCCATTCTAAATTCCAATCTAGAACACGACTTCCATTGAGGCTCTGTTGCCCTAGTAACCAGAATTGGTAAGGGAGAACTGCTGCCACCTTCTGGCCGTTTCACACAACAGCAGCTTTAATCCCAGCGCTAAAGGTCAGTTGATATTCAAAATCATTGCAGGCCTGTAAATGACACCTGCCCTGAAAACAAATCCTGGGGTCACATATCGACCAAAAAATTCAAAGGACGTCCATATTTCAAAACGACCGTTTCAAAAGGCATATTTTATGCACATTAGTTTTCTGCTTCTTTTTCTTTCTTTCTTTTTTGGTTAAAAAAACGGGAATGGAAAAAGGCATCCCTCAGAAGGGGCGAAAATAGTTGCAAACGAATCAATGGACAAAGGTTTAATCTCCAATATATATAAACAGCTCATGCAGCTTAATATTAAAAAAACAAACAACCCAATACAAAAATGGGCAGAAGATCTAAAGATACGTTTCTTCAAGGAAGACACAGAGATGGCCAAGACGCACATGAAAAGCTGCTCAACAGCACTAATTATTAGAGAAATGCAAATCAAAACTACAATGAGGTATCACCTCACACCTGTTAGAATCGGCATCATCAGAAAATCTTCAAACAACAAATTCTGGGGAGGGTGTGGACAAAAGGAGCCCTCTTCCACTATTGGTGGGAATGTAAATTGATACAGTCACTATGGAGAACAGTATGGAGTTTCCTTAAAAAAAAACTAGAACTAGAATTACCATCTGATCCAGCAATCCCACTTCTGGGCATATACCCAAAGAAAACCATAAATCAAAAAGGCACATTCACCACAATGTTCATTGCAGCACTATTTACAATAGCCAGGTAATGGAAGCAACCTAAATGCCCACAGACAGATGAATGGATAAAGATGTGGTACATGTATAAAATGGAATATTACTCAGCCATAAAAAGGAATGAAACTGGGTCATTTGTAGAGACATCGATGGATCTAGAGACTGTCATACAGAATGAAGTAAGTCAGAAAGAGGAAAACAAATATTGTATATTAATGCATATATGTGGAACCTATAAACTGGTACAGATGAACTGGTTTGCAGGGAAGAAATAGAGACAGAGGTAGAGAACAAACGTATGGACACCAAGTGTGGGAAGCCATGGTGTGGTGGTGGTGGGGTGAGTTGGGAGATTGGGATTGACCTGCATACATGTATATGCATAAAATCCATAACTAATAATAACCTGCTGTATAAAAAAATAAATCACATTAAATTTCAAAATTTTAAAAAAGAAAATTTAAAAATAATACAGAAAAAAGTTCTTCCCTTCACACAGATGTATTTATAGGAATGAATTATTTCCATGCTTATCTCTATAAATACATAAAAGAGGAATAAAATCTAACTTGAACCATAAAAGAAAAAAAAACCTGAACCCACCAGTTATACAGAGGAAAACCCTATCAGGGCACTTGCTCCAGCGGTAAACAATTCTGAAATTGGTCAGAGGTGGGGAATCTTCTCCCATACAGCAAGCAACCCACACCCCACGCAAGGAGCGTCCTCATTGCAAACCTGGGGGATCGGGCAGAGGCATCTCTGAATAAAGGTGAGCTGAGCCCCAGGCCAGCTGCTGCTGAACTGTTCCCACCCTTCCCAGGTAAAACACCTGAATATGTACAAGGGCTTTAAAGACTAGAGGAAGGGCCATGGAGCCACACCAGCAACAGCACGCTGGCCAACTTGGTGCCTGCAGGACAGCCAGGGTGGTCCTGCCCCCGGGCGCTCTTCCGGAAGCTTTCCATTGTCCTGCCTGAGATACCCCACCTGTCCCGGCCCCCACTGCTTTTTTCCTTCCTCACCTCTGTCCGGAGAGGAATTCCAGCGGAAGGTATGGGTGACACATCCTCTTCTTTACAGGTGGCAGCCTGGCAACTCCTGCTGAAAGGCCAGCAGAACCCCACTCACACCGGGCCACCAACAAAGCTGTGGCCCCTCATTCCCTCCCACCAGCATAGCCCCGAGACTGCTGACGGGGCAGAGTATATGGAATCAGACCCGGCTTCAAGGGCTATTGCTGAATGGAGCGCTGTTTATATTGACCTCAACCAGGCAGACCTGGGGAGGGCCGGGCGGCAGGGTAAGGCTGCCCAGGTCAGCTAATCCACAACACTCAGGGAATCACATTGTTGAAAATGGACCTCGCTAAGGCAGAATAGAAGCCAAGGAAAATAAGGACACAATGCCATTTGCAGCGCCGTAGATGAGTCTAGAGGTAATCACGTGACTTGTAGTAAGTCAGAAAGTGAAAGACACATATCATATCATATCACTTATAGGTGTTACCTAAAAATGGATACCAGGGCAGATATTTCCACCGAGAAGGGCAATCAGAGATTCATTAAACAAACTTATGGTTCACCAATGGAAAGGTGTGACGATTGGTTTCATTACGATATCGGGGTTAACAGACTTATACAAACACAGGTGACATATATAATCACTAAAGACCTACGGAATACCAAAAGACTACTCAACATTCTGTCATAACGTACATGGGAAAAGGATCCCAGGAAAAACAGACATTTGTATATGTGTAAAAGAACCACATCTTCCACACCTCCAACAAGCCAAACATTGTAATCAAACTTGCTGTAATAAAAAATAAAAATTAAATTAAAAACACGAACAAGAAGTAGGGAGACAAACTTGAGGGGCTTTCTCCTGGCACCTTCCATTCTAAATTCCAATCTAGAACACGACTTCCATTGAGGCTCTGTTGCCCTAGTAACCAGAATTGGTAAGGGAGAACTGCTGCCACCTTGTGGCCGTTTCACACAACAGCAGCTTTAATCCCAGCGTTAATGGTCAGTTGATATTCAAAATCATTGCAGGCCTGTAAATGACACCTGCCCTGAAAACAAATCCTGGGGTCAAATATCGACCAAAAAATTCAAAGGACGTCCATATTTCAAAACGACCGTTTCAAAAGGCATATTTTATGCACATTAGTTTTCTGCTTGTTTTTCTTTCTTTCTTTTTTGGTTAAAAAAACGGGAATGGAAAAAGGCATCCCTCAGAAGGGGCGAAAATAGTTGCAAACGAATCAATGGACAAAGGTTTAATCTCCAATATATATAAACAGCTCATGCAGCTTAATATTAAAAAAACAAACAACCCAATACAAAAATGGGCAGAAGATCTAAAGATACGTTTCTTCAAGGAAGACACAGAGATGGCCAAGACGCACATGAAAAGCTGCTCAACAGCACTAATTATTAGAGAAATGCAAATCAAAACTACAATGAGGGGCCTCCCTGGTGGCGCAGTGGTTGAGAGTCCGCCTGCCGATGCAGGGGATGTGGGTTCGTGCCCCGGTCTGGGAGGATCCCATGTGCCGCGGAGCGGCTGGGCCCGTGAGCCATGGCCGCTGGGCCTGCGCGTCCGGAGCCTGTGTTCCGCAGCGGGAGAGGCCACGACAGTGAGAGGCCCGCATACCGCAAAAAAAAGAAAAAAAAAAAAAAAAAAAAAAAAGGAAAAACTACAATGAGGTATCACCTCACACCTGTTAGAATCGGCATCATCAGAAAATCTACAAACAACAAATTCTGGGGAGGGTGTGGACAAAAGGAGCCCTCTTCTACTATTGGTGGGAATGTAAATTGATACAGTCACTATGGAGAACAGTATGGAGTTTCCTTAAAAAAAAACTAGAAATAGAATTACCATCTGATCCAGCAATCCCACTTCTGGGCATATACCCAAAGAAAACCATAAATCAAAAAGGCACATTCACCACAATGTTCATTGCAGCACTATTTACAATAGCCAGGTAATGGAAGCAACCTAAATGCCCACAGACAGATGAATGGATAAAGATGTGGTACATGTATAAAATGGAATATTACTCAGCCATAAAAAGGAATGAAACTGGGTCATTTGTAGAGACATCGATGGATCTAGAGACTGTCATACAGAATGAAGTAAGTCAGAAAGAGGAAAACAAATATTGTATATTAATGCATATATGTGGAACCTAAAAACTGGTACAGATGAACTGGTTTGCAGGGAAGAAATAGAGACAGAGGTAGAGAACAAACGTATGGACACCAAGTGTGGGAAGCCATGGTGTGGTGGTGGTGGGGTGAGTTGGGAGATTGGGATTGACCTGCATACATGTATATGCATAAAATACATAACTAATAATAACCTGCTGTATAAAAAAATAAATAACATTAAATTTCAAAATTTTAAAAAAGAAAATTTAAAAATAATACAGAAAAAAGTTCTTCCCTTCACACAGATGTATTTATAGGAATGAATTATTTCCATGCTTATCTCTATAAATACATAAAAGAGGAATAAAATCTAACTTGAACCATAAAAGAAAAAAAATACCTGAACCCACCAGTTATACAGAGGAAAACACTATCAGGGCACTTGCTCCAGCGGTAAACAATTCTGAAATTGGTCAGAGGTGGGGAATCTTCGCCCATACAGCCAGCAACCCACACCCCACGCAAGGAGCGTCCTCATTGCAAAGCTGGGGGATCGGGCAGAGGCATCTCTGAATAAAGGTGAGCTGAGCCCCAGGCCAGCTGCTGCTGAACTGTTCCCACCCTTCCCAGGTAAAACACCTGAATATGTACAAGGGCTTGAAAGACTAGAGGAAGGGCCGTGGAGTCACACCAGCAACAGCACGCTGGCCAACTTGGTGCCTGCAGGCCAGCCAGTGTGGTCCTGCCCCCGGGCGCTCTTCCGGAAGCTTTCCATTGTCCTGCCTGAGATACCCCACCTGTCCCGGCCCCCACTGCTTTTTTCCTTCCTCACCTCTGTCCGGAGAGAAATTCCAGCAGAAGGTATGGGTGACACATCCTCTTCTTTACAGGTGGCAGCCTGGCAACTCCTGCAGAAAGGCCAGCAGAACCCCACTCACACCGGGCCACCAACAAAGCTGTGGCCCCTCATTCCCTCCCACCAGCACAGCCCCGAGACTGCTGACGGGGCAGAGAATATGGAGTCAGGCACGGCTTCAGGGGCTATTGCTGCCTGGAGCGCTGTTTATATTGACCTCAACCAGGCACACCTGGGGAGGGCCGGGCGGCAGGGTAAGGCTGCCCAGGTAAGCTAATCCACAACACTCAGGGAATCACATTGTTGAAAATGGACCTCGCTAAGGCAGAAGAGAAGCCAAGGACAAAAAGAACACAATGCCATTTGCACCACCGTAGATGAGTCTAGAGGTAATCACGTGACTTGTAGTAAGTCAGAAAGTGAAAGACACATATCATATCATATCACTTATAGGTGTTACCTAAAAATGGATACCAGGGCAGATATTTCCACCGAGAAGGGCAATCAGAGATTCATTAAACAAACTTATGGTTCACCAATGCAAAGGTGTGAGGATTGGTTTCATTACGATATCGGGGTTAACAGACTTATACAAACACAGGTGACATATATAATCACTAAAGACCTACGGAATACCAAAAGACTACTCATCATTCTGTCATAACGTACATGGGAAAAGGATCCCAGGAAAAACAGACATTTGTATATGTGTAAAAGAACCACATCTTCCACACCTCCAACAAGCCAAACATTGTAATCAAACTTGCTGTAATAAAAAATAAAAATTAAATTAAAAACACGAACAAGAAGTAGGGAGACAAACTTGAGGGGCTTTCTCCTGGCACATTCCATTCTAAATTCCAATCTAGAACACGACTTCCATTGAGGCTCTGTTGCCCTAGTAACCAGAATTGGTAAGGGAGAACTGCTGCCACCTTGTGGCCGTTTCACACAACAGCAGCTTTAATCCCAGCGTTAATGGTCAGTTGATATTCAAAATCATTGCAGGCCTGTAAATGACACCTGCCTTGAAAACAAATCCTGGGGTCACATATCAACCAAAAAATTCAAAGGACGTCCATATTTCAAAACGACCGTTTCAAAAGGCATATTTTATGCACATTAGTTTTCTGCTTCTTTTTCTTTCTTTCTTTTTTGGTTAAAAAAACGGGAATGGAAAAAGGCATCCCTCAGAAGGGGCGAAAATAGTTGCAAACGAATCAATGGACAAAGGTTTAATCTCCAATATATATAAACAGCTCATGCAGCTTAATATTAAAAAAACAAACAACCCAATACAAAAATGGGCAGAAGATCTAAAGATGCGTTTCTACAAGGAAGACACAGAGATGGCCAAGACGCACATGAAAAGCTGCTCAACAGCACTAATTATTAGAGACATGCAAATCAAAACTTCAATGAGGTATCACCTCACACCTGTTAGAATCGGCATCATCAGAAAATCTACAAACAACAAATTCTGGGGAGGGTGTGGACAAAAGGAGCCCTCTTCCACTATTGGTGGGAATGTAAATTGATACAGTCTCTATGGAGAACAGTATGGAGTTTCCTTAAAAAAAACTAGAAATAGAATTACCATCTGATCCAGCAATCCCACTTCTGGGCATATACCCAAAGAAAACCATAAATCAAAAAGGCACATTCACCACAATGTTCATTGCAGCACTATTTACAATAGCCAGGTAATGGAAGCAACCTAAATGCCCACAGACAGATGAATGGATAAAGATGTGGTACATGTATAAAATGGAATATTACTCAGCCATAAAAAGGAATGAAACTGGGTCATTTGTAGAGACATCGATGGATCTAGAGACTGTCATACAGAATGAAGTAAGTCAGAAAGAGGAAAACAAATATTGTATATTAATGCATATATGTGGAACCTAAAAACTGGTACAGATGAACTGGTTTGCAGGGAAGAAATACAGACAGAGGTAGAGAACAAACGTATGGACACCAAGTGTGGGAAGCCATGGTGTGGTGGTGGTGGGGTGAGTTGGGAGATTGGGATTGACCTGCATACATGTATATGCATAAAATATATAACTAATAATAACCTGCTGTATAAAAAAATAAATAACATTAAATTTCAAAATTTTAAAAAAGAAAATTTAAAAATAATACAGAAAAAAGTTCTTCCCTTCACACAGATGTATTTATAGGAATGAATTATTTCCATGCTTATCTCTATAAATACATAAAAGAGGAATAAAATCTAACTTGAACCATAAAAGAAAAAAAAACCTAAACCCAGCAGTTATACAGAGGAAAACCCTATCAGGGCACTTGCTCCAGCGGTAAACAATTCTGAAATTGGTCAGAGGTGGGGAATCTTCTCCCATACAGCCAGCAACCCACACCCCACGCAAGGAGCGTCCTCATTGCAAAGCTGGGGGATCGGGCAGAGGCATCTCTGAATAAAGGTGAGCTGAGCCCCAGGCCCCCTGCTGCTGAACTGTTCCCACCCTTCCCAGGTAAAACACCTGAATATATACAAGGGCTTTAAAGACTAGAGGAAGGGCCATGGAGCCACACCAGCAACAGCACGCTGGCCAACTTGGTGCCTGCAGGACAGCCAGGGTGGTCCTGCCCCCGAGCGCTCTTCCGGAAGCTTTCCATTGTCCTGCCTGAGATACCCCACCTGTCCCGGCCCCCACTGCTTTTTTCCTTCCTCACCTCTGTCCGGAGAGGAATTCCAGCGGAAGGTATGGGTGACACATCCTCATCTTTACAGGTGGCAGCCTGGCAACTCCTGCAGAAAGGCCAGCAGAACCCCACTCACACCGGGCCAGCAACAAAGCTGTGGCCCCTCATTCCCTCCCACCAGCACAGCCCCGAGACTGCTGACGGGGCAGAGAATATGGAGTCAGGCCCGGCTTCAGGGGCTATTGCTGAACGGAGCGCTGTTTATATTGACCTCAACCAGGCAGACCTGGGGAGGGCCGGGCGGCAGGTTAAGGCTGCCCAGGTCAGCTAATCCACAACACTCAGGGAATCACATTGTTGAAAATGGACCTCGCTAAGGCAGAAGAGAAGCCAAGGACAAAAAGAACACAATGCCATTTGCACCACCGTAGATGAGTCTAGAGGTAATCACGTGACTTGTAGTAAGTCAGAAAGTGAAAGACACATATCATATCATATCACTTATAGGTGTTACCTAAAAATGGATACCAGGGCAGATATTTCCACCGAGAAGGGCAATCAGAGATTCATTAAACAAACTTATGGTTCACCAATGGAAAGGTGTGAGGATTGGTTTCATTACGATATCAGGGTTAACAGACTTATACAAACACAGGTGACATATATAATCACCAAAGACCTATGGAATACCAAAAGACTACTCAACATTCTGTCATAACGTACATGGGAAAAGGATCCCAGGAAAAACAGACATGTGTATATGTGTAAAAGAACCACATCTTCCACACCTCCAACAAGCGAAACATTGTAATCAAACTTGCTGTAATAAAAAATAAAAATTAAATTAAAAACACGAACAAGAAGTAGGGAGACAAACTTGAGGGGCTTTCTCCTGGCACATTCCATTCTAAATTCCAATCTCGAACACGACTTCCATTGAGGCTCTGTTGCCCTAGTAACCAGAATTGGTAAGGGAGAACTGCTGCAACCTTGTGGCCGTTTCACACAACAGCAGCTTTAATCCCAGCGCTAAAGGTCAGTTGATATTCAAAATCATTGCAGGCCTGTAAATGACACCTGCCCTGAAAACAAATCCTGGGGTCACATATCGACCAAAAAATTCAAAGGACGTCCATATTTCAAAACGACCGTTTCAAAAGGCATATTTTATGCACATTAGTTTTCTGCTTGTTTTTCTTTCTTTCTTTTTTGGTTAAAAAAACGGGAATGGAAAAAGGCATCCCTCAGAAGGGGCGAAAATAGTTGCAAACGAATCAATGGACAAAGGTTTAATCTCCAATATATATAAACAGCTCATGCAGCTTAATATTAAAAAAACAAACAACCCAATACAAAATGGGCAGAAGATCTAAAGATACGTTTCTTCAAGGAAGACACAGAGATGGCCAAGACGCACATGAAAAGCTGCTCAACAGCACTAATTATTAGAGAAATGCAAATCAAAACTACAATGAGGTATCACCTCACACCTGTTAGAATTGGCATTATCAGAAAATGTACAAACAACAAATTCTGGGGAGGGTGTGGACAAAAGGAGCCCTCTTCCACTATTGGTGGGAATGTAAATTGATACAGTCACTATGGAGAACAGTATGGAGTTTCCTTAAAAAAAAACTAGAACTAGAATTACCATCTGATCCAGCAATCCCACTTCTGGGCATATACCCAAAGAAAACCATAAATCAAAAAGGCACATTCACCACAATGTTCATTGCAGCACTATTTACAATAGCCAGGTAATGGAAGCAACCTAAATGCCCACAGACAGATGAATGGATAAAGATGTGGTACATGTATAAAATGGAATATTACTCAGCCATAAAAAGGAATGAAACTGGGTCATTTGTAGAGACATCGATGGATCTAGAGACTGTCATACAGAATGAAGTAAGTCAGAAAGAGGAAAACAAATATTGTATATTAATGCATATATGTGGAACCTAAAAACTGGTACAGATGAACTGGTTTGCAGGGAAGAAATACAGACAGAGGTAGAGAACAAACGTATGGACACCAAGTGTGGGAAGCCATGGTGTGGTGGTGGTGGGGTGAGTTGGGAGATTGGGATTGACCTGCATACATGTATATGCATAAAATACATAACTAATAATAACCTGCTGTATAAAAAATAAATAACATTAAATTTCAAAATTTTAAAAAAGAAAATTTAAAAATAATACAGAAAAAAGTTCTTCCCTTCACACAGATGTATTTATAGGAATGAATTATTTCCATGCTTATCTCTATAAATACATAAAAGAGGAATAAAATCTAACTTGAACCATAAAAGAAAAAAAAAACCTGAACCCACCAGTTATACAGAGGAAAACCCTATCAGGGCACTTGCTCCAGCGGTAAACAATTCTGAAATTGGTCAGAGGTGGGGAATCTTCGCCCATACAGCCAGCAACCCACACCCCACGCAAGGAGCGTCCTCATTGCAAAGCTGGGGGATCGGGCAGAGGCATCTCTGAATAAAGGTGAGCTGAGCCCCAGGCCAGCTGCTGCTGAACTGTTCCCACCCTTCCCAGGTAAAACACCTGAATATGTACAAGGGCTTGAAAGACTAGAGGAAGGGCCGTGGAGTCACACCAGCAACAGCACGCTGGCCAACTTGGTGCCTGCAGGCCAGCCAGTGTGGTCCTGCCCCCGGGCGCTCTTCCGGAAGCTTTCCATTGTCCTGCCTGAGATACCCCACCTGTCCCGGCCCCCACTGCTTTTTTCCTTCCTCACCTCTGTCCGGAGAGAAATTCCAGCAGAAGGTATGGGTGACACATCCTCTTCTTTACAGGTGGCAGCCTGGCAACTCCTGCAGAAAGGCCAGCAGAACCCCACTCACACCGGGCCACCAACAAAGCTGTGGCCCCTCATTCCCTCCCACCAGCACAGCCCCGAGACTGCTGACGGGGCAGAGAATATGGAGTCAGGCACGGCTTCAGGGGCTATTGCTGCCTGGAGCGCTGTTTATATTGACCTCAACCAGGCACACCTGGGGAGGGCCGGGCGGCAGGGTAAGGCTGCCCAGGTAAGCTAATCCACAACACTCAGGGAATCACATTGTTGAAAATGGACCTCGCTAAGGCAGAAGAGAAGCCAAGGACAAAAAGAACACAATGCCATTTGCACCACCGTAGATGAGTCTAGAGGTAATCACGTGACTTGTAGTAAGTCAGAAAGTGAAAGACACATATCATATCATATCACTTATAGGTGTTACCTAAAAATGGATACCAGGGCAGATATTTCCACCGAGAAGGGCAATCAGAGATTCATTAAACAAACTTATGGTTCACCAATGCAAAGGTGTGAGGATTGGTTTCATTACGATATCGGGGTTAACAGACTTATACAAACACAGGTGACATATATAATCACTAAAGACCTACGGAATACCAAAAGACTACTCATCATTCTGTCATAACGTACATGGGAAAAGGATCCCAGGAAAAACAGACATTTGTATATGTGTAAAAGAACCACATCTTCCACACCTCCAACAAGCCAAACATTGTAATCAAACTTGCTGTAATAAAAAATAAAAATTAAATTAAAAACACGAACAAGAAGTAGGGAGACAAACTTGAGGGGCTTTCTCCTGGCACATTCCATTCTAAATTCCAATCTAGAACACGACTTCCATTGAGGCTCTGTTGCCCTAGTAACCAGAATTGGTAAGGGAGAACTGCTGCCACCTTGTGGCCGTTTCACACAACAGCAGCTTTAATCCCAGCGTTAATGGTCAGTTGATATTCAAAATCATTGCAGGCCTGTAAATGACACCTGCCTTGAAAACAAATCCTGGGGTCACATATCAACCAAAAAATTCAAAGGACGTCCATATTTCAAAACGACCGTTTCAAAAGGCATATTTTATGCACATTAGTTTTCTGCTTCTTTTTCTTTCTTTCTTTTTTGGTTAAAAAAACGGGAATGGAAAAAGGCATCCCTCAGAAGGGGCGAAAATAGTTGCAAACGAATCAATGGACAAAGGTTTAATCTCCAATATATATAAACAGCTCATGCAGCTTAATATTAAAAAAACAAACAACCCAATACAAAAATGGGCAGAAGATCTAAAGATGCGTTTCTACAAGGAAGACACAGAGATGGCCAAGACGCACATGAAAAGCTGCTCAACAGCACTAATTATTAGAGACATGCAAATCAAAACTTCAATGAGGTATCACCTCACACCTGTTAGAATCGGCATCATCAGAAAATCTACAAACAACAAATTCTGGGGAGGGTGTGGACAAAAGGAGCCCTCTTCCACTATTGGTGGGAATGTAAATTGATACAGTCTCTATGGAGAACAGTATGGAGTTTCCTTAAAAAAAACTAGAAATAGAATTACCATCTGATCCAGCAATCCCACTTCTGGGCATATACCCAAAGAAAACCATAAATCAAAAAGGCACATTCACCACAATGTTCATTGCAGCACTATTTACAATAGCCAGGTAATGGAAGCAACCTAAATGCCCACAGACAGATGAATGGATAAAGATGTGGTACATGTATAAAATGGAATATTACTCAGCCATAAAAAGGAATGAAACTGGGTCATTTGTAGAGACATCGATGGATCTAGAGACTGTCATACAGAATGAAGTAAGTCAGAAAGAGGAAAACAAATATTGTATATTAATGCATATATGTGGAACCTAAAAACTGGTACAGATGAACTGGTTTGCAGGGAAGAAATACAGACAGAGGTAGAGAACAAACGTATGGACACCAAGTGTGGGAAGCCATGGTGTGGTGGTGGTGGGGTGAGTTGGGAGATTGGGATTGACCTGCATACATGTATATGCATAAAATATATAACTAATAATAACCTGCTGTATAAAAAAATAAATAACATTAAATTTCAAAATTTTAAAAAAGAAAATTTAAAAATAATACAGAAAAAAGTTCTTCCCTTCACACAGATGTATTTATAGGAATGAATTATTTCCATGCTTATCTCTATAAATACATAAAAGAGGAATAAAATCTAACTTGAACCATAAAAGAAAAAAAAACCTAAACCCAGCAGTTATACAGAGGAAAACCCTATCAGGGCACTTGCTCCAGCGGTAAACAATTCTGAAATTGGTCAGAGGTGGGGAATCTTCTCCCATACAGCCAGCAACCCACACCCCACGCAAGGAGCGTCCTCATTGCAAAGCTGGGGGATCGGGCAGAGGCATCTCTGAATAAAGGTGAGCTGAGCCCCAGGCCCCCTGCTGCTGAACTGTTCCCACCCTTCCCAGGTAAAACACCTGAATATATACAAGGGCTTTAAAGACTAGAGGAAGGGCCATGGAGCCACACCAGCAACAGCACGCTGGCCAACTTGGTGCCTGCAGGACAGCCAGGGTGGTCCTGCCCCCGAGCGCTCTTCCGGAAGCTTTCCATTGTCCTGCCTGAGATACCCCACCTGTCCCGGCCCCCACTGCTTTTTTCCTTCCTCACCTCTGTCCGGAGAGGAATTCCAGCGGAAGGTATGGGTGACACATCCTCATCTTTACAGGTGGCAGCCTGGCAACTCCTGCAGAAAGGCCAGCAGAACCCCACTCACACCGGGCCAGCAACAAAGCTGTGGCCCCTCATTCCCTCCCACCAGCACAGCCCCGAGACTGCTGACGGGGCAGAGAATATGGAGTCAGGCCCGGCTTCAGGGGCTATTGCTGAACGGAGCGCTGTTTATATTGACCTCAACCAGGCAGACCTGGGGAGGGCCGGGCGGCAGGTTAAGGCTGCCCAGGTCAGCTAATCCACAACACTCAGGGAATCACATTGTTGAAAATGGACCTCGCTAAGGCAGAAGAGAAGCCAAGGACAAAAAGAACACAATGCCATTTGCACCACCGTAGATGAGTCTAGAGGTAATCACGTGACTTGTAGTAAGTCAGAAAGTGAAAGACACATATCATATCATATCACTTATAGGTGTTACCTAAAAATGGATACCAGGGCAGATATTTCCACCGAGAAGGGCAATCAGAGATTCATTAAACAAACTTATGGTTCACCAATGGAAAGGTGTGAGGATTGGTTTCATTACGATATCAGGGTTAACAGACTTATACAAACACAGGTGACATATATAATCACCAAAGACCTATGGAATACCAAAAGACTACTCAACATTCTGTCATAACGTACATGGGAAAAGGATCCCAGGAAAAACAGACATGTGTATATGTGTAAAAGAACCACATCTTCCACACCTCCAACAAGCGAAACATTGTAATCAAACTTGCTGTAATAAAAAATAAAAATTAAATTAAAAACACGAACAAGAAGTAGGGAGACAAACTTGAGGGGCTTTCTCCTGGCACATTCCATTCTAAATTCCAATCTCGAACACGACTTCCATTGAGGCTCTGTTGCCCTAGTAACCAGAATTGGTAAGGGAGAACTGCTGCAACCTTGTGGCCGTTTCACACAACAGCAGCTTTAATCCCAGCGCTAAAGGTCAGTTGATATTCAAAATCATTGCAGGCCTGTAAATGACACCTGCCCTGAAAACAAATCCTGGGGTCACATATCGACCAAAAAATTCAAAGGACGTCCATATTTCAAAACGACCGTTTCAAAAGGCATATTTTATGCACATTAGTTTTCTGCTTGTTTTTCTTTCTTTCTTTTTTGGTTAAAAAAACGGGAATGGAAAAAGGCATCCCTCAGAAGGGGCGAAAATAGTTGCAAACGAATCAATGGACAAAGGTTTAATCTCCAATATATATAAACAGCTCATGCAGCTTAATATTAAAAAAACAAACAACCCAATACAAAATGGGCAGAAGATCTAAAGATACGTTTCTTCAAGGAAGACACAGAGATGGCCAAGACGCACATGAAAAGCTGCTCAACAGCACTAATTATTAGAGAAATGCAAATCAAAACTACAATGAGGTATCACCTCACACCTGTTAGAATTGGCATTATCAGAAAATGTACAAACAACAAATTCTGGGGAGGGTGTGGACAAAAGGAGCCCTCTTCCACTATTGGTGGGAATGTAAATTGATACAGTCACTATGGAGAACAGTATGGAGTTTCCTTAAAAAAAAACTAGAACTAGAATTACCATCTGATCCAGCAATCCCACTTCTGGGCATATACCCAAAGAAAACCATAAATCAAAAAGGCACATTCACCACAATGTTCATTGCAGCACTATTTACAATAGCCAGGTAATGGAAGCAACCTAAATGCCCACAGACAGATGAATGGATAAAGATGTGGTACATGTATAAAATGGAATATTACTCAGCCATAAAAAGGAATGAAACTGGGTCATTTGTAGAGACATCGATGGATCTAGAGACTGTCATACAGAATGAAGTAAGTCAGAAAGAGGAAAACAAATATTGTATATTAATGCATATATGTGGAACCTAAAAACTGGTACAGATGAACTGGTTTGCAGGGAAGAAATACAGACAGAGGTAGAGAACAAACGTATGGACACCAAGTGTGGGAAGCCATGGTGTGGTGGTGGTGGGGTGAGTTGGGAGATTGGGATTGACCTGCATACATGTATATGCATAAAATACATAACTAATAATAACCTGCTGTATAAAAAATAAATAACATTAAATTTCAAAATTTTAAAAAAGAAAATTTAAAAATAATACAGAAAAAAGTTCTTCCCTTCACACAGATGTATTTATAGGAATGAATTATTTCCATGCTTATCTCTATAAATACATAAAAGAGGAATAAAATCTAACTTGAACCATAAAAGAAAAAAAAAACCTGAACCCACCAGTTATACAGAGGAAAACCCTATCAGGGCACTTGCTCCAGCGGTAAACAATTCTGAAATTGGTCAGAGGTGGGGAATCTTCGCCCATACAGCCAGCAACCCACACCCCACGCAAGGAGCGTCCTCATTGCAAAGCTGGGGGATCGGGCAGAGGCATCTCTGAATAAAGGTGAGCTGAGCCCCAGGCCCCCTGCTGCTGAACTGTTCCCACCCTTCCCAGGTAAAACACCTGAATATATACAAGGGCTTTAAAGACTAGAGGAAGGGCCATGGAGCCACACCAGCAACAGCACGCTGGCCAACTTGGTGCCTGCAGGACAGCCAGGGTGGTCCTGCCCCCGAGCGCTCTTCCGGAAGCTTTCCATTGTCCTGCCTGAGATACCCCACCTGTCCCGGCCCCCACTGCTTTTTTCCTTCCTCACCTCTGTCCGGAGAGGAATTCCAGCGGAAGGTATGGGTGACACATCCTCATCTTTACAGGTGGCAGCCTGGCAACTCCTGCAGAAAGGCCAGCAGAACCCCACTCACACCGGGCCAGCAACAAAGCTGTGGCCCCTCATTCCCTCCCACCAGCACAGCCCCGAGACTGCTGACGGGGCAGAGAATATGGAGTCAGGCCCGGCTTCAGGGGCTATTGCTGAACGGAGCGCTGTTTATATTGACCTCAACCAGGCAGACCTGGGGAGGGCCGGGCGGCAGGTTAAGGCTGCCCAGGTCAGCTAATCCACAACACTCAGGGAATCACATTGTTGAAAATGGACCTCGCTAAGGCAGAAGAGAAGCCAAGGACAAAAAGAACACAATGCCATTTGCACCACCGTAGATGAGTCTAGAGGTAATCACGTGACTTGTAGTAAGTCAGAAAGTGAAAGACACATATCATATCATATCACTTATAGGTGTTACCTAAAAATGGATACCAGGGCAGATATTTCCACCGAGAAGGGCAATCAGAGATTCATTAAACAAACTTATGGTTCACCAATGGAAAGGTGTGAGGATTGGTTTCATTACGATATCGGGGTTAACAGACTTATACAAACACAGGTGACATATATAATCACCAAAGACCTATGGAATACCAAAAGACTACTCAACATTCTGTCATAACGTACATGGGAAAAGGATCCCAGGAAAAACAGACATGTGTATATGTGTAAAAGAACCACATCTTCCACACCTCCAACAAGCCAAACATTGTAATCAAACTTGCTGTAATAAAAAATAAAAATTAAATTAAAAACACGAACAAGAAGTAGGGAGACAAACTTGAGGGGCTTTCTCCTGGCACATTCCATTCTAAATTCCAATCTCGAACACGACTTCCATTGAGGCTCTGTTGCCCTAGTAACCAGAATTGGTAAGGGAGAACTGCTGCCACCTTGTGGCCGTTTCACACAACAGCAGCTTTAATCCCAGCGCTAAAGGTCAGTTGATATTCAAAATCATTGCAGGCCTGTAAATGACACCTGCCCTGAAAACAAATCCTGGGGTCACATATCGACCAAAAAATTCAAAGGACGTCCATATTTCAAAACGACCGTTTCAAAAGGCATATTTTATGCACATTAGTTTTCTGCTTGTTTTTCTTTCTTTCTTTTTTGGTTAAAAAAACGGGAATGGAAAAAGGCATCCCTCAGAAGGGGCGAAAATAGTTGCAAACGAATCAATGGACAAAGGTTTAATCTCCAATATATATAAACAGCTCATGCAGCTTAATATTAAAAAAACAAACAACCCAATACAAAATGGGCAGAAGATCTAAAGATACGTTTCTTCAAGGAAGACACAGAGATGGCCAAGACGCACATGAAAAGCTGCTCAACAGCACTAATTATTAGAGAAATGCAAATCAAAACTACAATGAGGTATCACCTCACACCTGTTAGAATTGGCATTATCAGAAAATGTACAAACAACAAATTCTGGGGAGGGTGTGGACAAAAGGAGCCCTCTTCCACTATTGGTGGGAATGTAAATTGATACAGTCACTATGGAGAACAGTATGGAGTTTCCTTAAAAAAAAACTAGAACTAGAATTACCATCTGATCCAGCAATCCCACTTCTGGGCATATACCCAAAGAAAACCATAAATCAAAAAGGCACATTCACCACAATGTTCATTGCAGCACTATTTACAATAGCCAGGTAATGGAAGCAACCTAAATGCCCACAGACAGATGAATGGATAAAGATGTGGTACATGTATAAAATGGAATATTACTCAGCCATAAAAAGGAATGAAACTGGGTCATTTGTAGAGACATCGATGGATCTAGAGACTGTCATACAGAATGAAGTAAGTCAGAAAGAGGAAAACAAATATTGTATATTAATGCATATATGTGGAACCTAAAAACTGGTACAGATGAACTGGTTTGCAGGGAAGAAATACAGACAGAGGTAGAGAACAAACGTATGGACACCAAGTGTGGGAAGCCATGGTGTGGTGGTGGTGGGGTGAGTTGGGAGATTGGGATTGACCTGCATACATGTATATGCATAAAATACATAACTAATAATAACCTGCTGTATAAAAAATAAATAACATTAAATTTCAAAATTTTAAAAAAGAAAATTTAAAAATAATACAGAAAAAAGTTCTTCCCTTCACACAGATGTATTTATAGGAATGAATTATTTCCATGCTTATATCTATAAATACATAAAAGAGGAATAAAATCTAACTTGAACCATAAAAGAAAGAAAAACCTGAACCCACCAGTTATACAGAGGAAAACCCTATCAGGGCACTTGCTCCAGCGGTAAACAATTCTGAAATTGGTCAGAGGTGGGGAATCTTCTCCCATACAGCCAGCAACCCACACCCCACGCAAGGAGCGTCCTCATTGCAAAGCTGGGGGATCGGGCAGAGGCATCTCTGAATAAAGGTGAGCTGAGCCCCAGGCCAGCTGCTGCTGAACTGTTGCCACCCTTCCCAGGTAAAACACCTGAATATGTACAAGGGCTTTAAAGACTAGAGGAAGGGCCATGGAGCCACACCAGCAACAGCACGCTGGCCAACTTGGTGCCTGCAGGCCAGCCAGGGTGGTCCTGCCCCCGGGCGCTCTTCCGGAAGCTTTCCATTGTCCTGCCTGAGATACCCCACCTGTCCCGGCCCCCACTGCTTTTTTCCTTCCTCACCTCTGTCCGGAGAGGAATTCCAGCGGAAGGTATGGGTGACACATCCTCTTCTTTACTGGTGGCAGCCTGGCAACTCCTGCAGAAAGGCCAGCAGAACCCCACACACACCGGGCCAGCAACAAAGCTGTGGCCCCTCATTCCCTCCCACCAGCACAGCCCCGAGACTGCTGACGGGGCAGAGAATATGGAGTCAGGCCCGGCTTCAGGGGCCATTGCTGAACGGAGCGCTGTTTATATTGACCTCAACCAGGCAGACCTGGGGAGGGCCGTGTGGCAGGGTAAGGCTGCCCAGGTCAGCTAATCCACAACACTCAGGGAATCACATTGTTGAAAATGGACCTCGCTAAGGCAGAAGAGAAGCCAAGGACAAAAAGAACACAAAGCCATTTGCACCACCGTAGATGAGTCTAGAGGTAATCACGTGACTTGTAGTAAGTCAGAAAGTGAAAGACACATATCATATCATATCACTTATAGGTGTTACCTAAAAATGGATACCAGGGCAGATATTTCCACCGAGAAGGGCAATCAGAGATTCATTAAACAAACTTATGGTTCACCAATGGAAAGGTGTGAGGATTGGTTTCATTACGATATCGGGGTTAACAGACTTATACAAACACAGGTGACATATATAATCACCAAAGACCTATGGAATACAAAAAGACTACTCAACATTCTGTCATAACGTACATCGGAAAAGGATCCCAGGAAAAACAGACATGTGTATATGTGTAAAAGAACCACATCTTCCACACCTCCAACAAGCCAAACATTGTAATCAAACTTGCTGTAATAAAAAATAAAAATTAAATTAAAAACACGAACAAGAAGTAGGGAGACAAACTTGAGGGGCTTTCTCCTGGCACATTCCATTCTAAATTACAATCTCGAACACGACTTCCATTGAGGCTCTGTTGCCCTAGAAACCAGAATTGGTAAGGGAGAACTGCTGCCACCTTGTGGCCGTTTCACACAACAGCAGCTTTAATCCCAGCGCTAAAGTTCAGTTGATATTCAAAATCATTGCAGGCCTGTAAATGACACCTGCCCTGAAAACAAATCCTGGGGTCACATATCGACCAAAAAATTCAAAGGACGTCCATATTTCAAAACGACCGTTTCAAAAGGCATATTTTATGCACATTAGTTTTCTGCTTCTTTTTCTTTCTTTCTTTTTTGGTTAAAAAAACGGGAATGGAAAAAGACATCCCTCAGAAGGGGCGAAAATAGTTGCAAACGAATCAATGGACAAAGGTTTAATCTCCAATATATATAAACAGCTCATGCAGCTTAATATTAAAAAAACAAACAACCCAATACAAAAATGGGCAGAAGATCTAAAGATACGTTTCTTCAAGGAAGACACAGAGATGGCCAAGACGCACATGAAAAGCTGCTCAACAGCACTAATTATTAGAGAAATGCAAATCAAAACTACAATGAGGTATCACCTCACACCTGTTAGAATCGGCATCATCAGAAAATCTACAAACAACAAATTCTGGGGAGGGTGTGGACAAAAGGAGCCCTCTTCCACTATTGGTGGGGATGTAAATTGATACAGTCACTATGGAGAACAGTATGGAGTTTCCTTAAAAAAAAACTAGAAATAGAATTACCATCTGATCCAGCAATCCCACTTCTGGGCATATACCCAAAGAAAACCATAAATCAAAAAGGCACATTCACCACAATGTTCATTGCAGCACTATTTACAATAGCCAGGTAATGGAAGCAAGCTAAATGCCCACAGACAGATGAATGGATAAAGATGTGGTACATGTATAAAATGGAATATTACTCAGCCATAAAAAGGAATGAAACTGGGTCATTTGTAGAGACATCGATGGATCTAGAGACTGTCATACAGAATGAAGTAAGTCAGAAAGAGGAAAACAAATATTGTATATTAATGCATATATGTGGAACCTAAAAACTGGTACAGATGAACTGGTTTGCAGGGAAGAAATAGAGACAGAGGTAGAGAACAAACGTATGGACACCAAGTGTGGGAAACCATGGTGTGGTGGTGGTGGGATGAGTTGGGAGATTGGGATTGACCTGCATACATGTATATGCATAAAATACATAACTAATAATAACCTGCTGTATAAAAAATAAATCACATTAAATTTCAAAATTTTAAAAAAGAAAATTTAAAAATAATACAGAAAAAAGTTCTTCCCTTCACACAGATGTATTTATAGGAATGAATTATTTCCATGCTTATATCTATAAATACATAAAAGAGGAATAAAATCTAACTTGAACCATAAAAGAAAAAAAAAAAACCTGAACCCACCAGTTATACAGAGGAAAACCCTATCAGGGCACTTGCTCCAGCGGTAAACAATTCTGAAATTGGTCAGAGGTGGGGAATCTTCTCCCATACAGCCAGCAACCCACACCACACGCAAGGAGCGTCCTCATTGCAAAGCTGGGGGATCGTGCAGAGGCATCTCTGAATAAAGGTGAGCTGAGCCCCAGGCCAGCTGCTGCTGAACTGTTCCCACCCTTCCCAGGTAAAACACCTGAATATGTACAAGGGCTTGAAAGACTAGAGGAAGGGCCGTGGAGCCACACCAGCAACAGCACGCTGGCCAACTTGGTGCCTGCAGGCCAGCCAGGGTGGTCCTGACCCCGGGCGCTCTTCCGGAAGCTTTCCATTGTCCTGCCTGAGATACCCCACCTGTCCCGGCCCCCACTGCTTTTTTCCTTCCTCACCTCTGTCCGGAGAGAAATTCCAGCAGAAGGTATGGGTGACACATCCTCTTCTTTACAGGTGGCAGCCTGGCAACTCCTGCAGAAAGGCCAGCAGAACCCCACTCACACCGGGCCACCAACAAAGCTGTGGCCCCTCATTCCCTCCCACCAGCACAGCCCCGAGACTGCTGACGGGGCAGAGAATATGGAGTCAGGCACGGCTTCAGGGGCTATTGCTGCCTGGAGCGCTGTTTATATTGACCTCAACCAGGCACTCCTGGGGAGGGCCGGGCGGCAGGGTAAGGCTGCCCAGGTCAGCTAATCCACAACACTCAGGGAATCACATTGTTGAAAATGGACCTCGCTAAGGCAGAAGAGAAGCCAAGGACAAAAAGAACACAATGCCATTTGCACCACCGTAGATGAGTCTAGAGGTAATCACGTGACTTGTAGTAAGTCAGAAAGTGAAAGACACATATCATATCATATCACTTATAGGTGTTACCTAAAAATGGATACCAGGGCAGATATTTCCACCGAGAAGGGCAATCAGAGATTCATTAAACAAACTTATGGTTCACCAATGGAAAGGTGTGAGGATTGGTTTCATTACGATATCGGGGTTAACAGACTTATACAAACACAGGTGACATATATAATCACTAAAGACCTACGGAATACCAAAAGACTACTCAACATTCTGTCATAACGTACATGGGAAAAGGATCCCAGGAAGAACAGACATCTGTATATGTGTAAAAGAACCACATCTACCATACCTACAACAAGCCAAACATTGTAATCAAACTTGCTGTAATAAAAAATATAAAATTAGGGCTTCCCTGGTGGCGCAGTGGTTGAGAGTCCGCCTGCCGATGCAGGGGACACGGGTTCGTGCCCCGGTCTGGGAAGATCCCACATGCCGCAGAGCGGCTAGGCCCGTGAGCCATGGCTGCTGAGCCTGCGCGTCTGGAGCCTGTGCTCTGCAAGGGGAGAGGCCACAACAGTGAGAGGCCCGCGTACCGCAAAAAAAAAAAAAAAAAAAAAAAAAAAAAAAAAAAAAAAAAAATATAAAATTAAATTAAAAACACGAACAAGAAGTAGTGAGACAAACTTGAGGGGCTTTTTCCTGTCACATTCTGTTCTAAATTCCAATCTAGAAGGCGACTTCCATTGAGGCTCTGTTGCCCTAGTAACCAGATATGAAAGAGAGAACTGCTGCCACCTTGTGGACGTTTCACACAACAGCAGCTTTAATCCCAGCGCTAATGGTCAGTTGATATTCAAAATCATTGCGGGCCTGTAAATGACACCTGCCCTGAAAACAAATCCTGGGGTCACATATCGACCAAAAAATTTAAAGGACGTCCATATTTCAAAACGACCGTTTCAAAAGGCATATTTTATGCACATTAATGTTCTGCTTCTTTTTCTTTCTTTCTTTTTTGGTTAAAAACACGGGAATGGAAAAAGGCATCCCTCAGAAGGGGTGAAAATAGTTGCAAACGAATCAATGGACAAAGGTTTAATCTCCAATATATATAAACAGCACATGCAGCTTATTAAAAAAACAAACAACCCAATACAAAAATGGGCAGAAGATCTAAAGAGACGTTTCCTCAAAGAAGACACAGAGATGGCCAAGACGCACATGAAAAGCTGCTCAAGAGCACTAATTATTAGAGAAATGCAAATCAAAACTACAATGAGGTATCACGTCACACCTGTTAGAATCGGCATCATCAGAAAATCTACAAACAACAAATTCTGGGGAGGGTGTGGACAAAAGGAGCCCTCTTCCACTATTGGTGGGAATGTAATTTGATACAGTCACTATGGAGAACAGTATGGAGTTTCCTTTAAAAAACTAGAAATAGAATTACCATCTGACCCAGCAAACCCACTGTTGGGCATATACCCAGAGACAACCATAAATCAAAAAGGCACATTCACCACAAGGTTCATTGCAGCACTATTTACAATAGCCAGGTAATGGAAGCAACCTAAATGCCCACAGACAGATGAATGGATAAAGATGGGGTACATATATAAAATGTAATATTACTCGGCCATAAAAAGGAATGAAACTGGGTCATTTGTAGAGACATCGATGGATCTAGTGACTGACATACAGAATGAAGTAAGTCAGAAAGAGGAAAACAAATATTGTATATTAATGCATATATGTGGAACCTAAAAAATGGTACAGATGAACTGGTTTGCAGGGAAGAAATAGAGACACAGAGGTAGAGAACAAACGTATGGACACCAAGTGTGGGAAGCCATGGGGTGGTGGTGGTGGGATGAGTTGGGAGTTTGAAATTGACCTGTATACATGTATATGCATAAAATACATAACTAATAATACCCGCTGTATAAAAAAGTAAATAAAATTAAATTTCAAAACTTTAAAATATAAAATTTAAAAATAAAAGAGAAAAAAGTTCTTCCGTTCACACAGATGTATTTATAGGAATGAATTATTTCCATGCTTATATCTATAAATACATAAAAGAGGAATAAAATCTAACTTGAACCATAAAAGGAAAAAAACCTGAACCCACCAGTTATACAGAGGAAAACCCTATCAGGGCACTTGCTCCAGCGGTAAACAATTCTGAAATTGGTCAGAGGTGGGGAATCATCTCCCATACAGCCAGCAACCCACACCCCATGCAATGAGCGTCCTCATTGCAAAGCTGGGGGACCGTGCCGGGGCATCTCTGAATAAAGGTGAGCTGAGCCCCAGGCCGGATGCTGCTGAACTGTTCCCACCCTTCCCAGGTCAAACACCTGAATATGTACAAAGGCTTGAAAGCCTAGAGGAAGGGCCGTGGAGCCACACCAGCGACAGCACGCAGGCCATCTTGGTGACTGCAGGCCAGCCAGGGTGATCCTGGCCCCAGGCGCTCTTCCGGAAGCTTTCCATTGTCCTGCCTGAGATACCCAATTTGTCCAGGCCCCCACTGCTTTTTTCTTCCTCACCTCTGTCCGGAGAGAAATTCCAGCGGAAGTTATGGGTGACACATCCTCTTCTTTACAGGTGGCAGCCTGGCAACTCCTGCAGAAAGGCCAGCAGAACCCCACTCACACAGGGCCACCAACAAAGCTGTGGCCCCTCACTCCCTCCCACCAGCACAGCCCCGAGACTGCTGACGGGGCAGAGAATATGGAGTCAGGAACAGCTTCAGGGGCTATTGCTGCCTGGAGCGCTGTTTATATTGACCTCAACCAGGCAGACCTGGGGAGGGCCGGCCGGCAGGGTAAGGCTGCCCAGGTCAGCTAATCCACAACCCTCAGGGAATCACATTGTTGAAAATGGACCTCGCTAAGGCAGAATAGAAGCCAAGGGAAATAAGGACACAATGCCATTTGCAGCACTGTAGATGAGTCTAGAGGTAATCACGTGACTTGTAGTAAGTCAGAAAGTGAAAGACACATATCATATCATATCACTTATAGGTGTTACCTAAAAATGGATACCAGGGCAGATATTTCCACCGAGAAGGGCAATCAGAGATTCATTAAACAAACTTATGGTTCACCAATGGAAAGCTGTGAGGATTGGTTTCATTACGATATCGGGGTTAACAGACTTATACAAACACAGGTGACATATATAATCTCCAAAGACCTATGGAATACAAAAAGACTACTCAACATTCTGTCATAACGTACATGGGAAAAGGATCCCAGGAAAAACAGACATGTGTATATGTGTAAAAGAACAACATCTTCCACACCTACAACAAGCCAAACATTGTAATCAAACTTGCTATAATAAAAAAAAAATAAATTAAAAATACGAACAAGAAGTAGGGAGTCAAACTTGAGGGGCTTTCTCCTGGCACATTCCATTCTAAATTCCAATGTAGAACACGACGTCCAATGAGGCTCTGTTGCCCTAGTAACCAGATGTGTTAAGGCAGAACTGCTGCCACCTAGTGGCCGTTTCACACAACAGCAGCTTTAATCCCTGCGCTAAAGGTCAGTTGATATTCAAAATCATTGCAGGCCTGTAAATGACACCTGCCCTGAAAACAAATCCTGGGGTCACATATCGACCAAAAAATTTAAAGGACGTCCATATTTCAAAACGACCGTTTCAAAAGGCATATTTTATTCACATTAGTGTTCTGCTTCTTTTTCTTTCTTTCCTTTTTCGGTTAAAAACACGGGAATGGAAAAAGGCATCCCTCAGAAGGGGCGAAAATAGTTGCAAACGAATCAATGGACAAAGGTTTAATCTCCAATATATATATAAACAGCTCATGCAGCATATTAAAAATACAAACAACCCAATACCAAAATGGGCAGAAGATCTAAAGAGACGTTTCTTCAAAGAAGACACAGAGATGGCCAAGACACACATGAAAAGCTGCTCAAGAGCACTAATTATTAGAGAAATGCAAATCAAAACTACAATGAGGTATCACCTCACACCTGTTAGAATCGGCATCATCAGAAAATCTACAGACAACAAATTCTGGGGAGGGTGTGGACAAAAGGAGCCCTCTTCCACTATTGGTGGGAATGTAAATTGATACAGTCACTATGGAGAACAGTATGGAGTTTCCGTTAAAAAACTAGAAATAGAATTAACATCTGACCCAGCAATCCCACTTTTGGGCATATACCCAGAGACAACCATAAATCAAAAAGGCACATTCACCACAAGGTTCATTGCAGCACTATTTACAATAGGCAGGTAATGGAAACAACCTAAATGCCCACAGACAGATGAATGGATAAAGATGGGGTACATATATAAAATGGAATATTACTCGGCCATAAAAAGGAATGTAACTGGGTCATTTGTAGAGACATCGATGGATCTAGAGACTGTCATACAGAATGAAGTAAGTCAGAAAGAAGAAAACAAATATTGTATATTAATGCATATATGTGGAACCTAAAAAATGGTACAGATGAACGGGTTTGCAGGGAAGAAATAGAGACACAGAGGTAGAGAACAAACGTATGGACACCAAGTGTGGGAAGCCATGGGGTGTTGCTGGTGGGATGAGTTGGGAGTTTGAGATTGACCTGTATACATGTATATGCATAAAATACATAAGTAATAATAAGCCGCTGTATAAAAAAGTAAATAAAATGAAATTTCAAAATTTTAAAATATAAAATTTAAAAATAAAACAGAAAAAAGTTCTTGCCTTCACACAGATGTATTTATAGGAATGAATTATTTCCATGCTTATATCTATAAATACATAAAAGAGGAATAAAATCTAACTTGAACCATAAACGAAAAAAAACCCTGAACCCACCAGTTATACAGAGGAAAACCCTATCAGGGCACTTGCTCCAGCGGTAAACCATTCTGAAATTGGTCAGAGGTGGGGAATCATCTCCCATACAGCCAGCAACCCACCCCCCATGCAAGGAGCGTCCTCATTGCAAAGCTGGGGGACCATGCCGAGGCATCTCTGAATAAAGGTGAGCTGAGCCCCAGGCCAGCTGCTGCTGAACTGTTCCCACCCTTCCCAGATAAAACACCTGAATATGTACAAAGGCTTGAAAGCCTAGAGGAAGGGCCGTGGAGCCACACCAGCGACAGCACGCAGGCCAACTTGGTGACTGCAGGCCAGCCAGGGTGATCCTGGCCCCGGGCGCTCTTCCGGAAGCTTTCCATTGTCCTGCCTGAGATACCCTTCTTGTCCCGGCCCCCACTGCTTTTTTCCTTCCTCACCTCGGTCCAGAGAGAAATTCCAGCGGAAGGTATGGGTGACACATCCTCTTCTTTACAGGTGGCAGCCTGGCAACTCCTGCAGAAAGGCCAGCAGAACCCCACTCACACCGGGCCACCAACAAAGCTGTGGCCCCTCACTCCCTCCCACCAGCACAGCCCCGAGACTGCTGACGGGGCAGAGAATATGGGGTCAGACACAGCTTCAGGGGCTATTGCTGCCTGGAGCGCAGTTTATATTGACCTCAACCAGGCAGACCTGGGGAGGGCCGGCCGGCAGGGTAAGGCTGCCCAGGTCAGCTAATCCACAACCCTCAGGGAATCACATTGTTGAAAATGGAGCTCGCTAAGGCAGAATAGAAGCCAAGGAAAATAAGGACACAATGCCATTTGCAGCACCGTAGATGAGTCTAGAGGTAATCACGTGACTTGGAGTAAGTCAGAAAGTGAAAGACACATATCATTTCATATCACTTATAGGTGTTAACTAAAATAGAAACCAGGGCAGTCATTTCCACTGAGAAGTGCAATCATAGATTCATTAAACAAACTGATGGTTCAGCAATGGAAAGGTGTGAGGATTGGTTTCATTACGATATCGGGGTTAACAGACATATACAAACAGAGGTGACATATATAATCACCAAAGACCTACGGAATACCAAGAGAAGACTACTCAACATTCTGTCATAACGTACATGGGAAAAGGATCCCAGGAAGTAAAGACATCTGTATATGTGTAAAAGAACCACATCTTCCACACCTACAACAATCCAAACATTGTAATCAAACTTGCTATAATAAAAAAAAATTAAATTAAAAATACGAACAAGAAGTAGGGAGTCAAACTTGAGGGGCTTTCTCCTGGCACATTCCATTCTAAATTCCAATCTAGAACATGACTTCCATTGAGGCTCTGTTGCCCTAGTAACCAGATGTGTTAAGGCAGAACTGCTGCCACCTAGTGGCCGTTTCACACAACAGCAGCTTTAATCCCAGTGCTAATGGTCAGTTGATATTCAAAATCATTGCAGGCCTGTAAATGACACCTGCCCTGAAAACAAATCCTGGGGCCACATATCGACCAAAAAATTTAAAGGACGTCCATATTTCAAAACGACCGTTTCAAAAGGCATATTTTATGCACATTAGTGTTCTGCTTCTTTTTCTTTATTTCTTTTATGGTTAAAAACACGGGAATGGAAAAAGGCATCCCTCAGAAGGGGCGAAAATAGTTGCAAACGAATCAATGGACAAAGGTTTAATCTCCAATATATATATACAGCTCATGCAGCTTATTAAGAAATCAAACAACCCAATACAAAAATGGGCAGAAGATCTCAAGTGACGTTTCTTCAAAGAAGACACAGAGATGGCCAAGAGGCACATGAAAAGCTGCTCAAGAGCACTAATTATTAGAGAAATGCAAATCAAAACTACAATGAGGTATCACCTCACACCTGTTAGAATCGGCATCATCAGAAAATCTACAAACAACAAATTCTGGGGAGGGTGTGGACAAAAGGAGCCCTCTTCCACTATTGGTGGGAATGTAAATTGATACACTCACTATGGAGAACACTATGGAGTTTCCTTAAAAAAACTAGAAATAGAATTACCATCTATTCCAGCAATCCCACTTCTGCTCATATACCCAAAGAAAACCATAAATCAGAAAGGCACATTCACCACAATGTTCATTGCAGCACTATTTACAAAGGCCAGGTAATGGAAGCAACCTAAATGCCCACACACAGATGAATGGATAAAGATGTGCTACATGTATAAAATGGAATATTACTCAGCCATAAAAAGGAATGACACCGGGTCATTTGTAGAGACAGCGATGGATCTAGAGCCTGTCATACAGAATGAAGTAAGTCAGTAAGAGGAAAACAAATATTGTATATTAATGCATATATGTGGAACCTACGAAATTTTACAGAGGAACTGGTTTGCAGGGAAGAAATAGAGACACAGATGTAGAGAACAAACGTATGGACACTAAGTGTGGAAAGCCATGGGGTGGTGGTGGTGGGATGACTTGGGAGATTGGGATTGACCTGCATACATGTATATGCATAAAATACATAACTAATAATAACCTGCTGTATAAAAAAATAAATAAAATTAAATTTCAAAATTTTAAAAAATAAAATTTAAAAATAATACAGAAAAAAGTTCTTCCCTTCACACAGATGTATTTATAGGAAAGTATTATTTCCATGCTTATATCTATAAATACATAAAAGAGGAATAAAGGCTAACGTGAACCACAAAAGAAGAAAAACCTGAATCCACCAGTTATACAGAGGAAAACACTATCAGGGCACTTGTTCCAAGTGTATACAATATTGAAATTGGTCAGAGGTGGGGAATCATCTCCCATACAGCCATCAACACACACCCCACACAAGGAGCGTCCTCATTGCAAAGCTGGGGGACCGAGCCGAGGCATATCTGAATAAAGGTGAGCTGAGCCCCAGGTCAGCTGCTGCTGAACTGTTCCCACCCTTCCCAGGTAAAACACCTGAATATGTACATGGGCTTGAAAGACTAGAGGAAGGGCCATGGAGCCACACCAGCGACAGCACGCAGGTCAACTTGGTGCCTGCAGGACAGCCAGGGTGGTCCTGGCCACGGGCGTTCTTCCAGAAGCTTTCCATTGTCCTGCCTGAGATACCCACCCTGTCCCGGCCCCCACTGCTTTTTTCCTTCGTCAGCTCAGTCCGGATAGAAATTCCAGCGGAAGGTATGGGTGACACATCCTCCTCTTTAAAGGAGGCAGCCTGGCATCTCCTGCAGAAAGGCCAGCAGAACCCCACTCACACAGGGCCACCAACAAAGCTGTGGCCCCCCACTCCCTCCCACCAGCACAGCCCCGAGACTGCTCACGGGGCAGAGAATATGGAGGCAGGCACAGCTTCAGGGGCTATTGCTACATGGAGCGCTGTTTATATTGACCTCAACCAGGCACACCTTGGGAGGGCCGGGCGGCAGGGTAAGGCTGCCCACGTCAGCTAATCCACAACCCTCAGGGAATCACACTGTTGAAAATGGACCTCGCTAAGGAAGAAGAGAAGCCAAGGAAAAAAAGAACATAATGCCATTTGCACCACCGTAGATGAGTCTAGAGGTAATCACGTGACTTGTAGTAAGTCAGAAAGTGAAAGACACATATCATATCATATCACTTATAGGTGTTACCTAAAAATGGATACAAGGGCAGATATTTCCACCGAGAAGGGCAATCAGAGATTCATTAAACAAACTTATGGTTCACCAATGGAAAGGTGTGAGGATTGGTTTCATTACGATATCGGGGTTAACAGACTTATACAAACACAGGTGACATATATAATCACCAAAGACCTACGGAATACCAAAAGACTACTCATCATTCTGTCATAACGTACATGGGAAAAGGATCCCAGGAAAAACAGACATGTGTATATGTATAAAAGAACCACATCTTCCACACCTCCAACAAGCCAAACATTGTAATCAAACTTGCTGTAATAAAAAATAAAAATTAAATTAAAAAAACGAACAAGAAGTAGGGAGACAAACTTGAGGGGCTTTCTCCTGGCACATTCCATTCTAAATTCCAATCTAGAACGTGACTTCCATTGAGGCTCTGTTGCCCTAGTAACCAGAATTGGTAAGGCAGAACTGCTGCCACCTTGTGGCCGTTTCACACAACAGCAGCTTTAATCCCTGCACTAAAGGTCAGTTGATATTCAAAATCATTGCAGGCCTGTAAATGACACCTGCCCTGAAAACAAATCCTGGGTTCACATATCGACCAAAAAATTTAAAGGACGTCCATATTTCAAAATGACCGTTTCAAAAGGCATATTTTATGCATATTAATGTTCTGCTTCTTTTTCTTTCTTTCTTTTTTGGTTAAAAACACGGGAATGGAAAAAGGCATCCCTCAGAAGGGGCGAAAATAGTTGCAAACGAATCAATGGACAAAGGTTTAATCTCCAATATATATATAAACAGCTCATGAAGCTTATTAAAAAAACAAACAACCCAATACAAAAATGGGCAGAAGGTCTAAAGAGACGTTTCTTCAAAGAAGACACAGAGATGGCCAAGACGCACATGAGAAGCTGCTGAAGAGCACTAATTATTAGATAAATGCAAATCAAAACTACAATGAGGTATCACCTCACACCTGTTAGAATCGGCATCATCAGAAAATCTACAAACAACAAATTCTGGGGAGGGTGTGGACAAAAGGAGCCCTCTTCCACTATTGGTGGGAATGTAAATTGATAGAGTCACTATGGAGAACACTATGGAGTTTCCTTAAAAAATCTAGAAATAGAATTACCATCTGATCCAGCAATTGCACTTCTGGGCATATACCCAAAGAAAACCATAAATCAAAAAGGCACATTCACCACAATGTTCATTGCAGCACTATTTACAATAGCCAGGTAATGGAAGCAACCTAAACGCCCAAAGACAGATGAATGGATAAAGATGGGGTACATATATAAAATGGAATATTACTCGGCCATAAAAAGGAATGAATCTGGGTCATTTGTAGAGACATCGATGGATCTAGAGACTGTCATACAGAATGAAGTAAGTCAGAAAGGGGAAAACAAATATTGTATATTAATGCATATATGTAGAACCTAAAAAATGGTACGAATGAACTGGTTTGCAGGGAAGAAATAGAGACACAGAGGTAGAGAACAAACGTATGGACACCAAGTGTGGGAAGCCATGGGGTGGTGGTGGTGGGATGAGTTGGGAGATTGAGATTGACCTGTATACATGTATATGCATAAAACACATAATTAATAATAACCAGCTGTATAAAAATGTAAATAAAATTAAATTTCAAAATTATAAAAAATAAAATTTAAAAATAAAACAGAAAAAAGTTCTTCCCTTCACACAGATGTATTTATAGGAATGAATTATTTCCATGCTTATATCTATAAATACATAAAAGAGGAATAAAAGCTAACTTGAACCATAAACGAAGAAAAACCTGAACCGACCAGTTATACAGAGAAAAACACTATCAGGGCACTTGCTCCAACGGTAAACAATATTGAAATTGTTCAGAGGTGGGGAATCATCTCCCATACAGCCAGCAACCCACACCCCACACAAGGAGCTTCCTCATTGCAAAGCGGGGGGACCGAGCCAAGGCATCTCTGAACAAAGGTGAGCTGAGCCCCAGGTCAGCTGTTGCTGAACTATTCCCACCCATCCCAGGTAAAACACCTGAATATGTACAAGGGCTTGAAAGACTAGAGGAAGGGCCGTGGAGCCACACCAGCGACAGCACGCAGGCCAACTTGGTGCCTGCAGGCCAGCCAGGGTGGTCCTGGCCCCGGGCGCTCTTCCGGAAGCTTTCCATTGTCCTGCCTGAGATACCCCACTTGTCCCGGCCCCCACTGCTTTTTTCCTTCCTCACCTCTGTCCGGAGAGAAATTCCAGCGGAAGGTATGGGTGACACATCCTCCTCCTTACAGGAGGCAGCCTTGAAACTCCTTCAGAAAGGCCAGCAGAACCCCACTCACACCGGGCCACCAACAAAGCTGTGGCCACTCACTCCCTCCCACCAGCACAGCCCCGAGACTGCTCACGGGGCAGAGAATATGGAGGCAGGTACAGCTTCAGGGGCTATTGCTGCATGGAGCGCTGTTTATATTGACCTCAACCAGGCACACCTGGGGAGGGCCGGCCGGCAGGATAAGTCTGCCCACGTCAGCTAATCCACAACCCGCAGGGAAGCACATTGTTGAAAAGGGACCTCGCTAAGTCAGAATAGAAGGCAAGGAAAAAAAGGACACAATGCCTTTTGCAGCACCGTAGATGAGTCTAGAGGTAATCACGTGACATGTAGTAAGTCAGAAAGTGAAAGACACATATCATATCATATCACTTATAGGTGTTACCTAAAAATGGATACCAGGGCAGATATTTCCACTGAGAAGGGCAATCAGAGATTCATTAAACAAACTTATGGTTCACCAATGGAAAGGTGTGAGGATTGGTTTCATTACGATATCGGGGTTAACAGACATATACAAACAGAGGTGACATATATAATCACCAAAGACCTACGGAATACCAAGAGAAGACTACTCAACATTCTGTCATAACGTACCTGGGAAAAGGTATATATGTAAAAGAACCACATCTTCCACACCTACAACAAGCCAAACATTGTAATCAAACTTGCTGTAATAAAAAATGAAAAATTAAATTAAAAACACGAACAAGAAGTAGGGAGACAAACTTGAGGGGCTTTCTCCTGGCACATTCCATTCTAAATTCCAATCTAGAACACGACTTCCATTGAGGCTCTGTTGCCCTAGTAACCAGAATTGGTAAGGGAGCACTGCTGCCACCTTGTGGCCGTTTCACACAACAGCAGCTTTAATCCCAGCGCTAATGGTCAGTTGATATTCAAAATCATTGCAGGCCGGTATATGACACCTGCCCTGAAAACAAATCCTGGGGTCACATATCGACCAAAAAATTCAAAGGACGTCCATATTTCAAAACGACCGTTTCAAAAGCCATATTTTACGCACATTAGTGTTCTTCTTCTTTTTGTTTCTTTACTTTTTTGTTAAAAAAACGGGAATGGAAAAAGGCATCCCTCAGAATGGGCGAAAATAGTTGCAAACGAATCAATGGACAAAGGTTTAATCTCCAATATATATAAACAGCTCATGCAGCTTAATATTAAAAAAAACAAAAAACCCAATACAAAAATGGGCAGAAGATCTAAAGATACGTTTCTTCAAAGACGACACAGAGATGGCCAAGACGCACATGAAAAGCTGCTGAAGAGCACTAATTATTAGAGAAATGCAAATCGAAACTACAATGAGGTATCACCTCACACCTGTTAGAATCGGCATCATCAGAAAATCTACAAACAAATTCTGGGGAGGGTGTGGAAAAAAGGAGCCCTCTTCCACTATGGTGGGAATGTAAATTGATACAGTCACTATGGAGAACAGTATGGAGTTTCCTTAAAAGAACTAGAAATAGAAACCTTGACTTTCCCTAACCCTAACCATAGCCCGGAACGGAATCCTACCACCAACCCTACACCTTATCTATGCCGTACACTAATCCTAATCCGTACGCTGGCACTAACCAGTGAGTCAACACGTACCCTGACCCTAACACGTTTCCATACCCTCAGCTGTACCCTAAATCTTGTTGTTGCCTATCCTTAACCTTAGCCCGGAACGGAAACCTACCATCAGCCCTACACCTTACCCTAAGCTGTACCCTAATCCTAATTCATACATAAACACGTACCCTGACCCTAACACGTTTCCGTACCCTCACCTCTGCCATAAACCTTGCCGTTCCCTAACCCTAACCCTAGCCCGGAACGGAAACCTACCACCAACCCTACACCTTACCTTACGCCGTACCCTAATCCTAATTCGTATGCTGACACTAACCTGTGCATCAACACATACCCTGACCCTAACACGTTTCGTACCCTCACCTGTGCCCTAAACTTTGCCGGTCCCTAAACATAACCCTAGACTGGAATGGAAACGTACCACCAACCCTACACCTTACTCTATGCGGTACCCTAATCCTCATGCGTATGCTGACACTAACCCATGAGTCAACACGTACCCTGAACCTAACACATTTCTGTACCATCACCTGTGCCCAAAACCTTGCAATTCGCTAACCCTAACCCTACAACGGAATGGAAACCTACCGCCCTCCATACACCTTACCCTACGCCATACCCTAATCCTAATGCGTATGATGACACTATTCCATGTATCAACATGTATCATGACCCTAACACGTTTCTGTACCGTCACCTGTACCCTAAACCTTGCCGTACCCTAACACTAACCCTAGCCCAGAATGGAAAACTACCACAAACCGTACAGCATACCCTACACGGTACCCTAATCCTAATCCGTACACTGACACTAACCCGTGCGTCAACACGTACACTGACCCTAACACTTTTCCGATCCCTCACCTGTGCCCTAAACCGTGCCGTTGCCTAACCCTAACCCTAGCCCAAAACGGAAACCTACCACCAACCCTACACGTTACTCTATGCCATACCCTAATCATAATCCGAGCGTCAACACGTACCCTGACCCTAACACATTTCCGTACCCTCACCTATGCCCTAAACCTTGCCGTTCCATAACACTAACCCTAGCCTGGAACGGAAACCTACCACCAACCCTAGACCTTAACCTACGAAGGACCATAAACCTACTCCGTACGCTGACACTAACACATGCGTCAACACTTACCCTGACCCTAACACGTTTCCGTACCTTCACCTGTGACCTAAACTTTGCCATTCCCTAACCCTAACCCTAGACCACAATGGAAACCTACCACCAAGCCTACACCTTACCCTAAGCCGTACCCTAATGCTAATCCATATGTCAACACGTACCCTGACACTAACACGTTTCCATACCCTCATCTGTGCCCAAAACCTTGCCGTTCCCTAACACTAACCCTAGCCTGAAACGGAAACCTACCACCAACCATACACTTTACCCTATGCCGCACCATAATCCTCATCTGTACGTTCACACTAACCCGTGCGTCAACACGTACCCTGAGCCTAAAACGTTTCGATACCCTCACGTGTGCCCTAAACCTTGCCGTTCCCTAACCCTAACCCTAGCCCAGAACGGAAACCCACCACCAGCCCTACACCTTACCCTACGACGTACACTACTCCTGGCCCGTACGCTGGCACTGACCCGTGCGTCAGCACATAGCCTGACTCTCCCACGTTTCCGTACCCGCACCTGTGCCCTAAGACTTGCCGTTCCCTAACCCTAACCCTAGCCCGGAAAGGAAGCCCACCACCAGCCCTATACCTTTCCCTACGCCGTAGCCTACGACTGGCCCATACGCTGGCACTGACACGTGTGTCAGCACGTAGCATGACCCTCCCACGTTGCCATACCCTCACCTGTGCCCTAAGCCTTGACATTCCCTAACCCTAACCCTAGCCTGGAAAGGAAACCAACCACCAGCCCTACACCTTACCCTACGTTGTTGCCTAATCCTGGCCTGTACGCTGGCACTGACCCGTGCGTTAGCACATAGCCTGACCCTCCACCATTTCCGTACCCTCAACTGTGCCCTAAGTCTTGTCCTTCCCTAACCCTAACCCTAGCCCAGAACAGAAACCCACCACCAGCCCTACAGCTTACCCTACGCCGTAGCCTAATCCTGGCCCGTACGCTGGCACTGATCCGTGTGTCAGCACGTAGCCTGACCTTCCCACGTTCCCGTACCCTCACCTGTGTCCTAAGCCTTGCCGTTCCATAACCCTAACCATAACCCCAAACGGAAACCCACCACCAGCCCTAAACCTTACCCTACGCCGTACCCTACACCTGGCCCGTACGCTGGCACTGATCCGTGCGTCAGCATGTAGCCTAACACTCCCACTTTTCCTTACCCTCACCTGTTCCCTAAGCCTTGCCGATCCCTACCCCTAACCCTAGCCCGGAACGGAATCCCACGACCACCCCTACAGCATAACCTACGCCGTACCCAACTCCTGGCCCGTACGGTGGCACTGACCTGTGTGTCAGCACGTAGCCTGCCTCTCACACGTTTCCGTACCCTCACCTGTGCCCTAAGCCTTACCGTTACCTAACCCTAACCCTAGCCCGGAAAGGAAACCCACCACCAGCCCTACACCTTACCGTAAGCCGTAGCCTACGCTGCGCCCATATGCTGGCACTGACCCGTGTGTCAGCACGTAGCATGACCCTCCCACGTTTCCATACCTTCACCTGTGCCCTATGCCTTGCCATTCCCTAACCCTAACCCTAGCCCGGAAAGGAAACCAACCAACAGCCCTACACCTTACCCTACGCTGTTGCCTACTCCTGGCCTGTACGCTGGCACTGACCCGTGCGTCAGCACATAGCCTGACCCTCCCCCGTTTCCATACCCTCACCTGTGCCCTAAGGCTTGTCGTGCCCTAACCCTAACCCTAGCCCAGAACAGAAACCCACCACCAGCCCTGCACCTTACCCTACGCTGTAGACTAATCCTGGCCCGTACGCTGGCACTGATCCGTGCGTCAGCACGTAGCCTGACCCTCCCACGTTCCCGTACCCTCACCTGTGTCCTAAGCCTTGCCATTCCATAACCCTAACCATAACCACGAACGGAAATCTACCACCAGCCCTACACCTTACTCTACGCCATAGCCCACTCCTGGCCCATACGCTGGCAATGACCTGTGCGTCAGCACGTAGCCTGCCCCTCCCACGTTTCCGTACCCTCACCCGAACCCTAAGCCTTGTCATTCCCTAAACCTAACCTTAGCCCGGAAAGGAAACCCACCCCCAGCCCTACACCTTACCCTACGCCGTACCTTACTCCTGGCCCGTACGCTGGCACTGATCCATGCGTCAGAACATAGCCTGAACCTCCCACGTTTCCGTACCCTCACCTGTGCCTTATGCCTTGCCGTTCCCTAACCCTAACGCTAGCCCGGAATGGTAACCCACCACCAGCCCTACACCTTACCCTACGCCGTACCCTACTCTTGGCCTGTACGCTGGCACTGACCCGTGCGTCAGCACATAGCCTGACCCACCCACGTTTCCGTACCCTCACCTGTGCCCTAAGCCTTGCCGTTCCATAACCCTAACCCTAGCCCGGAACGGGAAACCACAGCCAGCCCGACACCTTACCCTACGCCGTACACGACTTCTGGCCCGTACGGTGGCACTGACCTGTGTGTCAGCACGTAGCCTGCCTCTCACACGTTTCCGTACCCTCACCTGTGCCCTAAGCCTTACCGTTCCCTAACCCTAACCCTAGCCCAGAAAGGAAACCCACCACCAGCCCTACACCTTACCGTACGCCGTAGCCTATGCCTGGCCCATATGCTGGCACTGACCCGTGTGTCAGCACGTAGCATGACCCTCCCACGTTTCCATACCCTCACCTGTGCCCTATGCCTTGCCATTCCCTAACCCTAACCCTAGCCCGGAAAGGAAACCAACCACCAGCCCTACACCTTACCCTACGCTATTGCCTACTCCTGGCCTGTACTCTGGCACTGACACGTGCGTCAGCACATAGCCTGACCCTCCCCCATTTCCGTACCCTCACCTGTGCCCTAAGGCTTGTCGTGCCCTAACCCTAACCCTAGCCCAGAGCAGAAACCCACCACCAGCCCTAAACCTTACCCTACGACGTAGCCTATTCCAGGCCGGTACGCTGGCACTGATCCGTGCGTCAGCACGTAGCCTGACCCTCCCACGTTCCCGTACCCTCACCTCTGTCCTAAGCCTTGCCGTTCCATAACCCTAACCATAACCCTGAACGGAAACCTACCACCAGCCCTACACCTTACTCTACGCCATAGCCCACTCCTGGCCCATACGCTCGCACTGACTTGTGCGTCAGCACGTAGCCTGCCCCTCCCACGTTTCCGTATCCTCACCCGAACCCGAAGCCTTGTCATTCCCTAAACCTAACCTTAGCCCGGAAAGGAAACCCACCACCAGCCCTACACCTTACCCTCCGCCGTACCTTACTCCTGGCCCGTACGCTGGCACTGACCCATGCGTCAGAACATAGCCTGAACCTCCCACGTTTCTGTACCCGCACCTGTGCCCTAAGGCTTGTCGTTCTCTAGCCCTAACCCTATCCCGGAACGGAAAAACACCCCCTGCCCTAAACCTTACCCTACACTGTACCCTACTTCTGGCCAGTACACTGGCACTGACCCGTGCGTCAGCATGTAGCCTGACCCTCCCACGTTTCCGTACCCTCACCCGTGCCCTAAGCCTTGCCGTTCCCTAACCCTAACCCTACACTTACCCTACGCCGTACCCTACTCTTGGCCCGTACGCTGGCACTGACCCGTGCGTCAACACGTAGCATGACCCTCCCACGTTTCCGTACCATCTTCTGTGCCCTAAGCTTTGCCATTCCCTAACACTAACCCTAGCCCAGAATGGAAACCCACCACCAGCCCTACACCTTACCCTACGCCGTACCCTAATCCTGCCCCGTACGCTAGCACTGACCCGTGCGTCAGCATGGAGCCTGACACTCCCACGTTTCCGTACCCTCACCTGTGCCCTAAGCCTCGCCGTTCCCTAACCCTAACCCTAGCCCGGAACGGAGACCCACCATCAGCCCTACCCCTTACCCCTGTCGAAGCCTACTCCTGCCCGGAAGCTGACACTGACACGTGCGTGAGCACGTACCCAGACCCTCCCACTTTTCCGTACCCTCACCTGTTCCCTAAGCCTTGCGTTCGCTAACCCTTACCCTGGCCCAGAACGGAAACCCACCACCGGGCCTACACCTTACACTACGCCGAAGACTACACCTGGGCGTACGCTGTCATTGACCCGTGCGTCAGCACGTAGTGTGACCCCCCCACGTTTCTGTAACCTCACCTGTGCCCTAAGTCTTGTGGTTCCCTTCCCCTAACAGTTGCCCGGAAAGGAAACCCACCACCACCCCTACACCATACCCAACGTCATACCCAACTCCTGCCCCGTACGGTGGCACTGACTCGTGTGTCAGCACGTAGCCTGCCTTTCCCACGTTTCCTTACCCTCACCTGTGCCCTAAGCCTCGCAATTCCCTAACACTAACCCTAGCCCGGAACAGAAACCCACCACCAGCCCTACACCTTACCCTACGCCGTACCCTATTCCTGGACCGTACGCTGGCACTGACACGTGATTCAGCATGTAGCCTGACCCACCCACGTTTCCATACCCTCACCTGTGCCCTAAGCATTGCCTTTCCCTAACCCTAACCCTAGCCGGGAACGGAAACCCACCACCAGCCCTACACCTTACCGTACGCCGTACCCTACTCTTGGCCTATACGCAGGCACTGACCCGTGCGTCAGCACGTAGCCTGACCCACCCACGTTTCCGTACCCTCACCTGTGCCCTAAGCCTTGCCGTTCCGTAACCCTAACCCTAGCCCGGAACGGGAAACCACAGCCAGCCCGACACCTTACCCTACGCCGTACCACACTCCTGGCCCGTACGCTGGCACTGACCCGTGCGTCAGCATGTAGCCTGACCCTCCCACTTTTCCGAACCCTCACCTGTGCCCTAAGCCTTGCCGTTCCATAACCCTAACCCTAACCTGGAATGGAAACCCACCACCAGCCCTAAACCTTACCCTACGCCGTACCACACTCCTGGCCCGTACGCTGGCACTGACCCGTGCGTCAGCATGTAGCCTGACCCTCCCACTTTTCCTTACCCTCACCTGTTCCCTAAGCCTTACCGATCCCTAACTCTAACCCTAGCCTGGAACGGAAACCCACCACCAGCCCTACACCCTACCCTACGTCGTAGCCTACTGCTGGCCCGTAAGCTGACACTCTCCCATGTGTCAGCCCGTAGCCTGCCTCTCCCACGTTTCCGTACCCTCACCTGTGCCCTAAGCCTTGCCGCTCCCTAACCCTAATCCTAGCCCGGAATGGACACCCACCACCAGCCTTAAACTTTGCCCTACGCCGTACCCTACACCTGGTCCATACCCTGGAACTAAACCTTGATTCAGCATGTAACCTGACCCTCCGACGTTTCCATACCCTCACCTGTGCCCTAAGCCTTGCCATTCCCTAACCCTAACCCTAGCCCGGAACGGAAACCCACCACCAGCCCTACACCTTACCCTATGCCGTATCCTACTCCTGGTCCGTACACTGGCACTGACCCGTGCGTCAGCACGGAGCCTGACCCTCCCACGTTTCCGTACCTTCACCTGTGCCCTAAGACTTCCCGTTCCTAACCCTAACACTAGCCCGGAACAGAGACCCACCACCAGCCCTACACCTTACCCTACGTCGAAGCCTACTCCTGCCCAGAAGCTGACACTGACACGTGCGTGAGCACGTAGCCTGACCCTCCCACTTTTCCGTACCCTCACCTGTGCCCTAAGCCTTGCCGTTCGCTAACCCTAACCCTAGCCCAGAATGGAAACCCACCACCGGGCCTACACCTTACCCTACACCGAAGCCTACACCTGGGCGTACGCTATCATTGACCCATGTGTCAGCACGTAGTCTGACACTCCCACGTTTCCATAACCTCACCTGTGCCCTAAGCCTTGCGGTTCCCTACCCCTAACCCTAGCCCGGAACGGAATCCCACGACCACCCCTACAGCATAACCTACGCCGTACCCAACTCCTGGCCCGTACGGTGGCACTGACCTGTGTGTCAGCACGTAGCCTGCCTCTCACACGTTTCCGTACCCTCACCTGTGCCCTAAGCCTTACCGTTACCTAACCCTAACCCTAGCCCGGAAAGGAAACCCACCACCAGCCCTACACCTTACCGTAAGCCGTAGCCTACGCTGCGCCCATATGCTGGCACTGACCCGTGTGTCAGCACGTAGCATGACCCTCCCACGTTTCCATACCCTCACCTGTGCCCTATGCCTTGCCATTCCCTAACCCTAACCCTAGCCCGGAAAGGAAACCAACCAACAGCCCTACACCTTACCCTACGCTGTTGCCTACTCCTGGCCTGTACGCTGGCACTGACCCGTGCGTCAGCACATAGCCTGACCCTCCCCCGTTTCCATACCCTCACCTGTGCCCTAAGGCTTGTCGTGCCCTAACCCTAACCCTAGCCCAGAACAGAAACCCACCACCAGCCCTGCACCTTACCCTACGCCGTAGACTAATCCTGGCCCGTACGCTGGCACTGATCCGTGCGTCAGCACGTAGCCTGACCCTCCCACGTTCCCGTACCCTCACCTGTGTCCTCAGCCTTGCCATTCCATAACCCTAACCATAACCCCGAACGGAAACCTACCACCAGCCCTACACCTTACTCTACGCCTTAGCCCACTCCTGGCCCATACGCTGGCACTGACCTGTGCGTCAGCACGTAGCCTGCCCCTCCCACGTTTCCGTACCCTCACCCGAACCCTAAGCCTTGTCATTCCCTAAACCTAACCTTAGACCGGAAAGGAAACCCACCCCCAGCCCTACACCTTACCCTACGCCGTACCTTACTCCTGGCCCGTACGCTGGCACTGATCCATGCGTCAGAACATAGCCTGAACCTCCCACGTTTCCGTACCCTCACCTGTGCCTTATGCCTTGCCGTTCCCTAACCCTAACGCTAGCCCGGAATGGTAACCCACCACCAGCCCTACACCTTACCCTACGCCGTACCCTACTCTTGGCCTGTACGCTGGCACTGACCCGTGCGTCAGCACGTAGCCTGACCCACCCACGTTTCCGTACCCTCACCTGTGCCCTAAGCCTTGCCGTTCCATAACCCTAACCCTAGCCCGGAACGGGAAACCACAGCCAGCCCGACACCTTACCCTACGCCGTACACGACTTCTGGCCCGTATGCTGTCACTGACCCATGCGTCAGCGCGTAGCCTGACCCTCCCACGTTTCTGTACCCTCACCTGTGCCCTAAGCCTTGCCGTTCCCTAACCCTAACCCTACACCTTACACTACGCCGTACCCTACTCTTGGCCCGTACACTGGCACTGACCCGTGCGTCAACACGTAGCCTGACCCTCCCACGTTTCCGTACCATCTACTGTGCCCTAAGCTTTGCCATTCCCTAACCCTAACCCTAGCCCGTAACGGAAACCCACCACCAGCCCTACACCTTACCCTACGCCGTACGCTAATCCTGCCCCATACGCTAGCACTGACCCGTGCCTCAGCACATAGCCTACCACTCCCACGTTTCCGCACCCTCACCAGTGCCCTAAGCCTTGCCGTTCCCTAACCCTAACCCTAGCCCAGACCGGAAACACACCACCAGCCCTACAGCTTACACTACGCCGTACCCTACTCCTTGCCCATACGCTGGCACTGACCCTTGCGTCAGCACGTAGCCTACCTCTCCCAACTTTCTGTACCCTCACCTGTGCCCTTAGCCTTGCCGTTCCCTAACCCTATACCAAAACGGAAACCCACCACCAGCCCTACACCTTACCCTACGCAGTAACTTACTCCTGGCCCGTACGCTGGAACTGACACGTGCGTCAGCATGGAGCCTGACCCTCCCACGTTTCCGTACCCTCAACTGTGCCTTAAGCCTTCCCGATCCCTAACCCTAACCCTAGCCCAGAACGGAGACCCACCACCAGCCCTACACCTTACCATACGTCGAAGCCTACTCCTGCCCGGAAGCTGACACTGACACGTGCGTGAGCACGTACCCTGACCCTCCCACTTTTCCGTACCCTCACCTGTGCCCTAAGCCTTGCCATTCGCTAACCCTTACCCTGGCCTGGAACGGAAACCCACCACCGGGCCTACACCTTACCCTACGCCGAAGCCTACACCTGGGTGTACGCTGTCACTGACCCGTGCATCAGCACGTAGTCTGACCCTCCCACGTTTACGTAACCTCACCTGTGCCCTAAGTCTTGCGGTTCCCTACCCCTAACCCTTGCCTGGAACGGAAACCCACCACGACCCCTACACCATACCCTACGCCGTACCCAACACCTGGCCCATACGCTGGCACTGACACTTTTTTCAGCACGTAGCCTGACCCTCCCACGTTTCCGTACCCTCACGTGTGCCGTAAGCCTTAACGTTCCCTAACCCTAACCCTAGACCGGAATGGACACCAACCGCCGCCCTTACACCATACCCTACGCCGTACCCTACTCCTGGTCCACACCCTGGCACTGACCCGTTCTTCAGCACGTAGCCTGACCCTCCCACGTTTCCGTACCCTCTCCTGTGCCCTAAGCCTTGCCGCTCCCTAACCCTAACCCTAGCCCGGAATGGATCCCCACCACCAGCCTTACACTTTACCCAACGCCGTACCCTACTCCTGGTTCATACCCTGGCACTGACCAGTGCTTCAGCATGTAGCCTGACCCGCCCACGTTTCCGTACCATCACCTGTGCCCTAAGCCTTGCCTTTACCTATCCCTAACCCTAGCCCGGAACGGAAACCCACCAGAAACCCTAAACCTTAATGTATGCCGTATCCTACTCCTGACCCGTACACTGGCAGTGACCATTGCGTCAGCACATAGCCTGCCTCTGCCACGTTTCCATACCCTCACCTGTGCACTAAGCCTTGCCGTTCCCTAACCCTAACCTGGAACGGAAAACCAACACCAGCCCTACACCTTACCCTACACCGTACCATACACCTGGACCGAACGCTGTCACTGACACGTACGTCAGCACGTAGACTGACCCTCCCACGTTTCCGTACCCTCACCTGTGCCCTAAGCCTTGCCGTTCCCTAACCCTAACCCTAGCCCGTAACGGAAACCCACCACCAGCCCTACACCTTACCCTACGCCGTACCCTAGTCCTGCCCCGTACGCTGGCACTGGCCCGTGCGTCAGCACGTAGCCTGCCACTCCTACGTTTCCGTACCCTCACCTGTGTCCTAAGCCATGCCATTCCCTAACACTAACCCTAGCCCGGAACATAAACCCACCACCAGCCCTGGACCTTACACTACGCCGTACCCTACTCCTGGCCCCTACACTGGCACTGACCTGTGCGTCAGCTCGTAGCCTGCCTCTCCCACGTTTCCGTACCCTCACCTGTGTCCTAAGCCTTGCCGTTCCCTATCCCTAACCCAAGACTGGAACGGAAACCCACCACCAGCCCTAAACCTTACGTTACAACGTACCCTACTCCTGGCCCGTACGCTGGCACAGACCCGTGCGTCAACACGTAGCCTGCCACTCCCACGTTTCTGTACGTTCACCTGTGCCCTAAGCCTTGCTGTTCCCTCACCCTAACCCTAGCCCGGAACGGAAACCCACCACCAGCCCTAAACCTTACCCTACGCCATACCCTACTCCTGGCCCGTACGCTGGCACTAACCCGTGCGTTAGCACGTAGCCTGACCCTCCCACGATTCCATACGTTCACCTGTGCCCTAAGCCTTGCCGTTCCCTAACCCTAACCCTAGCCCGGAATGGTATCTCACAACAAGCCCTACTCATTACCCTACGCCGTACCCTATTCCTGGCCCTTACGCTGGCACTGACGCATGCGTCAGCAACTTGCCTGACCTTCCCACGTTTCCGTACCCTCACCTGTGCCCCAAGCTTTGTCATTCCCTAACCCTAACACTAGCACGGAACGGAAACCCACCACCAGCCCTACACATTAGCCTATGCCGTAGCCTAATCCTGGCCCGTACATTGGCACTGACCCGTGCGTAATAACGTAGCCTGACCATCCCACGTTTCCGTACCCTCAGCTGTGCCATAAGCCTTGCCGTTCCCTAACCGTAAACCAAGCCCGGAACGGAAACCCACCACCAGACTTACACCTTACCCTACGCAGTACCCTACTCCTGGCCCTTACGGTGGCACTGACACGTGCGTGAGCACGTAGCCTGACCCACCCACGACCCTCCCAATACAGAAATGGGCAGAAGATCTCAAGAGACTTTTCTTCAAAGAACACACAGATATGACCAAGACGCACATGAAAAGCTGCTCAACATCACTAATTATTAGAGAAATGCAAATCAAAAGTACAATGAGGTATCACCTCATAACTGTTAGAATCGGCATCATCAGAAAACCTACAAACAACAAATTCTGGGGAGGGTGTGGACAAAAGGAGCCCTCTTCCACTACTGGTGGGAATGTAAATTGATACAGTCATTATGGAGAACAGAATGCAGTTTCCTTAAAAAAACTAGAAGTAGAATTACCATCTGATCCAGCAATCCCACTTCTGGGCATATACCCAAAGAAAACCATAAATCAAAAAGGCACATTCACCACAATGTTCATTGCAGCACTATTTAGAATAGCCAGGTAATGGAAGCAAATTAAATGCCCAGAGACAGATGAATGGATAAAGAAGGGGTATATATATAAAATGGAATATTACTCGGCCATAAAAAGGAATGAAACTGGGTCATTTGTAGAGATATGGATGGATCTAGTGACTGTCATACAGAATGAAGTAAGTCAGAAAGAGGAAAACAAATATTGTATATTAATGCATATATGTGGAACCTAAAAACTGGTACAGATGAACTGGTTTGCAGGGAAGAAATAGAGACAGAGGTAGAGAACAAACGTATGGACACCAAGTGTGGGAAGCCATGGTGTGGTGGTGGTGGGAAGAGTTGGGAGATTGGGATTGACCTGCATACATGTAAATTCATAAAATACATAACTAATAATAACCTGCTGTATAAAAAAATAAATAAAATTAAATTTCAAAATTTAGAAAAAGAAAATTTAAAAATAATACAGAAAAAAGTTCTTCCCTTCACACAGATGTATTTATAGGAATGAATTATTTCCATGCTTATATCTATAAATACATAAAATAGGAATAAAATCTAACTTGAACCATAAAAGAAAAAAAAAACCTGAACCCACCAGTTATACAGAGGAAAACCCTATCAGGGCACTTGCTCCAGCGGTAAACAATTGTGAAATTGGTCAGAGGTGGGGAATCAACCCCCATACAGCCAGCAACCCACACCCCACGCAAGGAGCGTCCTCATTGCAAAGCTGGGGGATCGTGCCGAGGCATCTCTGAATAAAGGTGAGCTGAGCCCCAGGCCAGCTGCTGCTGAACTGTTCCCACACTTCCCAGGTAAAACACCTGAATATGTACAAGGGCTTGAAAGACTAGAGGAAGTGCCGTGGAGTCACACCAGCAAGAGCACGCGGTCCAACTTGGTGCCTGCAGGCCAGCCAGGGAGGTCCTGACCCCGGGCGCTCTTCTGGACGCTTTCCATTGTCCTTCCTGAGATACCCCACCTGTCCCGGCACCCACTGCTTTTTTCCTTCCTCACCTCTGTCCGGAGAGAAATTCCAGCGGAAGGTATGGGTGACACATCCTCTTCTTTACAGGTGGCAGCCTGGCAACTCCTGCAGAAAGGCCAGCAGAACCCCACTCACACCGGGCCACCAACAAAGCTGTGGCCCCTCATTCCCTCCCACCAGCACAGCCCCGAGACTGCTGACGGGGCAGAGAATATGGAGTCAGGAATAGCTTCAGGGGCTATTGCTGCCTGGAGCGCTGTTTATATTGACTTCAACCAGGCACACCTGGGGAGGGCCAGGCGGCAGGGTAAGGCTTCCCAGGTCAGCTAATCCACAACACTCAGGGAATCACATTGTTGAAAATGGACCTCGCTAAGGCAGAAGAGAAGCCAAGGAAAAAAAGAACACAATGCCATTTGCACCACCGTAGATGAGTCTAGAGGTAATCACGTGACTTGTAGTAAGTCAGAAAGTGAAAGACACATATCATATCATATCACTTATAGGTGTTACCTAAAAATGGATACCAGGGCAGATATTTCCACGGAGAAGGGCAATCAGAGATTCATTAAACAAACTTATGGTTCACCAATGGAAAGGTGAGAGGATTGGTTTCATTACGATATCGGGGTTAAGAGACTTATACAAACACAGGTGACATATATAATCACCAAAGACCTACGGAATACCAAAAGACTACTCAACATTCTGTCATAACGTACATGGGAAAAGGATCCCAGGAAAAACAGACATGTGTATATGTGTAAAAGAACCACATCTTCCACACCTCCAACAAGCCAAACATTGTAATCAAACTTGCTGTAATAAAAAATAAAAATTAAATTAAAAACACGAACAAGAAGTAGGGAGACAAACTTGAGGGGATTTCTCCTGGCACATTCCATTCTAAATTCCAAACTAGAACACTACTTCCATTGAGGCTCTGTTGCCCTAGTAACCAGAATTGGTAAGGGAGAACTGCTGCCACCTTGTGGCCGTTTCACACAACAGCAGCTTTAATCCCAGCGCTAATGGTCAGTTGATAGTCAAAATCATTGCAGGCCTGTAAATGACACCTGCCCTGAAAAGAAATCCTGGGGTCACATATCGACCAAAAAATTCAAAGGACGTCCATATTTCAAAACGACCATTTCAAAAGGCATATTTTATGCACATTAGTTTTCTGCTTCTTTTTCTTTCTTTCTTTTTTGGTTAAAAAAACGGGAATGGAAAAAGGCATCCCTCAGAAGGGGCGAAAATAGTTGCAAATGAATCAATGGACAAAGGTTTAATCTCCAATATATATAAACAGCTCATGCAGCTTAATATTAAAAAAACAAACAACCCAATACAAAAATGGGCAGAAGATCTAAAGATACGTTTCTTCAAAGAAGACACAGAGATGGCCAAGACGCACATGAAAAGCTGCTCAACAGCACTAATTATTAGAGAAATGCAAATCAAAACTACAATGAGGTATCACTTCACACTGTTAGAATTGGCATCATCAGAAAATCTACAAACAACAAATTCTGGGGAGGGTGTGGACAAAAGGAGCCCTCTTCCACTATTGTTGGGAATGTAAATTGATACAGTCACTATGGAGAACAGTATGGAGTTTCGTTAAAAAAATCTAGAAATAGAATTACCATCTGATCCAGCAATCCCACTTCTGGGGATATACCCAAAGAAAACCATAAATCAAAAAGGCACATTCACCACAATGTTCATTGCAGCACTATTTACAATAGCCAGGTAATGGAAGCAACCTAAATGCCCACAGACAGATGAATGGATAAAGATGTGGTACATGTATAAAATGGAATATTACTCAGCCATAAAAAGGAATGGAACTGGGTCATTTGTAGAGACATCGATGGATCTAGAGACTGTCATACAGAATGAAGTAAGTCAGAAAGAGGAAAACAAATATTGTATATTAATGCATATATGTGGAACCTAAAAACTGGTACAGATGAACTGGTTTGCAGGGAAGAAATAGAGACAGAGGTAGAGAACAAACGTATGGACACCAAGTGTGGGAAGCCATGGTGTGGTGGTGGTGGGAAGAGTTGGGAGATTGGGATTGACCTGCATACATGTATATTCATAAAATACATAACTAACAATAACATGCTGTATAAAAAAATAAATAAAATTAAATTTCAAAATTTTCAAAAATAAAATTTAAAAATAATACAGAAAAAAGTTCTTCCCTTCACACAGATGTATTTATAGGAATGAATTATTTCCATGCTTATATCTATAAATACATAAAAGAGGAATAAAATCTAACTTGAACCATAAAAGAAAAAAAAAACTGAACCCACCAGTTATACAGAGGAAAACCCTATCAGGGCACTTGCTCCAGCGGTAAACAATTCTGAAATTGGTCAGAGGTGGGGAATCATCTCCCATACAGCCAGCAACCCACACCCCACGCAAGGAGCGTCCTCATTGCAAAGCTGGGGGATCGTGCAGAGGCATCTCTGAATAATGGTGAGCTGAGCCCCAGGCCAGCTGCTGCTGAACTGTTCCCACCCTTCCCAGGTAAAACACCTGAATATGTACAAGGGCTTGAAAGACTAGAGGAAGGGGCGTGGAGCCACACCAGCAACAGCACGCGGGACAACATGGTGCCTGCAGGCCAGCCAGGGTGATCCTGACCCCGGGCGCTCTTCTGGAAGCTTTCCATTGTCCTTCCTGAGATATCCCACCTGTCCCGGCCCCCACTGCTTTTTTCCTTCCTCACCTCTGTCCGGAGAGAAATTCCAGCGGAAGGTATGGGTGACACTTCCTCTTCTTTACAGGTGGCAGCCTGGCAACTCCTGCAGAAAGGCCAGCAGAACCCCACTCACACCGGGCCACCAACAAAGCTGTGGCCCCTCATTCCCTCCCACCAGCACAGCCCCGAGACTGCTGACGGGGCAGAGAATATGGAGTCAGGAACAGCTTCAGGGGCTATTGCTGCCTGGAGCACAGTTTATATTGACCTCAACCAGGCACACCAGGGGAGGGCCGGGCGGCAGTGTAAGGCTGCCCAGGTCAGCTAATCCACAACACTCAGGGAATCACATTGTTGAAAATGGACCTCGCTAAGGCAGAAGAGAAGCCAAGGAAAAAAAGTACACAATGCCATTTGCACCACCGTAGATGAGTCTAGAGGTAATCACGTGACTTGTAGTAAGTCAGAAAGTGAAAGACACATATCATATCATATCACTTATAGGTGTTACCTAAAAATGGATACCAGGGCAGATATTTCCACCGAGAAGGGCAATCAGCGATTCATTAAACAAACTTATGGTTCACCAATGGAAAGGTGTGAGGATTGGTTTCATTAGGATATCGGGGTTAACAGACTTATACAAACACAGGTGACATATATAATCACCAAAGACCTACGGAATACCAAAAGACTACTCAACATTCTGTCATAATGTACATGGGAAAAGGATCCCAGGAAAAACAGACATGTGTATATGTGTAAAAGAACCACATCTTCCACACCTCCAACAAGCCAAACATTGTAATCAAACTTGCTGTAATAAAAAATAAAAATTAAATTAAAAACACGAACAAGAAGTAGGGAGACAAACTTGAGGGGCTTTCTCCTGGCACATTCCATTCTAAATTCCAATCTAGAACAGGACTTCCATTGAGGCTCTGTTGCCCTAGTAACCAGAATTGGCAAGGGAGCACTGCTGCCACCTTGTGGCCGTTTCACACAACAGCAGCTTTAATCCCAGCACTAATGGTCAGTTGATATTCAAAATCATTGCAGGCCTGTAAATGACACCTGCCCTGAAAACAAATCCTGGGGTCACATATCGACCAAAAAATTCAAAGGACGTCCATATTTCAAAACGACCGTTTCAAAAGGCATATTTTATGCACATTAGTTTTCTGCTTCTTTTTCTTTCTTTCTTTTTTGGTTAAAAAAACGGGAATGGAAAAAGGCATCCCTCAGAAGGGGCGAAAATAGTTGCAAACGAATCAATGGACAAAGGTTTAATCTCCAATATATATAAACAGCTCATGCAGCTTAATATTAAAAAAACAAACAACCCAATACAAAAATGGGCAGAAGATCTAAAGATACGTTTCTTCAAGGAAGACACAGAGATGGCCAAGACGCACATGAAAAGCTGCTCAACAGCACTAATTATTAGAGAAATGCAAATCAAAACTACAATGAGGTATCACTTCACACTGTTAGAATCGGCATCATCAGAAAATCTACAAACAACAAATTCTGGGGAGGGTGTGGACAAAAGGAGCCCTCTTCCACTATTGTTGGGAATGTAAATTGATACAGTCACTATGGAGAGCAGTATGGAGTTCCGTTAAAAAAAACTAGAAATAGAATTACCATCTGATCCAGCAATCCCACTTCTGGGCATATACCCAAAGAAAACCATAAATCAAAAAGGCACATTCACCACAATGTTCATTGCAGCACTATTTACAATAGCCAGGTAATGGAAGCAACCTAAATGCCCACAGACAGATGAATGGATAAAGATGTGGTACATGTATAAAATGGAATATTACTCAGCCATAAAAAGGAATGAAACTGGGTCATTTGTAGAGACATCGATGGATCTAGAGACTGTCATACAGAATGAAGTAAGTCAGAAAGAGAAAAACAAATATTGTATATTAATGCATATATGTGGAATCTAAAAACTGGTACAGATGAACTGGTTTGCAGGGAAGAAATAGAGACAGAGGTAGAGAACAAACGTATGGACACCAAGTGTGGGAAGCCATGGTGTGGTGGTGGTGGGATGAGTTGGGAGATTGGGATTGACCTGCATACATGTATATGCATAAAATACATAACTAATAATAACCTGCTGTATAAAAAAATAAATAAAATTAAATTTCAAAATTTAAAAAAAGAAAATTTAAAAATAATACAGAAAAATGTTCTTCCCTTCACACAGATGTATTTATAGGAATGAATTATTTCCATGCTTATATCTATAAATACATAAAAGAGGAATAAAATCTAACTTGAACCATAAAAGAAAAAAAAACCTGAACCCACCGGTTATACAGAGGAAAACCCTATCAGGGCACTTGCTCCAGCGGTAAACAATTCTGAAATTGGTCAGAGGTGGGGAATCATCTCCCATACAGCCAGCAACCCACACCCCACGCAAGGAGCGTCCTCATTGCAACGCTTGGGGATCGTGCAGAGGCATCTCTGAATAAAGGTGAGCTGAGCCCCAGGCCAGCTGCTGCTGAACTGTTCCCACCCTTCCCAGGTAAAACACCTGAATATGTACAAGGGCTTGAAAGACTAGAGGAAGGGCCGTGGAGCCACCCCAGCAACAGCACGCAGGCCAACTTGGTGCCTGCTGTCCAGCCAGGGTGGTCCTGCCCCCGGGCGCTCTTCCGGAAGCTTTCCATTGTCCTGCGTGAGATACCCCACCTGTCCCGGCCCCCAATGCTTTTTTCCTTCCTCACCTCTGTCCGGAGAGAAATTCCAGCGGAAGGTATGGGTGACACATCCTCTTCTTTACAGGTGGCAGCCTGGCAACTCCTGCAGAAAGGCCAGCAGAACCCCACTCACACCGGGCCACCAACAAAACTGTGGCCCCTCATTCCCTCCCACCAGCACAGCCCCGAGACTGCTGACGGGGCAGAGAATATGGAGTCAGGAACAGCTTCAGGGGCTATTGCTGCCTGGAGCGCTGTTTATATTGACCTCAACCAGGCACACCTATGGAGGGCAGTGCGGCAGGGTAAGCCTGCCCAGGTCAGCTAATCCACAACACTCAGGGAATCACATTGTTGAAAATGGATCTCACTAAGGCAGAAGAGAAGCCAAGGAAAAAAAGAACACAATGCCATTTGCACCACCGTAGATGAGTCTAGAGGTAATCACGTGACTTGTAGTAAGTCAGAAAGTGAAAGACACATATCATATCATATCACTTATAGGTGTTACCTAAAAATGGATACCAGGGCAGATATTTCCACTGAGAAGGGCAATCAGAGATTCATTAAACAAACTTATGGATCACCAATGGAAAGGTGTGAGGATTGGTTTCATTACGATATCGGGGTTAACAGATTTATACAAACACAGGTGACATATATAATCACCAAAGACCTACGGAATACCAAAAGACTACTCAGCATTCTGTCATAACGTACATGGGAAAAGGATCCCAGGAAAAACAGACATGTGTATATGTGTAAAAGAACCACATCTTCCACACCTCCAACAAGCGAAACATTGTAATCAAACTTGCTGTAATAAAAAATAAAAATTAAATTAAAAACACGAACAAGAAGTAGGGAGACAAACTTGAGGGGCTTTCTCCTGGCACATTCCATTCTAAATTCCAATCTAGAACACGACTTCCATTGAGGCTCTGTTGCCCTAGGAACCAGAATTGGCAAGGGAGCACTGCTGCCACCTTGTGGCCGTTTCACACAACAGCAGCTTTAATCCCAGCACTAATGGTCAGTTGATATTCAAAATCATTGCAGGCCTGTAAATGACACCTGCCCTGAAAACAAATCCTGGGGTCACATATCGACCAAAAAATTCAAAGGACGTCCATATTTCAAAACGACCATTTCAAAAGGCATATTTTATGCACATTAGTTTTCTGCTTCTTTTTCTTTCTTTCTTTTTTGGCAAAAAAACGGGAATGGAAAAAGGCATCCCTCAGAAGGGGCGAAAATAGTTGCAAACGAATCAATGGACAAAGGTTTAATCTCCAATATATATAAACAGCTCATGCAGCTTAATATTAAAAAAACAAACAACCCAATACAAAAATGGGCAGAAGATCTAAAGATACGTTTCTTCAAAGAAGACACAGAGATGGCCAAGACGCACATGAAAAGCTGCTCAACAGCACTAATTATTAGAGAAATGCAAATCAAAACTACAATGAGGTATCACTTCACACTGTTAGAATCGGCATCATCAGAAAATCTACAAACAACAAATTCTGGGGAGGGTGTGGACAAAAGGAGCCCTCTTCCACTATTGGTGGGAATGTAAATTGATACAGTCAGTATGGAGAGCAGTATGGAGTTCCGTTAAAAAAAACTAGAAATACAATTACCATCTGATCCAGCAATCCCACTTCTGGGCATATACCCAAAGAAAACCATAAATCAAAAAGGCACATTCACCACAATGTTCATTGCAGCACTATTTACAATAGCCAGGTAATGGAAGCAACCTAAATGCCCACAGACAGATGAATGGATAAAGATGTGGTACATGTATAAAATGGAATATTACTCAGCCATAAAAAGGAATGAAACTGGGTCATTTGTAGAGACATCGATGGATCTAGAGACTGTCATACAGAATGAAGTAAGTCAGAAAGAGGAAAACAAATATTGTATATTAATGCATATATGTGGAACCTAAAAACTGGTACAGATGAACTGGTTTGCAGGGAAGAAATAGAGACAGAGGTAGAGAACAAACGTATGGACACCAAGTGTGGGAAGCCATGGTGTGGTGGTGGTGGGATGAGTTGGGAGATTGGGATTGACCTGCATACATGTATATGCATAAAATACATAACTAATAATAACCTGCTGTATAAAAAAATAAATCACATTAAATTTCAAAATTTTAAAAAAGAAAATTTAAAAATAATACAGAAAAAAGTTCTTCCCTTCACACAGATGTATTTATAGGAATGAATTATTTCCATGCTTATATCTATAAATACATAAAAGAGGAATAAAATCTAACTTGAACCATAAAAGAAAAAAAAACCTGAACCCACCGGTTATACAGAGGAAAACCCTATCAGGGCACTTGCTCCAGCGGTAAACAATTCTGAAATTGGTCAGAGGTGGGGAATCATCTCCCATACAGCCAGCAACCCACACCCCACGCAAGGAGCGTCCTCATTGCAACGCTTGGGGATCGTGCAGAGGCATCTCTGAATAAAGGTGAGCTGAGCCCCAGGCCAGCTGCTGCTGAACTGTTCCCACCCTTCCCAGGTAAAACACCTGAATATGTACAAGGGCTTGAAAGACTAGAGGAAGGGCCGTGGAGCCACCCCAGCAACAGCACGCAGGCCAACTTGGTGCCTGCTGTCCAGCCAGGGTGGTCCTGCCCCCGGGCACTCTTCCGGAAGCTTTCCATTGTCCTGCGTGAGATACCCCACCTGTCCCGGCCCCCAATGCTTTTTTCCTTCCTCACCTCTGTCCGGAGAGAAATTCCAGCGGAAGGTATGGGTGACACATCCTCTTCTTTACAGGTGGCAGCCTGGCAACTCCTGCAGAAAGGCCAGCAGAACCCCACTCACACCGGGCCACCAACAAAACTGTGGCCCCTCATTCCCTCCCACCAGCACAGCCCCGAGACTGCTGACGGGGCAGAGAATATGGAGTCAGGAACAGCTTCAGGGGCTATTGCTGCCTGGAGCGCTGTTTATATTGACCTCAACCAGGCACACCTGGGGAGGGCCGTGCGGCAGGGTAAGCCTGCCCAGGTCAGCTAATCCACAACACTCAGGGAATCACATTGTTGAAAATGGATCTCGCTAAGGCAGAAGAGAAGCCAAGGAAAAAGGAACACAATGCCATTTGCACCACCGTAGATGAGTCTAGAGGTAATCACGTGACTTGTAGTAAGTCAGAAAGTGAAAGACACATATCATATCATATCACTTATAGGTGTTACCTAAAAATGGATACCAGGGCAGATATTTCCACCGAGAAGGGCAAACAGAGATTCATTAAACAAACTTATGGTTCACCAATGGAAAGGTGTGAGGATTGGTTTCATTACGATATCGGGGTTAACAGACTTATACAAACACAGGTGACATATATAATCACCAAAGACCTACGGAATACCAAAAGACTACTCAACATTCTGTCATAACGTACATGGGAAAAGGATCCCAGGAAAAACAGACATGTGTATATGTGTAAAAGAACCACATCTTCCACACCTCCAACAAGCCAAACATTGTAATCAAACTTGCTGTAATAAAAAATAAAAATTAAATTAAAAACACGAACAAGAAGTAGGGAGACAAACTTGCGGGGCTTTCTCCTGGCACATTCCATTCTAAATTCCAATCTAGAACAAGACTTCCATTGAGGCTCTGTTGCCCTAGTAACCAGAATTGGTAAGGGAGCACTGCTGCCACCTTGTGGCCGTTTCACACAACAGCAGCTTTATAACCAGCACTAATGGTCAGTTGATATTCAAAATCATTGCAGGCCTGTAAATGACACCTGCCCTGAAAACAAATCCTGGGGTCACATATCGACCAAAAAATTCAAAGGACGTCCATATTTCAAAACGACCATTTCAAAAGGCATATTTTATGCACATTAGTTTTCTGCTTCTTTTTCTTTCTTTCTTTTTTGGTTAAAAAAACGGGAATAGAAAAAGGCATCCCTCAGAAGGGGCGAAAATAGTTGCAAACGAATCAATGGACAAAGGTTTAATCTCCAATATATATAAACAGCTCATGCAGCTTAATATTAAAAAAACAATCAACCCAATACAAAAATGGGCAGAAGATCTAAAGATACGTTTCTTCAAAGAAGACACAGAGATGGCCAAGACGCACATGAAAAGCTGCTCAACAGCACTAATTATTAGAGAAATGCAAATCAAAACTACAATGAGGTATCACTTCACACTGTTAGAATCGGCATCATCAGAAAATCTACAAATAACAAATTCTGGGGAGGGTGTGGACAAAAGGAGCCCTCTTCCACTATTGGTGGGAATGTAAATTGATACAGTCACTATGGAGAACAGTATGGAGTTTCGTTAAAAAAACCTAGAAATAGAATTACCATCTGATCCAGCAATCCCACTTCTGGGCATATACCCAAAGAAAACCATAAATCAAAAAGGCACATTCACCACAATGTTCATTGCAGCACTATTTACAATAGCCAGGTAATGGAAGCAACCTAAATGCCCACAGACAGATGAATGGATAAAGATGTGGTACATGTATAAAATGGAATATTACTCAGCCATAAAAAGGAATGAAACTGGGTCATTTGTAGAGACATCGATGGATCTAGAGACTGTCATACAGAATGAAGTAAGTCAGAAAGAGGAAAACAAATATTGTATATTAATGCATATATGTGGAACCTAAAAACTGGTACAGATGAACTGGTTTGCAGGGAAGAAATAGAGACAGAGGTAGAGAACAAACGTATGGACACCAAGTGTGGGAAGCCATGGTGTGGTGGTGGTGGGATGAGTTGGGAGATTGGATTGACCTGCATACATGTATATGCATAAAATACATAACTAATAATAACCTGCTGTATAAAAAAATAAATAAAATTAAATTTCAAAATTTAAAATAAGAAAATTTAAAAATAATACAGAAAAATGTTCATCCCTTCACACAGATGTATTTATAGGAATGAATTATTTCCATGCTTATATCTATAAATACATAAAAGAGGAATAAAATCTAACTTGAACCATAAAAGAAAAAAAAAACTGAACCCACCGGTTATACAGAGGAAAACCCTATCAGGGCACTTGCTCCAGCGGTAAACAATTCTGAAATTGGTCAGAGGTGGGGAATCATCTCCCATACAGCCAGCAACCCACACCCCACGCAAGGAGCGTCCTCATTGCAACGCTTGGGGATCGTGCAGAGGCATCTCTGAATAAAGGTGAGCTGAGCCCCAGGCCAGCTGCTGCTGAACTGTTCCCACCCTTCCCAGGTAAAACACCTGAATATGTACAAGGGCTTGAAAGACTAGAGGAAGGGCCGTGGAGCCACCCCAGCAACAGCACGCAGGCCAACTTGGTGCCTGCTGTCCTGCCAGGGTGGTCCTGCCCCCGGGCGCTCTTCCGGAAGCTTTCCATTGTCCTGCGTGAGATACCCCACCTGTCCCGGCCCCCAATGCTTTTTTCCTTCCTCACCTCTGTCCGGAGAGAAATTCCAGCGGAAGGTATGGGTGACACATCCTCTTCTTTACAGGTGGCAGCCTGGCAACTCCTGCAGAAAGGCCAGCAGAACCCCACTCACACCGGGCCACCAACAAAACTGTGGCCCCTCATTCCCTCCCACCAGCACAGCCCCGAGACTGCTGACGGGGCAGAGAATATGGAGTCAGGAACAGCTTCAGGGGCTATTGCTGCCTGGAGCGCTGTTTATATTGACCTCAACCAGGCACACCTGGGGAGGGCCGTGCGGCAGGGTAAGCCTGCCCAGGTCAGCTAATCCACAACACTCAGGGAATCACATTGTTGAAAATGGATCTCGCTAAGGCAGAAGAGAAGCCAAGGAAAAAAGAACACAATGCCATTTGCACCACCGTAGATGAGTCTAGAGGTAATCACGTGACTTGTAGTAAGTCAGAAAGTGAAAGACACATATCATATCATATCACTTATAGGTGTTACCTAAAAATGGATACCAGGGCAGATATTTCCACCGAGAAGGGCAAACAGAGATTCATTAAACAAACTTATGGTTCACCAATGGAAAGGTGTGAGGATTGGTTTCATTACGATATCGGGGTTAACAGACTTATACAAACACAGGTGACATATATAATCACCAAAGACCTACGGAATACCAAAAGACTACTCAACATTCTGTCATAACGTACATGGGAAAAGGATCCCAGGAAAAACAGACATGTGTATATGTGTAAAAGAACCACATCTTCCACACCTCCAACAAGCCAAACATTGTAATCAAACTTGCTGTAATAAAAAATAAAAATTAAATTAAAAACACGAACAAGAAGTAGGGAGACAAACTTGCGGGGCTTTCTCCTGGCACATTCCATTCTAAATTCCAATCTAGAACAAGACTTCCATTGAGGCTCTGTTGCCCTAGTAACCAGAATTGGTAAGGGAGCACTGCTGCCACCTTGTGGCCGTTTCACACAACAGCAGCTTTATAACCAGCACTAATGGTCAGTTGATATTCAAAATCATTGCAGGCCTGTAAATGACACCTGCCCTGAAAACAAATCCTGGGGTCACATATCGACCAAAAAATTCAAAGGACGTCCATATTTCAAAACGACCATTTCAAAAGGCATATTTTATGCACATTAGTTTTCTGCTTCTTTTTCTTTCTTTCTTTTTTGGTTAAAAAAACGGGAATAGAAAAAGGCATCCCTCAGAAGGGGCGAAAATAGTTGCAAACGAATCAATGGACAAAGGTTTAATCTCCAATATATATAAACAGCTCATGCAGCTTAATATTAAAAAAACAATCAACCCAATACAAAAATGGGCAGAAGATCTAAAGATACGTTTCTTCAAAGAAGACACAGAGATGGCCAAGACGCACATGAAAAGCTGCTCAACAGCACTAATTATTAGAGAAATGCAAATCAAAACTACAATGAGGTATCACTTCACACTGTTAGAATCGGCATCATCAGAAAATCTACAAATAACAAATTCTGGGGAGGGTGTGGACAAAAGGAGCCCTCTTCCACTATTGGTGGGAATGTAAATTGATACAGTCACTATGGAGAACAGTATGGAGTTTCGTTAAAAAAACCTAGAAATAGAATTACCATCTGATCCAGCAATCCCACTTCTGGGCATATACCCAAAGAAAACCATAAATCAAAAAGGCACATTCACCACAATGTTCATTGCAGCACTATTTACAATAGCCAGGTAATGGAAGCAACCTAAATGCCCACAGACAGATGAATGGATAAAGATGTGGTACATGTATAAAATGGAATATTACTCAGCCATAAAAAGGAATGAAACTGGGTCATTTGTAGAGACATCGATGGATCTAGAGACTGTCATACAGAATGAAGTAAGTCAGAAAGAGGAAAACAAATATTGTATATTAATGCATATATGTGGAACCTAAAAACTGGTACAGATGAACTGGTTTGCAGGGAAGAAATAGAGACAGAGGTAGAGAACAAACGTATGGACACCAAGTGTGGGAAGCCATGGTGTGGTGGTGGTGGGATGAGTTGGGAGATTGGATTGACCTGCATACATGTATATGCATAAAATACATAACTAATAATAACCTGCTGTATAAAAAAATAAATAAAATTAAATTTCAAAATTTAAAATAAGAAAATTTAAAAATAATACAGAAAAATGTTCATCCCTTCACACAGATGTATTTATAGGAATGAATTATTTCCATGCTTATATCTATAAATACATAAAAGAGGAATAAAATCTAACTTGAACCATAAAAGAAAAAAAAAACTGAACCCACCGGTTATACAGAGGAAAACCCTATCAGGGCACTTGCTCCAGCGGTAAACAATTCTGAAATTGGTCAGAGGTGGGGAATCATCTCCCATACAGCCAGCAACCCACACCCCACGCAAGGAGCGTCCTCATTGCAACGCTTGGGGATCGTGCAGAGGCATCTCTGAATAAAGGTGAGCTGAGCCCCAGGCCAGCTGCTGCTGAACTGTTCCCACCCTTCCCAGGTAAAACACCTGAATATGTACAAGGGCTTGAAAGACTAGAGGAAGGGCCGTGGAGCCACCCCAGCAACAGCACGCAGGCCAACTTGGTGCCTGCTGTCCTGCCAGGGTGGTCCTGCCCCCGGGCGCTCTTCCGGAAGCTTTCCATTGTCCTGCGTGAGATACCCCACCTGTCCCGGCCCCCAATGCTTTTTTCCTTCCTCACCTCTGTCCGGAGAGAAATTCCAGCGGAAGGTATGGGTGACACATCCTCTTCTTTACAGGTGGCAGCCTGGCAACTCCTGCAGAAAGGCCAGCAGAACCCCACTCACACCGGGCCACCAACAAAGCTGTGGCCCCTCATTCCCTCCCACCAGCACAGCCCCGAGACTGCTGACGGGGCAGAGAATATGGAGTCAGGAACAGCTTCAGGGGATATTGCTGCCTGGAGCGCTGTTTATATTGACCTCAACCAGGCACACCTGGGGAGGGCCGGGCGGCAGGGTAAGCCTGCCCAGGTCAGCTAATCCACAACACTCAGGGAATCACATTGTTGAAAATGGATCTCGCTAAGGCAGAAGAGAAGCCAAGGAAAAAAAGAACACAATGCCATTTGCACCACCGTAGATGAGTCTAGAGGTAATCACGTGACTTGTAGTAAGTCAGAAAGTGAAAGACACATATCATATCATATCACTTATAGGAGTTACCTAAAAATGGATACCAGGGCAGATATTTCCACTGAGAAGGGCAATCAGAGATTCATTAAACAAACTTATGGTTCACCAATGGAAAGGTGTGAGGATTGGTTTCATTAGGATATCGGGGTTAACAGACTTATACAAACACAGGTGACATATATAATCACCAAAGACCTACGGAATACCAAAAGACTACTCAACATTCTGTCATAACGTACATGGGAAAAGGATCCCAGGAAATACAGACATGTGTATATGTGTAAAAGAACCACATCTTCCACACCTCCAACAAGCCAAACATTGTAATCAAACTTGCTGTAATAAAAAATAAAAATTAAATTAAAAACACGAACAAGAAGTAGGGAGACAAACTTGCGGGGCTTTCTCCTGGCACATTCCATTCTAAATTCCAATCTAGAACACGACTTCCATTGAGGCTCTGTTGCCCTAGTAACCAGAATTGGTAAGGGAGAACTGCTGCCACCTTGTGGCCGTTTCACACAACAGCAGCTTTAATCCCAGCGCTAAAGGTCAGTTGATATTCAAAATCATTGCAGGCCTGTAAATGACACCTGCCCTGAAAACAAATCCTGGCGTCACATATCGACCAAAAAATTCAAAGGACGTCCATATTTCAAAACGACCATTTCAAAAGGCATATTTTATGCACGTTAGTTTTCTGCTTCTTTTTCTTTCTTTCTTTTTTGGCTAAAAAAACGGGAATGGAAAAAGGCATCCCTCAGAAGGGGCGAAAATAGTTGCAAACGAATCAATGGACAAAGGTTTAATCTCCAATATATATAAACAGCTCATGCAGCTTAATATTAAAAAAACAAACAACCCAATACAAAAATGGGCAGAAGATCTAAAGATACGTTTCTTCAAAGAAGACACAGAGATGGCCAAGACGCACATGAAAAGCTGCTCAACAGCACTAATTATTAGAGAAATGCAAATCAAAACTACAATGAGGTATCACTTCACACTGTTAGAATCGGCATCATCAGAAAATCTACAAATAACAAATTCTGGGGAGGGTGTGGACAAAAGGAGCCCTCTTCCACTATTGGTGGGAATGTAAATTGATACAGTCACTATGGAGAACAGTATGGAGTTTCGTTAAAAAAAACTAGAAATAGAATTACCATCTGATCCAGTAATCCCACTTCTGGGCATATACCCAAAGAAAACCATAAATCAAAAAGGCACATTCACCACAATGTTCATTGCAGCACTATTTACAATAGCCAGGTAATGGAAGCAACCTAAATGCCCACAGACAGATGAATGGATAAAGATGTGGTACATGTATAAAATGGAATATTACTCAGCCATAAAAAGGAATGAAACTGGGTCATTTGTAGAGACATCGATGGATCTAGAGACTGTCATACAGAATGAAGTAAGTCAGAAAGAGGAAAACAAATATTGTATATTAATGCATATATGTGGAACCTAAAAACTGGTACAGATGAACTGGTTTGCAGGGAAGAAATAGAGACAGAGGTAGAGAACAAACGTATGGACACCAAGTGTGGGAAGCCATGGTGTGGTGGTGGTGGGATGAGTTGGGAGATTGGGATTGACCTGCATACATGTATATGCATAAAATACATAACTAATAATAACCTGCTGTATAAAAAAATAAATAAAATTAAATTTCAAAATTTAAAATAAGAAAATTTAAAAATAATACAGAAAAATGTTCATCCCTTCACACAGATGTATTTATAGGAATGAATTATTTCCATGCTTATATCTATAAATACATAAAAGAGGAATAAAATCTAACTTGAACCATAAAAGAAAAAAAAACCTGAACCCACAAGTTATACAGAGGAAAACCCTATCAGGGCACTTGCTCCAGCGGTAAACAATTCTGAAATTGGTCAGAGGTGGGGAATCATCTCCCATACAGCCAGCAACCCACACCCCACGCAAGGAGCGTCCTCATTGCAACGCTTGGGGATCGTGCAGAGGCATCTCTGAATAAAGGTGAGCTGAGCCCCAGGCCAGCTGCTGCTGAACTGTTCCCACCCTTCCCAGGTAAAACACCTGAATATGTACAAGGGCTTGAAAGACTAGAGGAAGGGCCGTGGAGCCACCCCAGCAACAGCACGCAGGCCAACTTGGTGCCTGCTGTCCAGCCAGTGTGGTCCTGCCCCCGGGCGCTCTTCCGGAAGCTTTCCATTGTCCTGCGTGAGATACCCCACCTGTCCCGGCCCCCAATGCTTTTTTCCTTCCTCACCTCTGTCCGGAGAGAAATTCCAGCGGAAGGTATGGGTGACACATCCTCTTCTTTACAGGTGGCAGCCTGGCAACTCCTGCAGAAAGGCCAGCAGAACCCCACTCACACCGGGCCACCAACAAAGCTGTGGCCCCTCATTCCCTCCCACCAGCACAGCCCCGAGACTGCTGACGGGGCAGAGAATATGGAGTCAGGAACAGCTTCAGGGGATATTGCTGCCTGGAGCGCTGTTTATATTGACCTCAACCAGGCACACCTGGGGAGGGCCGGGCGGCAGGGTAAGCCTGCCCAGGTCAGCTAATCCACAACACTCAGGGAATCACATTGTTGAAAATGGATCTCGCTAAGGCAGAAGAGAAGCCAAGGAAAAAAAGAACACAATGCCATTTGCACCACCGTCGATGAGTCTAGAGGTAATCACGTGACTTGTAGTAAGTCAGAAAGTGAAAGACACATATCATATCATATCACTTATAGGAGTTACCTAAAAATGGATACCAGGGCAGATATTTCCACCGAGAAGGGCAAACAGAGATTCATTAAACAAACTTATGGTTCACCAATGGAAAGGTGTGAGGATTGGTTTCATTATGATATCGGGGTTAACAGACTTACACAAACACAGGTGACATATATAATCACCAAAGACCTATGGAATACCAAAAGACTACTCAACATTCTGTCATAACGTACATGGGAAAAGGATCCCAGGAAAAACAGACATGTGTATATGTGTAAAAGAACCACATCTTCCACACCTCCAACAAGCCAAACATTGTAATCAAACTTGCTGTAATAAAAAATAAAAATTAAATTAAAAACACGAACAAGAAGTAGGGAGACAAACTTGCGGGGCTTTCTCCTGGCACATTCCATTCTAAATTCCAATCTAGAACAAGACTTCCATTGAGGCTCTGTTGCCCTAGTAACCAGAATTGGTAAGGGAGCACTGCTGCCACCTTGTGGCCGTTTCACACAACAGCAGCTTTATAACCAGCACTAATGGTCAGTTGATATTCAAAATCATTGCAGGCCTGTAAATGACACCTGCCCTGAAAACAAATCCTGGGGTCACATATCTACCAAAAAATTCAAAGGACGTCCATATTTCAAAACGACCATTTCAAAAGGCATATTTTATGCACGTTAGTTTTCTGCTTCTTTTTCTTTCTTTCTTTTTTGGCTAAAAAAACGGGAATGGAAAAAGGCATCCCTCAGAAGGGGCGAAAATAGTTGCAAACGAATCAATGGACAAAGGTTTAATCTCCAATATATATAAACAGCTCATGCAGCTTAATATTAAAAAAACAAACAACCCAATACAAAAATGGGCAGAAGATCTAAAGATACGTTTCTTCAAAGAAGACACAGAGATGGCCAAGACGCACATGAAAAGCTGCTCAACAGCACTAATTATTAGAGAAATGCAAATCAAAACTACAATGAGGTATCACTTCACACTGTTAGAATCGGCATCATCAGAAAATCTACAAATAACAAATTCTGGGGAGGGTGTGGACAAAAGGAGCCCTCTTCCACTATTGGTGGGAATGTAAATTGATACAGTCACTATGGAGAACAGTATGGAGTTTCGTTAAAAAAAACTAGAAATAGAATTACCATCTGATCCAGCAATCCCACTTCTGGGCATATACCCAAAGAAAACCATAAATCAAAAAGGCACATTCACCACAATGTTCATTGCAGCACTATTTACAATAGCCAGGTAATGGAAGCAACCTAAATGCCCACAGACAGATGAATGGATAAAGATGTGGTACATGTATAAAATGGAATATTACTCAGCCATAAAAAGGAATGAAACTGGGTCATTTGTAGAGACATCGATGGATCTAGAGACTGTCATACAGAATGAAGTAAGTCAGAAAGAGGAAAACAAATATTGTATATTAATGCATATATGTGGAACCTAAAAACTGGTACAGATGAACTGGTTTGCAGGGAAGAAATAGAGACAGAGGTAGAGAACAAACGTATGGACACCAAGTGTGGGAAGCCATGGTGTGGTGGTGGTGGGAAGAGTTGGGAGATTGGGATTGACCTGCATACATGTATATTCATAAAATACATAACTAACAATAACCTGCTGTATAAAAAAATAAATAAAATTAAATTTCAAAATTTTCAAAAATAAAATTTAAAAATAATACAGAAAAAAGTTCTTCCCTTCACACAGATGTATTTATAGGAATGAATTATTTCCATGCTTATATCTATAAATACATAAAAGAGGAATAAAATCTAACTTGAACCATAAAAGAAAATAAAAACTGAACCCACCAGTTATACAGAGGAAAACCCTATCAGGGCAGTTGCTCCAGCGGTAAACAATTCTGAAATTGGTCAGAGGTGGGGAATCATCTCCCATACAGCCAGCAACCCACACCCCACGCAAGGAGCGTCCTCATTGCAAAGCTGGGGGATCGTGCAGAGGCATCTCTGAATAAAGGTGAGCTGAGCCCCAGGCCAGCTGCTGCTGAACTGTTCCCACCCTTCCCAGGTAAAACACCTGAATATGTACAAGGGCTTGAAAGACTAGAGGAAGGGCCGTGGAGCCACACCAGCAACAGCACGCGGGACAACTTGGTGCCTGCAGGCCAGCCAGGGTGGTCCTGACCCCGGGCGCTCTTCTGGAAGCTTTCCATTGTCCTTCCTGAGATATAACACCTGTCCCGGCCCCCACTGCTTTTTTCCTTCCTCACCTCTGTCCGGAGAGAAATTCCAGCGGAAGGTATGGGTGACACTTCCTCTTCTTTACAGGTGGCAGCCTGGCAACTCCTGCAGAAAGGCCAGCAGAACCCCACTCACACCGGGCCACCAACAAAGCTGTGGCCCCTCATTCCCTCCCACCAGCACAGCCCCGAGACTGCTGACGGGGCAGAGAATATGGAGTCAGGAACAGCTTCAGGGGCTATTGCTGCCTGGAGCACAGTTTATATTGACCTCAACCAGGCACACCAGGGGAGGGCCGGGCGGCAGTGTAAGGCTGCCCAGGTCAGCTAATCCACAACACTCAGGGAATCACATTGTTGAAAATGGACCTCGCTAAGGCAGAAGAGAAGCCAAGGAAAAAAAGTACACAATGCCATTTGCACCACCGTAGATGAGTCTAGAGGTAATCACGTGACTTGTAGTAAGTCAGAAAGTGAAAGACACATATCATATCATATCACTTATAGGTGTTACCTAAAAATGGATACCAGGGCAGATATTTCCACCGAGAAGGGCAATCAGCGATTCATTAAACAAACTTATGGTTCACCAATGGAAAGGTGTGAGGATTGGTTTCATTAGGATATCGGGGTTAACAGACTTATACAAACACAGGTGACATATATAATCACCAAAGACCTACGGAATACCAAAAGACTACTCAACATTCTGTCATAATGTACATGGGAAAAGGATCCCAGGAAAAACAGACATGTGTATATGTGTAAAAGAACCACATCTTCCACACCTCCAACAAGCCAAACATTGTAATCAAACTTGCTGTAATAAAAAATAAAAATTAAATTAAAAACACGAACAAGAAGTAGGGAGACAAACTTGAGGGGCTTTCTCCTGGCACATTCCATTCTAAATTCCAATCTAGAACACGACTTCCATTGAGGCTCTGTTGCCCTAGTAACCAGAATTGGCAAGGGAGCACTGCTGCCACCTTGTGGCCGTTTCACACAACAGCAGCTTTAATCCCAGCGCTAAAGGTCAGTTGATATTCAAAATCATTGCAGGCCTGTAAATGACACCTGCCCTGAAAACAAATCCTGGGGTCACATATCTACCAAAAAATTCAAAGGACGTCCATATTTCAAAACGACCATTTCAAAAGGCATATTTTATGCACATTAGTTTTCTGCTTCTTTTTCTTTCTTTCTTTTTTGGCAAAAAAACGGGAATGGAAAAAGGCATCCCTCAGAAGGGGCGAAAATAGTTGCAAACGAATCAATGGACAAAGGTTTAATCTCCAATATATATAAACAGCTCATGCAGCTTAATATTAAAAAAACAAACAACCCAATACAAAAATGGGCAGAAGATCTAAAGATACGTTTCTTCAAAGAAGACACAGAGATGGCCAAGACGCACATGAAAAGCTGCTCAATAGCACTAATTATTAGAGAAATGCAAATCAAAATTACAATGAGGTATCACTTCACACTGTTAGAATCGGCATCATCAGAAAATCTACAAACAACAAATTCTGGGGAGGGTGTGGACAAAAGGAGCCCTCTTCCACTATTGGTGGGAAAGTAAATTGATACAGTCACTATGGAGAGCAGTATGGAGTTCCGTTAAAAAAAACTAGAAATAGAATTACCATCTGATCCAGCAATCCCACTTCTGGGCATATACCCAAAGAAAACCATAAATCAAAAAGGCACATTCACCACAATGTTCATTGCAGCACTATTTACAATAGCCAGGTAATGGAAGCAACCTAAATGCCCACAGACAGATGAATGGATAAAGATGTGGTACATGTATAAAATGGAATATTACTCAGCCATAAAAAGGAATGAAACTGGGTCATTTGTAGAGACATTGATGGATCTAGAGACTGTCATACAGAATGAAGTAAGTCAGAAAGAGAAAAACAAATATTGTATATTAATGCATATATGTGGAATCTAAAAAGTGGTACAGATGAACTGGTTTGCAGGGAAGAAATAGAGACAGAGGTAGAGAACAAACGTATGGACACCAGGTGTGGGAAGCCATGGTGTGGTGGTGGTGGGATGAGTTGGGAGATTGGGATTGACCTGCATACATGTATATGCATAAAATACATAACTAATAATAACCTGCTGTATAAAAAAATAAATAAAATTAAATTTCAAAATTTAAAAAAAGAAAATTTAAAAATAATACAGAAAAATGTTCTTCCCTTCACACAGATGTATTTATAGGAATGAATTATTTCCATGCTTATATCTATAAATACATAAAAGAGGAATAAAATCTAACTTGAACCATAAAAGATAAAAAAACCAGAACCCACCGGTTATACAGAGGAAAACCCTATCAGGGCACTTGCTCCAGCGGTAAACAATTCTGAAATTGGTCAGAGGTGGGGAATCATCTCCCATACAGCCAGCAACCCACACCCCACGCAAGGAGCGTCCTCATTGCAACGCTTGGGGATCGTGCAGAGGCATCTCTGAATAAAGGTGAGCTGAGCCCCAGGCCAGCTGCTGCTGAACTGATCCCACCCTTCCCAGGTAAAACACCTGAATATGTACAAGGGCTTGAAAGACTAGTGGAAGGGCCGTGGAGCCACCCCAGCAACAGCACGCAGGCCAACTTGGTGCCTGCTGTCCAGCCAGGGTGGTCCTGCCCCCGGGCGCTCTTCCGGAAGCTTTCCATTGTCCTGCCTGATATACCCCACCTGTCCCGCCCCCCACTGCTTTTTTCCTTCCTCACCTCTGTCCGGAGAGAAATTCCAGCGGAAGGTATGGGTGACACATCCTCTTCTTTACAGGTGGCAGCCTGGCAACTCCTGCAGAAAGGCCAGCAGAACCCCACTCACACCGGGCCACCAACAAAACTGTGGCCCCTCATTCCCTCCCACCAGCACAGCCCCGAGACTGCTGACGGGGCAGAGAATATGGAGTCAGGAACAGCTTCAGGGGCTATTGCTGCCTGGAGCGCTGTTTATATTGACCTCAACCAGGCACACCTGGGGAGGGCCGTGCGGCAGGGTAAGCCTGCCCAGGTCAGCTAATCCACAACACTCAGGGAATCACATTGTTGAAAATGGATCTCGCTAAGGCAGAAGAGAAGCCAAGGAAAAAAAGAACACAATGCCATTTGCACCACCGTAGATGAGTCTAGAGGTAATCACGTGACTTGTAGTAAGTCAGAAAGTGAAAGACACATATCATATCATATCACTTATAGGTGTTACCTAAAAATGGATACCAGGGCAGATATTTCCACTGAGAAGGGCAATCAGAGATTCATTAAACAAACTTATGGTTCACCAATGGAAAGGTGTGAGGATTGGTTTCATTAGGATATCGGGGTTAACAGACTTATACAAACACAGGTGACATATATAATCACCAAAGACCTACGGAATACCAAAAGACTACTCAACATTCTGTCATAACGTACATGGGAAAAGGATCCCAGGAAAAACAGACATGTGTATATGTGTAAAAGAACCACATCTTCCACACCTCCAACAAGCCAAACATTGTAATCAAACTTGCTGTAATAAAAAATAAAAATTAAATTAAAAACACGAACAAGAAGTAGGGAGACAAACTTGCGGGGCTTTCTCCTGGCACATTCCATTCTAAATTCCAATCTAGAACACGACTTCCACTGAGGCTCTGTTGCCCTAGTAACCAGAATTGGTAAGGGAGCACTGCTGCCACCTTGTGGCCGTTTCACACAACAGCAGCTTTAATCCCAGAACTAATGGTCAGTTGATATTCAAAATCATTGCAGGCCTGTAAATGACACCTGCCCTGAAAACAAATCCTGGGGTCACATATCGACCAAAAAATTCAAAGGACGTCCATATTTCAAATCGACCATTTCAAAAGGCATATTTTATGCACATTAGTTTTCTGCTTCTTTTTCTTTCTTTCTTTTTTGGTTAAAAAAACGGGAATGGAAAAAGGCATCCCTCAGAAGGGGCGAAAATAGTTGCAAACGAATCAATGGACAAAGGTTTAATCTCCAATATATATAAACAGCTCATGCAGCTTAATATTAAAAAAACAATCAACCCAATACAAAAATGGGCAGAAGATCTAAAGATACGTTTCTTCAAAGAAGACACAGAGATGGCCAAGACGCACATGAAAAGCTGCTCAACAGCACTAATTATTAGAGAAATGCAAATCAAAACTACAATGAGGTATCACTTCACACTGTTAGAATCGGCATCATCAGAAAATCTACAAACAACAAATTCTGGGGAGGGTGTGGACAAAAGGAGCCCTCTTCCACTATTGGTGGGAATGTAAATTGATACAGTCACTATGGAGAACAGTATGGAGTTTCGTTAAAAAAAACTAGAAATAGAATTACCATCTGATCCAGCAATCCCACTTCTGGGCATATACCCAAAGAAAACCATAAATCAAAAAGGCACATTCACCACAATGTTCATTGCAACACTATTTACAATAGCCAGGTAATGGAAGCAACCTAAATGCCCACAGACAGATGAATGGATAAAGATGTGGTACATGTATAAAATGGAATATTACTCAGCCATAAAAAGGAATGAAACTGGGTCATTTGTAGAGACATCGATGGATCTAGAGACTGTCATACAGAATGAAGTAAGTCAGAAAGAGGAAAACAAATATTGTATATTAATGCATATATGTGGAACCTAAAAACTGGTACAGATGAACTGGTTTGCAGGGAAGAAATAGAGACAGAGGTAGAGAACAAACGTATGGACACCAAGTGTGGGAAGCCATGGTGTGGTGGTGGTGGGATGAGTTGGGAGATTGGGATTGACCTGCATACATGTATATGCATAAAATACATAACTAATAATAACCTGCTGTATAAAAAAATAAATAAAATTAAATTTCAAAATTAAAAAAAAGGAAATTTAAAAATAATACAGAAAAATGTTCTTCCCTTCACACAGATATATTTATAGGAATGAATTATTTCCATGCTTATATCTATAAATACATAAAAGAGGAATAAAATCTATCTTGAACCATCAAAGAAAAAAAAACCTGAACCCACCAGTTATACAGAGGAAAACCCTATCAGGGCACTTGCTCCAGCGGTAAACAATTCTGAAATTGGTCAGAGGTGGGAAATCATCTCCCATACAGCCAGCAACCCACACCCCACGCAAGGAGCGTCCTCATTGCAACGCTTGGGGATCGTGCAGAGGCATCTCTGAATAAAGGTGAGCTGAGCCCCAGGCCAGCTGCTGCTGAACTGTTCCCACACTCCCCAATTAAAAAACCTGAATATGTACAATGGCTTGAAAGACTAGAGGAAGGGCCGTGGAGCCACCCCAGCAACAGCACGCAGGCCAACTTGGTGCCTGCAGGCCAGCCAGGGTGGTTCTGCACCCGTGCGCTCTTCCGGAAGCTTTCCATTGTCCTGCCTGTGATACCCCACCTGTCCCGGCCCCCACTGCTTTTTTCCTTCCTCACCTCTGTCCGGAGAGAAATTCCAGCGGAAGGTATGGGTGACACATCCTCTTCTTTACAGGTGGCAGCCTGGCAACTCCTGCAGAAAGGCCAGCAGAACCCCACTCACACCGGGCCACCAACAAAGCTGTGGCCCCTCATTCCCTCCCACCAGCACAGCCCCGAGACTGCTGACGGGGCAGAGAATATGGAGTCAGGAACAGCTTCAGGGGCTATTGCTGCCTGGAGCGCTGTTTATATTGACCTCAACCAGGCACACCTGGGGAGGGCCGTGCGGCAGGGTAAGCCTGCCCAGGTCAGCTAATCCACAACACTCAGGGAATCACATTGTTGAAAATGGATCTCGCTAAGGCAGAAGAGAAGCCAAGGAAAAAAAGAACACAATGCCATTTGCACCACCGTAGATGAGTCTAGAGGTAATCACGTGACTTGTAGTAAGTCAGAAAGTGAAAGACACATATCATATCATATCACTTATAGGTGTTACCTAAAAATGGATACCAGGGCAGATATTTCCACTGAGAAGGGCAATCAGAGATTCATTAAACAAACTTATGGTTCACCAATGGAAAGGTGTGAGGATTGGTTTCATTAGGATATCGGGGTTAACAGACTTATACAAACACAGGTGACATATATAATCACCAAAGACCTACGGAATACCAAAAGACTACTCAACATTCTGTCATAACGTACATGGGAAAAGGATCCCAGGAAAAACAGACATGTGTATATGTGTAAAAGAACCACATCTTCCACACCTCCAACAAGCCAAACATTGTAATCAAACTTGCTGTAATAAAAAATAAAAATTAAATTAAAAACACGAACAAGAAGTAGGGAGACAAACTTGCGGGGCTTTCTCCTGGCACATTCCATTCTAAATTCCAATCTAGAACACGACTTCCACTGAGGCTCTGTTGCCCTAGTAACCAGAATTGGTAAGGGAGCACTGCTGCCACCTTGTGGCCGTTTCACACAACAGCAGCTTTAATCCCAGCACTAATGGTCAGTTGATATTCAAAATCATTGCAGGCCTGTAAATGACACCTGCCCTGAAAACAAATCCTGGGGTCACATATCGACCAAAAAATTCAAAGGACGTCCATATTTCAAAACGACCATTTCAAAAGGCATATTTTATGCACATTAGTTTTCTGCTTCTTTTTCTTTCTTTCTTTTTTGGTTAAAAAAACGGGAATAGAAAAAGGCCTCCCTCAGAAGGGGCGAAAATAGTTGCAAACGAATCAATGGACAAAGGTTTAATCTCCAATATATATAAACAGCTCATGCAGCTTAATATTAAAAAAACAATCAACCCAATACAAAAATGGGCAGAAGATCTAAAGATACGTTTCTTCAAAGAAGACACAGAGATGGCCAAGACGCACATGAAAAGCTGCTCAACAGCACTAATTATTAGAGAAATGCAAATCAAAACTACAATGAGGTATCACTTCACACTGTTAGAATCGGCATCATCAGAAAATCTACAAACAACAAATTCTGGGGAGGGTGTGGACAAAAGGAGCCCTCTTCCACTATTGGTGGGAATGTAAATTGATACAGTCACTATGGAGAACAGTATGGAGTTTCGTTAAAAAAAACTAGAAATAGAATTACCATCTGATCCAGCAATCCCACTTCTGGGCATATACCCAAAGAAAACCATAAATCAAAAAGGCACATTCACCACAATGTTCATTGCAACACTATTTACAATAGCCAGGTAATGGAAGCAACCTAAATGCCCACAGACAGATGAATGGATAAAGATGTGGTACATGTATAAAATGGAATATTACTCAGCCATAAAAAGGAATGAAACTGGGTCATTTGTAGAGACATCGATGGATCTAGAGACTGTCATACAGAATGAAGTAAGTCAGAAAGAGGAAAACAAATATTGTATATTAATGCATATATGTGGAACCTAAAAACTGGTACAGATGAACTGGTTTGCAGGGAAGAAATAGAGACAGAGGTAGAGAACAAACGTATGGACACCAAGTGTGGGAAGCCATGGTGTGGTGGTGGTGGGATGAGTTGGGAGATTGGGATTGACCTGCATACATGTATATGCATAAAATACATAACTAATAATAACCTGCTGTATAAAAAAATAAATAAAATTAAATTTCAAAATTAAAAAAAAGGAAATTTAAAAATAATACAGAAAAATGTTCTTCCCTTCACACAGATGTATTTATAGGAATGAATTATTTCCATGCTTATATCTATAAATACATAAAAGAGGAATAAAATCTATCTTGAACCATCAAAGAAAAAAAAACCTGAACCCACCAGTTATACAGAGGAAAACCTATCAGGGCACTTGCTCCAGCGGTAAACAATTCTGAAATTGGTCAGAGGTGGGAAATCATCTCCCATACAGCCAGCAACCCACACCCCACGCAAGGAGCGTCCTCATTGCAACGCTTGGGGATCGTGCAGAGGCATCTCTGAATAAAGGTGAGCTGAGCCCCAGGCCAGCTGCTGCTGAACTGTTCCCACACTCCCCAATTAAAAAACCTGAATATGTACAAGGGCTTGAAAGACTAGAGGAAGGGCCGTGGAGCCACCCCAGCAACAGCACGCAGGCCAACTTGGTGCCTGCAGGCCAGCCAGGGTGGTTCTGCCCCCGTGCGCTCTTCCGGAAGCTTTCCATTGTCCTGCCTGTGATATCCCACCTGTCCCGGCCCCCACTGCTTTTTTCCTTCCTCACCTCTGTCCGGAGAGAAATTCTAGCGGAAGGTATGGGTGACACATCCTCTTCTTTACAGGTGGCAGCCTGGCAACTCCTGCAGAAAGGCCAGCAGAACCCCACTCACACCGGGCCACCAACAAAGCTGTGGCCCCTCATTCCCTCCCACCAGCACAGCCCCGAGACTGCTGACGGGGCAGAGAATATGGAGTCAGGAACAGCTTCAGGGGCTATTGCTGCCTGGAGCACAGTTTATATTGACCTCAACCAGGCACACCTGGGGAGGGCCGGGCGGCAGTGTAAGGCTGCCCAGGTCAGCTAATCCACAACACTCAGGGAATAATATTGTTGAAAATGGACCTCGCTAAGGCAGAAGAGAAGCCAAGGAAAAAAAGAACACAATGCCATTTGCACCACCGTAGATGAGTCTAGAGGTAATCACGTGACTTGTAGTAAGTCAGAAAGTGAAAGACACATATCATATCATATCACTTATAGGTGTTACCTAAAAATGGATACCAAGGCAGATATTTCCACCGAGAAGGGCAATCAGAGATTCATTAAACAAACTTATGGTTCACCAATGGAAAGGTGTGAGGATTGGTTTCATTAGGATATCGGGGTTAACAGACTTATACAAACACAGGTGACATATATAATCACCAAAGACCTACGGAATACCAAAAGACTACTCAACATTCTGTCATAACGTACATGGGAAAAGGATCCCAGGAAAAACAGACATGTGTATATGTGTAAAAGAACCACATCTTCCACACCTCCAACAATCCAAACATTGTAATCAAACTTGCTGTAATAAAAAATAAAAATTAAATTAAAAACACGAACAAGAAGTAGGGAGACAAACTTGAGGGGCTTTCTCCTGGCGCATTCCATTCTAAATTCCAATCTAGAACACGACTTCCATTGAGGCTCTTTTGCCCTAGTAACCAGAATTGGTAAGGGAGAACTGCTGCCACCTTGTGGCCGTTTCACACAACAGCAGCTTTAATCCCAGCGCTAAAGGTCAGTTGATATTCAAAATCATTGCAGGCCTGTAAATGACACCTGCCCTGAAAACAAATCCTGGCGTCACATATCGACCAAAAAATTCAAAGGACGTCCATATTTCAAAACGACCATTTCAAAAGGCATATTTTATGCACATTAGTTTTCTGCTTCTTTTTCTTTCTTTCTTTTTTGGCTAAAAAAACGGGAATGGAAAAAGGCATCCCTCAGAAGGGGCGAAAATAGTTGCAAACGAATCAATGGACAAAGGTTTAATCTCCAATATATATAAACAGCTCATGCAGCTTAATATTAAAAAAACAAACAACCCAATACAAAAATGGGCAGAAGATCTAAAGATACGTTTCTTCAAAGAAGACACAGAGATGGCCAAGACGCACATGAAAAGCTGCTCAACAGCACTAATTATTAGAGAAATGCAAATCAAAACTACAATGAGGTATCACTTCACACTGTTAGAATCGGCATCATCAGAAAATCTACAAACAACAAATTCTGGGGAGGGTGTGGACAAAAGGAGCCCTCTTCCACTATTGGTGGGAATGTAAATTGATACAGTCAGTATGGAGAGCAGTATGGAGTTCCGTTAAAAAAAACTAGAAATACAATTACCATCTGATCCAGCAATCCCACTTCTGGGCATATACCCAAAGAAAACCATAAATCAAAAAGGCACATTCACCACAATGTTCATTGCAGCACTATTTACAATAGCCAGGTAATGGAAGCAACCTAAATGCCCACAGACAGATGAATGGATAAAGATGTTGTACATGTATAAAATGGAATATTACTCAGCCATAAAAAGGAATGAAACAGGGTCATTTGTAGAGACATCGATGGATCTAGAGACTGTCATACAGAATGAAGTAAGTCAGAAAGAGGAAAACAAATATTGTATATTAATGCATATATGTGGAACCTAAAAACTGGTACAGATGAACTGATTTGCAGGGAAGAAATAGAGACAGAGTTAGAGAACAAACGTATGGACACCAAGTGTGGGAAGCCATGGTGTGGTAGTGGTGGGATGAGTTGGGAGATTGGGATTGACCTGCATACATGTATATGCATAAAATACATAACTAATAATAACCTGCTGTATAAAAAATAAATAAAATTAAATTTAAAAATTTAAAAAAAGAAAATTTAAAAATAATAGAGAAAAAAGTTCTTCCCTTCACACAGATGTATTTATAGGAATGAATTATTTCCATGCTTATATCTATAAATACATAAAAGAGGAATAAAATCTAACTTGAACCATAAAAGAAAAAAAAACCTGAACCCACCAGTTATACAGAGGAAAAGCCTATCAGGGCACTTGCTCCAGCGGTAAACAATTCTGAAATTGGTCAGAGGTGGGGAATCATCTCCCATACAGCCAGCAACCCACACCCCACGCAAGGAGCGTCCTCATTGCAACGCTTGGGGATCGGGCAGAGGCATCTCTAAATAAAGGTGAGCTGAGCCCCAGGCCAGCTGCTGCTGAACTGTTCCCACCCTTCCCAGGTAAAACACCTGAATATGTACAAGGGCTTGAAAGACTAGAGGAAGGGCCGTGGAGCCACCCCAGCAACAGCACGCAGGCCAACTTGGTGCCTGCTGTCCAGCCAGGGTGGTCCTGCCCCCGGGCGCTCTTCCGGAATCTTTCCATTGTCCTGCCTGAGATACCCCACCTGTCCCGGCCCCAATGCTTTTTTCCTTCCTCAACTCTGTCCGGAGAGAAATTCCAGCGGAAGGTATGGGTGACACATCCTCTTTTTTACAGGTGGCAGCCAGTCAACTCCTGCAGAAAGGCCAGCAGAACCCCACTCACACCGGGCCACCAACAAAACTGTGGCCCCTCATTCCCTCCCACCAGCACAGCCCCGAGACTGCTGACGGTTCAGAGAATATGGAGTCAGGAACAGCTTCAGGGGCTATTGCTGCCTGGAGCGCTGTTTATATTGACCTCAACCAGGGACACCTGGGGAGGGCCGGGCGGCAGGGTAAGCCTGCCGAGGTCAGCTAATCCACAACACTCAGGGAATCACATTGTTGAAAATGGATCTCGCTAAGGCAGAAGAGAAGCCAAGGAAAAAAAGAACACAATGCCATTTGCACCACCGTAGATAATTGTAGAGGTAATCACGTGACTTGTAGTAAGTCAGAAAGTGAAAGACACATATCATATCATATCACTTATAGGTGTTACCTAAAAATGGATACCAGGGCAGATATTTCCACCGAGAAGGGCAATCAGAGATTCATTAAACAAACTTATGGTTCACCAATGGAAAGGTGTGAGGATTGGTTTCATTAGGATATCGGGGTTAACAGACTTATACAAACACAGGTGACATATATAATCACCAAAGACCTACGGAATACCAAAAGACTACTCAACATTCTGTCATAACGTACATGGGAAAAGGATCCCAGGAAAAACAGACATGTGTATATGTGTAAAAGAACCACATCTCCCACACCATCCAACAAGCCAAACATTGTAATCAAACTTGCTGTAATAAAAAATAAAAATTAAATTAAAAACACGAACAAGAAGTAGGGAGACAAACTTGAGGGGCTTTCTCCTGGCACATTCCATTCTAAATTCCAATCTAGAACATGACTTCCATTGAGGCTCTGTTGCCCTAGTAACCAGAATTGGTAAGGGAGAACTGCTGCCACCTTGTGGCCGTTTCACACAACAGCAGCTTTAATCCCAGCGCTAAAGGTCAGTTGATATTCAAAATCATTGCAGGCCTGTAAATGACACCTGCCCTGAAAACAAATCCTGGGGTCACATATCGACCAAAAAATTCAAAGGACGTCCATATTTCAAAACGACCATATCAAAAGGCATATTTTATGCACATTAGTTTTCTGCTTCTTTTTCTTTCTTTCTTTTTTGGTTAAAAAAACGGGAATGGAGAAAGGCATCCCTCAGAAGGGGCGAAAATAGTTGCAAACGAATCAATGGACACAGGTTTAATCTCCAATATATATAAACAGCTCATGCAGCTTAATATTAAAAAAACAAACAACCCAATACAAAAATGGGCAGAAGATCTAAAGATATGTTTCTTCAAAGAAGACACAGAGATGGCCAAGATGTACATGAAAAGCTGCTCAACAGCACTAATTATTAGAGAAATGCAAATCAAAACTACCATGAGGTATCACCTCACACTGTTAGAATCGGCATCATCAGAAAATCTACAAACAACAAATTCTGGGGAGGGTGTGGACAAAAGGAGCCCTCTTCCACTATTGGTGGGAAAGTAAATTGATACAGTCACTATGGAGAACAGTATGGAGTTTCCTTAAAAAAAAATTTGAAATAGAATTACCATCTGATCCAGCAATCCCACTTCTGGGCATATACCCAAAGAAAACCATAAATCAAAAAGGCACATTCACCACAATGTTCACTGCAGCACTATTTACAATAGCCAGGTAATGGAAGCAACCTAAATGCCCACAGACAGATGAATGGATAAAGATGTGGTATATGTATAAAATGGAATATTACTCAGTCAAAAAACGGAATGAAACTGGGTCATTTGTAGAGACATCGATGGATCTAGAGACTGTCATACAGAATGAAGTAAGTCAGAAAGAGGAAAACAAATATTGTATATTAATGCATATATGTGGAACCTAAAAACTGGTACAGATGAACTGGTTTGCAGGGAAGAAATAGAGACAGAGGTAGAGAACAAACGTATGGACACCAAGTGTGGGAAGCCATGGTGTGGTGGTGGTGGGATGAGTTGGGAGATTGCGATTGACCTGCCTACATGTATATGCATAAAATACATAACTAATAATAACCTGCTGTATAAAAAAATAAATAAAATTAAATTTCAAAATTAAAAAAAAGGAAATTTAAAAATAATACAGAAAAATGTTCTTCCCTTCACACAGATGTATTTATAGGAATGAATTATTTCCATGCTTATATCTATAAATACATAAAAGAGGAATAAAATCTATCTTGAACCATCAAAGAAAATAAAACCTGAACCCACCAGTTATACAGAGGAAAACCCTATCAGGGCACTTGCTCCAGCGGTAAACAATTCTGAAATTGGTCAGAGGTGGGGAATCATCTCCCATACAGCCAGCAACCCACCCCGCATGCAAGGAGCGTCCTCATTGCAAAGCTGGGGTACCGTGCCGAGGCATCTCTGAATAAAGGTGAGCTGAGCCCCAGGCCAGCTGCAGCTGAACTGTTCCCACCCTTCCCAGGTAAAACACCTGAATATGTACAAGGGCATGAAATCCTAGAGGAAGGGCCGTGGAGCCACACCAGCGACAGCACACAGGCCAACTTGGTGGCTGCAGGCGAGGCAGGATGGTCCTGACCCTGGGTGCTCTTCTGGAAGCTTTCCATTTCCCTGCCTGAGATACCCCTCCTGTCCCGGACCCCACCCCTTTTTTTCCTTCCTTACCTCAGCCCGGAGAGAAATTCCAGTGGAACATATGGGTGACACATCCTCTTCTTTACAGGTGGCAGCCTGGCAACTCCTGCACAAAGTCCAGCAGAGCCACACACACACCGGGCCACCCACAAAGCCGTGGCCCCTCACACGCTCCCACCAGCAGAGCCCCGAGACTGCTGACGGGGCAGAGAATAGGGAGTCAGGCACAGCTTCAGGGGCTATGGCTGCCTGGAGCGCTGTTTATATTGACCTCAACCAGGCAGACCTGGGGAGGGCCGGCCGGCATGGTAAGGCTGCCCAGGTCAGCTAATCCACAACCCTCAGGGAATCACATTGTTGAAAATGGACCTCACTAAGGCAGAAGAGAAGCCAAGGAAAATACGGACACAATGCCATTTGCAGCACCGTAGATGAGTCTAGAGGTAATCATGTGACATGTAGTAAGTCAGAAAGTGAAAGGCACATATCGTATCATATCACTTATAGGTGTTACCTAAAAATGGATACCAGGGCAGATATTTCCACGGAGAAGGGCAATCACATATTCATTAAACAAACTTATGGTTCACCAATGGAAAGGTGTGAGGATTGGTTTCATTACGATATTGGGGTTAACAGACATACAAACACAGGTGATATATATAATAACCAAAGAGCTACGGAATACAAAGAGAGGAGTACACAACATTCTGTCATAACGTACATGGGAAAAGGATCCCAGGAAGAACAGACATCTGTATATGTGTAAAAGAACCACATCTACCATACCTACAACAAGCCAAACATTGTAATCAAACTTGCTGTAATAAAAAATAAAAAATTAAATGAAAAACACGAAGAAGAAGTAGTGAGACAAACTTGAGGGGCTTTTTCCTTTCACATTCTGTTCTAAATTCCAATCTAGAAGGCGACTTCCATTGAGGCTCTGTTGCCCTAGTAACCAGATATGAAAGAGAGAACTGCTGCCACCGTGTGGCCGTTTCACACAACAGCAGCTTTAATCCCAGCGCTAATGGTCAGTTGATATTCAAAATCATTGCAGGCCTGTAAATGACACCTGCCCTGAAAACAAATCCTGGGGACACATATCGACCAAAAAATTTAAAGGACGTCCATATTTCAAAACGACCGTTTCAAAAGGCATATTTTATGCACATTAATGTTATGCTTCTTTTTCTTTCTTTCTTTTTTGGTTAAAAACACGGGAATGGAAAAAGGCATCCCTCAGAAGGGGCGAAAATAGTTGCAAACGAATCAATGGACAAAGGTATAATCTCCAATATATATAAACAGCTCATGCAGCTTATTAAAAAAACAAACAACCCAATACAAAAATGGGCAAAAGATCTAAAGAGACGTTTCTTCAAAGAAGACACAGAGATGGCCAAGACGCACATGAAAAGCTGCTCAAGAGCACTAATTATTAGAGAAATGCAAATCAAAACAACAATGAGGTATCACTTCACACCTGTTAGAATCGGCATCATCAGAAAATCTACAAACAACAAATTCTGGGGAGGGTGTGGACAAAAGGAGCCCTCTTCCACTATTGGTGGGAATGTAATTTGATACAGTCACTATGGAGAACAGTATGGAGTTTCATTTAAAAAACTAGAAATAGAATTACCATCTGACCCAGCAATCCCACTGTTGGGCATATACCCAGAGACAACCATAAATCAAAAAGGCACATTCACCACAAGGTTCATTGCAGCACTATTTACAATAGCCAGGTAATGGAAGCAACCTAAATGCCCACAGACAGATGAATGGATAAAGATGGGGTACATATATAAAATGGAATATTACTCGGCCATAAAAAGGAATGAAACTGGGTCATTTGTAGAGACATCGATGGATCTAGAGACTGTCATACAGAATGAAGTAAGTCAGAAAGAGGAAAACAAATATTGTATATATATATATATTTTTTTCTTTCTTTTTGCGGTATGCGGGCCTCTCACTCTTGTGGCCTCTCCCGTTGCGGAGCACAGGCTCCGGATGCGCAGGCCCTGCGGCCATGGCTCACGGGCCCAGCCGCTCCGCGGCATATGGGATCCTCCCAGACCGGGGCACGAACCCGTATCCCCTGCATCGGCAGGCGGACTCTCAACCATTGCGCCACCAGGGAGGCCCCAAATATTGTATATTAATGCATATATGTGGAACCTAAAAAATGGTACAGATGAACTGGCTTGCAGGGAAGAAATAGAGACACAGAGGTAGAGAACAAACGTATGGACACCAAGTGTGGGAAGCCATGGGGTGGTGGTGGTGGGATGAGTTGGGAGTTTGAGATTGTCCTGTATACATGTATATGCATAAAATATATAACTAATAATAACCCGCTGTATAAAAAAGTAAATAAAATTAAATTTCAAAATTTTAAAATATAAAATTTAAAAATAAAGCAGAAAAAATTCTTCCCTTCACACAGATGTATTTATAGGAATGAATTATTTCCATGCTTATATCTATAAATACATTAAAGGGGAATAAAATCTAACTTGAACCATAAACGAAAAAAAAACCTGAACCGACCAGTTATACAGAGCAAAACCCTATCAGGGCACTTGCTCCAGCGGTAAACAATTCTGAAATTGGTCAGAGGTGGGGAATCATCTCCCATACAGCCAGCAACCCACACCCCACGCAAGGAGCATCCTCATTGCAAAGCTGGGGGACCATGCCAGGGCATCTCTGAATAAAGGTGAGCTGAGCCCCAGGCCAGCTGCTGCTGAACTGTTCCCACCCTTCCCAGGTCAAACACCTGAATATGTACAAAGGCTTGAAAGCCTAGAGGAAGGGCCGTGGAGCCACACCAGCGACAGCACGCAGGCCATCTTGGTGACTGCAGGCCAGCCAGGGTGATCCTGTCCCCGGGCGCTCTTGCGGAAGCTTTCCATTGTCCTGCCTGAGATACCCCATTTGTCCCGGCCCCCACTGCTTTTTTCCTTCCTCACCTCTGTCCGGAGAGAAATTCCTGCGGAAGTTATCGGTGACACATCCTCTTCTTTACAGGTGGCAGCCTGGCAACTCCTGCAGAAAGGCCAGCAGAACCCCACTCACACAGGGCCACCAACAAAGCTGTGGCCCCTCCCTCCCTCCCACGAGCACAGCCCCGAGACTGCTGACGGGGCAGAGAATATGGAGTCAGGAACAGCTTCAGGGGCTATTGCTGCCTGGAGCGCTGTTTATTTTGACCTCAACCAGGCAGACCTGGGGAGGGCCGGCCGGCAGGGTAAGGCTGCCCAGGTCAGCTAATCCAGAACCCTCAGGGAATCACATTTTTGAAAATGGATCTCGCTAAGTCACAATAGAAGCCAAGGAAAATAAGGACACAATGCCATTTGCAGCACTGTAGATGAGTCTAGAGGTAATCACGTGACTTGTAGTAAGTCAGAAAGTGAAAGACACATATCATTTCATATCACTTATAGGTGTTACCTAAAATAGAAACGAGGGCAGTCATTTCCACTGAGAAGTGCAATCATAGATTCATTAAACAAACTTATGGTTCACCAATGGAAAGGTGTGAGGATTGGTTTCATTACGATATCGGGGTTAACAGACATATACAAACAGAGGTGACATATATAATCACCAAAGACCTACGGAATACCAAGAGAAGACTACTCAACATTCTGTCATAACGTACATGGTAAAAGGATCCCAGGAAGTACAGACATCTGTATATGTGTAAAAGAACCACATCTTCCACACCTACAACAAGCCAAACATTGTAATCAAACTTGCTATAATAAAAAAAAATTAAATTAAAAATACGAACAAGAAGTAGGGAGTCAAACTTGAGGGGCTTTCTCCTGGCACATTGCATTCTAAATTCCAATGTAGAACACGACGTCCATTGAGGCTCTGTTGCCCTAGTAACCAGATGTGTTAAGGGAGAACTGCTGCCACCTAGTGGCCGTTTCACACAACAGCAGCTTTAATCCCAGTGCTCATGGTCAGTTGATATTCAAAATCATTGCAGGCCTGTAAATGACACCTGCCCTGAAAACAAATCCTGGGGCCACATATCGACCAAAAAATTTAAAGGACGTCCATATTTCAAAACGACCGTTTCAAAAGGCATATTTTATGCACATTAGTGTTCTGCTTCTTTTTCTTTCTTTCTTTTTTGGTTAAAAACACGGGAATGGAAAAAGGCATCCCTCAGAAGGGGCGAAAATAGTTGCAAACGAATCAATGGACAAAGGTTTAATCTCCAATATATATAAACAGCTCATGCAGCTTAATATTAAAAAAACAAACAACCCAATACAAACATGGGCAGAATATCTAAAGAGACGTTTCTTCAAAGAAGACACAGAGATGGCTAAGACGCACATGAAAAGCTGCTCAAGAGCACTAATTATTAGAGAAATGCAAATCAAAACTACAATGAGGTATCACCTCACACCTGTTAGAATCGGCATCATCAGAAAATCTACAGACAACAAATTCTGCGGAGGGTGTGGACAAAAGGAGCCCTCTTCCACTATTGTTGGGAATGTAAATTGATACAGTCACTCTGGAGAACAGTATGGAGTTTCCTTAAAAAACCTACAAATAGAAACCTTGACTTTCCCTAACCCTAACCATAGCCTGGAACGGAAACCTACCACCACCGTGCACCTTATCTACGCGGTACACTAATCCTAATCCGTACGCTGGCACTAACCGGTGAGTCAACATGTACCCTGACACTAACACGTTTCCGTACCCTCAGCTGTTCCCCAAACCTTGCCGTTGCCTATCCTTAACCTTAGCCCGGAACAGAAACCTACCATCAGCCCTACACCTTACCCTAAGCCGTACCCTAATCCTAATCCATACGTCAACACGTACCCTGACCCTAACACGTTTCCGTAACCTCACCTCTGCCATAAACCTTGCCATTCCCTTACCTTAACCCTAGCCCGGAACGGAAAACTACCACCAACCCTACACCTTACCTTATGCCATACCCTAATCCTAATTCGTATGCTGACACTAACCTGTGCATCAACACGTACCCTGACCCTAACACGTTTCGTACCCTCACCTGTGCCCTAAACTTTGCCAGTCCCTAAACTTAACCCTAGACTGGAACGGAAACCTACCACCAACCCTACACCTTACTCTATGCGGTACCCTAATCCTCATGCGTACGCTCACACTAACCCGTGAGTCAACACGTACCCTGAACCTAACACATTTCCGTACCATCACCTGTGCCCTATAACTTGCAATTCGCTATCCCTAACCCTACACCGGAATGGAAACCTACCGCCATCCGTACACCTTACTCTACGCGGTACCCTAATCCTAATGCGTACGATGACACTATTCCATGCATCAACATGCACCATGAACCTAACACGTTTCTGTACCCTCACCTGTTCCCTAAGCCTTGCCTTTCACTAACCCTAACCCTAGCCCTGAACTGAAACCCACCACCAGCCCTACACCATACCCTATGCAGTACCCTACTCCTTGCCTGTATGCTGGCACTGACCCGTGCGTCAGCACGTAGCCTGCCTCTCCCAAGTTTCCGTACCCTCACCTGTGCCCTTAGCCTTGCCGTTCCCTAAGCCTAACCCTAGCCCAGAACGGAAACCCACCACCAGCCCTACACCTTACCCTATGCCATACCCTATTCCTGGGCTGTACGCTGGCACTGACACTTGCGTCAGCACGTAGCCTGACCCTCCCACGTTTCTGTACCCTCACCTGTGCCCTAAGACTTGCCATTCCCTAACCCTAACCCTAGCCGGGAACGGAAACCCACCACCAGCCCTACACCTTACCCTACGCCGTACCCTACTGCTGGGCCGTACACTGGAACTGACCCTTGTGTAAGCACGTAGCCTGCCACTCCCATGTTTCCGTACCCTCACCTGTGCCCTAAGCCTTGCCGATCCCTAACCCTAACCCTACCCTGGAACAGAAACCCACCACCAGCCCTACACCTTACCCTACGCCGTACCCTAATTCTGCCGCGTACGCTGGCACTGACCCGTGTGTCAGCACGTAGCGTGCCTCTCCCTCGTTTCCGAACCCTTACCTGTGCCCTAAGCCTAGCCATTCCCTAACCCTAACCCGGAACAGAAACCCACCAAGAGCCCTACACCTTACCCTACTCCGTACCCTAATCCTGGCCCGTACACTGGCACTGAACCGTGCGTCAGCACATAGCCTGACCCTCCCACGTTTCTGTACCCTCAGCTGTGCCCTAAGCCTTGCCGTTCCCTAACCCTAACCCTAGCGCGGAATGGAAACCCACAACCAGCCCTAAACCATACTTTACTCCTGACCCGTACGCTGGCACTGACACGTTTGTCAGCACGTAGCCTGCCTCTCCCACGTGTCCCTATGCTCACCTGTTCCCTAAACCTTGCTGTTCCCTAACCCTAACCCTAGCCCGGAACGGAAACACACCACCAGCCCTACACGTTACCCTATGCTGTACCCTACTCCTGGCCCTTACGCTGGCACTGACACGTGCGTCAGCACACAGCCTGACCATCCCACGACCCTCCCAATACAGAAATGGGCAGAAGATCTCAAGAGACGTTTCTTCAAAGAAGACACAGAGATGGCCAAGACGCACATGAGAAGCTGCTCAAGAGCACTAATTATTAGAGAAATGCAAATCAAAACTACAATGAGGTATCACCTCACACCTGTTAGAATCGGCATCATCAGAAAATCTACAAACAGCAAATTCTGGGGAGGGTGTGGACAAAAGGAGCCCTCTTCCACTATTGGTGGGAATGTAAATTGATAGAGTCACTATGGAGAACACTATGGAGTTTCCTTAAAAAATCTAGAAATAGAAATACCATCTGATCCAGCAATTCCACTTCTGGGCATATACCCAAAGAAAACCATAAATCAAAAAGGCACATTCACCACAATGTTCATTGCAGCACTATTTACAATAGCCAGGTAATGGAAGCAACCTAAACGCCCAAAGACAGATGAATGGATAAAGATGGGGTACATATATAAAATGGAATATTACTCGGCCATAAAAAGGAATGAATCTGGGTCATTTGTAGAGACATCGATGGATCTAGAGACTGTCATACAGAATGAAGTAAGTCAGAAAGGGGAAAACAAATATTGTATATTAATGCATATATGTGGAACCTAAAAAATGGTACAGATGAACTGGTTTGCAGGGAAGAAATAGAGACACAGAGGTAGAGAACATACGTATGGACACCAAGTGTGGGAAGCCATGGGGTGGTGGTGGTGGGATGAGTTGGGAGATTGAGATTGACCTGTATACATGTACATGCATAAAACACATAACTAATAATAACCAGCTGTATAAAAAAGTAAATAAAATTAAATTTCAAAATTATAAAATATAAAATTTAAAAATAAAACAGAAAAAAGTTCTTCCCTTCACACAGATGTATTTATAGGAATTAATTATTTCCATGCTTATATCTATAAATACATAAAAGAGGAATAAAAGCTAACTTGAACCATAAACGAAGAAAAACCTGAACCGACCAGTTATACAGAGAAAAACACTATCAGGGCACTTGCTCCAATGGTAAACAATATTGAAATTGTTCAGAGGTGGGGAATCATCTCCCATACAGCCAGCAACCCACACCCCACACAAGAAGCTTCCTCATTGCAAAGCGATGGGACCGAGCCGAGGCATCTCTGAACAAAGGTGAGCTGAGCCCCAGGTCAGCTGCTGCTGAACTGTTCCCACCCTTCCCAGGTAAAACACCTGAATATGTACATGGGCTTGAAAGACTAGAGGAAGGGCCATGGAGCCACACCAGCGACAACACGCAGGTCAACTTGGTGCCTGCAGGCCAGCCAGGGTGGTCCTGGCCACGGGCGCTCTTCCAGAAGCTTTCCATTGTCCTGCCTGAGATACCCACCCTGTCCGGGCCCCCACTGCTTTTTTCCTTCGTCACCTCAGTCCGGAGAGAAATTCCAGCGGAAGGAATGGGTGACACATCCTCCTCTTTACAGGAGGCAGCCTGGCATCTCCTGCAGAAAGGCCAGCAGAACCCCACTCACACCGGGAAACCAACAAAGCTGTGGCCCCTCACTCCCTCCCACCAGCACAGCCCCGAGACTGCTCACGGGGCAGAGAATATGGAGGCAGGCACAGCTTCAGGGGCTATTGCTGCATGGAGCGCTGTTTATATTGACCTCAACCAGGCACAACTTGGGAGGGCCGGCCGGCAGGATAAGGCTGCCCACGTCAGCTAATCCACAACCCGCAGGGAATCACATTGTTGAAAAGGGACCTCGCTAAGTCAGAATAGAAGGCAAGGAAAAAAAGGACACAATGCCTTTTGCAGCACCGTAGATGAGTCTAGAGGTAATCACGTGACATGTAGTAAGTCAGAAAGTGAAAGACACATATCATATCATATCACTTATAGGTGTTACCTAAAAATGGATACCAGGGCAGATACTTCCACCGAGAAGGGCAATTAGAGATTCAATAAACAAACTTATGGTTCACCAATGGAAAGGTGAGAGGATTGGTTTCATTACGATATCGGGGTTAACAGACTTATACAAACACAGGTGACATATATAATCACCAAAGACCTAGGGAATACCAAAAGACTACTCAACATTCTGTCATAACGTACATGGGAAAAGGATCCCAGGAAAAACCGACATCTGTATATGTGTAAAAGAACCACATCTTCCACACCTACAACAAGCCAAACATTTTAATCAAGCTTGCTCCAATAAAAAATAAAAATTAAATTAAAAACACGAACAAGAAGTAGGGAGAGAAACTTGAGGGGCTTTCTCCTGGCACATTCCATTCTAAATTCCAATCTAGAACACGACTTCCATTGAGGCTCTGTTGCCCTAGTAACCAGAATTGGTAAGGGAGAACTGCTGCCACCTTGTGGCCGTTTCACACAACAGCAGCTTTAATCCCAGCGCTAATGGTCAGTTGATATTCAAAATCATTGCAGGCCTGTAAATGACACCTGCCCTGAAAACAATCCCTGGGGTCACATATCGACCAAAAAATTCAAAGGACGTCCATATTTCAAAACGACCGTTTCCAAAGCCATATTTTACGCACATTAGTGTTCTTCTTCTTTTTGTTTCTTTACTTTTTTGTTAAAAAAACGGGAATAGAAAAAGGCATCCCTCAGAATGGGCGAAAATCGTTGAAAACGAATCAATGGACAAAGGTTTAATCTCCAATATATAAACAGCTCATGCAGCTTAATATTAAAAAAAACAAAAATCCCAATACAAAAATGGGCAGTAGATCTAAAGAGACGTTTCTTCAAAGACGACACAGAGATGGCCAAGACGCACATGAAAAGCTGCTGAAGAGCACTAATTATTAGAGAAATGCAAATCGAAACTACAATGAGGTATCACCTCACACCTGTTAGAATCGGCATCATCAGAAAATCTACAAAAAACAATTTCTGGGGATGGTGTGGACAAAAGGAGACCTCTTCCACTATTGGTGGGAATGTAAATTGATACAGTCACTTTGGAGAACACTATGGAGTTTCCTTAAAAAAACTAGAAATAGAATTACCATCTGATCCAGCAATCCCACTTCTGGGCATATACCCAAAGAAAACCATAAATCAAAAAGGCACATTCACCACAGTGTTCATTGCAGCACTATTTACAAAGGCCAGGTAATGGAAGCAACCTAAATGCCCTCACACAGATGAATGGATAAAGATGTGGTACATGTATAAAATGGAATATTACTGAACCATAAAAAGGAATGAAACTGGGTCATTTGTAGCGACATCGATGGATCTAGAGACAGTCATACAGAATGAAGTAGGTCAGAAAGAGGAAAACAAATATTGTATATTAATGCATATATGTGGAACCTAAAAAATGGTACAGATGAACTGGTTTGCAGGGAAGAAATAGAGACACAGAGGTAGAGAACAAACGTATGGACACCAAGTGTGGGAAGCCATGGGTGGTGGTGGTGGGATGAGTTGGGAGTTTGAGATTGACCTGTATACATGTATATGCATAAAATACATAAATAATAATAACCTGCTGTATATAAAAGTAAATAAAATTAAATTTCAAAATCTTAAAAAATAAAATTTAAATATAAAACAGAAAAAAGTTCTTCCCTTCACACAGATGTATTTATAGGAATGAATTATTTCCATGCTTATATCTATAAATATATAAAAGAGGAATAAAATCTAACTTGAACCATAAAAGGAAAAAAACCTGAACCCACCAGTTATACAGAGGAAAACACTATCAGGGCACTTGCTCCAGCGGCAAACCATTCTGAAATTGGTCAGAGGTGGGGAATCATCCCCATACAGCCAGCAACCCACACGCCACACAAGGAGCGTCCTCATTGCAAAGCTGGGGGACCGAGCCGAGGCATCTCTAAAAAAAGGTGAGCTGAGCCGCAGGCCAGCTGTTGCTGAAATGTTCCCACCCTTCCCAGGTAAAACAACTGAATATGTACAAGGGCTTGAAAGACTAGAGGAAGGGCCGTGGAGCCACAACAGCGACAGCACACAGGCCAACTTGGTGCCTGCAGGCCAGCCAGGGTGGTCCTGGCCCCGGGCGCTCTTCCGGAAGCTTTCCATTGTCCTGCCTGAGATACCCCACCTGTCCCGGCCCCCACTGCTTTTTTCCTCCCTCACCTCTGTCCGGAGAGAAATTCCAACAGAAGGTATGGGTGACACACCCTCCTCTTTACAGGACGCAGCCTGGCAACTACTGCAGAAAGGCCAGGAGAACCCCACTCACACCGGGCCACCAACAAATCTTTTGCACCTCATTCCCTCCCACCAGCACAGCCCCGAGACTGCTGACGGGGCAGAGAATATGGAGTCAGGAACAGCTTCAGGGGCTATTGCTGCCTGGAGCGCTGTTTATATTGACCTCAACCAGGCACACCTGGGGAGGGCCGGGCGGCAGGTTAAGGATGCCCAGGTGAGCTAATCCACAACACTCAGGGAATCACATTGTTGAAAATGGACCTCTCTAAGGCAGAAGAGAAGCCAAGGAAAATAAGGACACAATGCCATTTGCAGCACTGTAGATGAGTCTAGAGGTAATCACGTGACTTGTAGTAAGTGAGAAAGTGAAAGACACATATCATATCATATCACTTATAGGTGTTACCTAAAAATGGATAACAGGGCATATATTTCCATCGAGAAGGGCAATCAGAGATTCATTAAACAAACTTATGGTTCACCAATGGAAAGGTGTGAGGATTGGTTTCATTACGATATCGGGGTTAACAGACTTATACAAACACAGGTGACATATATAATCACCAAAGACCTACGGAATACCAAAAGACTACTCAACGTTCTGTCATAACGTACATGGGAAAAGGATCCCAGGTAAAACAGACATCTGTATATGTGTAAAAGAACCACATCTTCCACACCTACAACAAGCCAAACATTGTAATCAAACTTGCTGTAATAAAAAATAAAAAATTAAATTAAAAACACGAACAAGAAGTAGGGAGACAAACTTGAGGGGCTTTCTCCTGTCACATTCCATTCTAAATTCCAATCTAGAACACGACTTCCATTGAGGCTCTGTTGCCCTAGTAACCAGAATTGGTAAGGGAGGACTGCTGCCACCTTGTGGCCGTTTCACACAACAGCAGCTTTAATCCCAGCGCTCATGGTCAGTTGATATTCAAAATCATTGCAGGCCTGTAAATGACACCTGCCCTGAAAACAAATCCTGGGGTCACATATCGACCAAAAAATTTAAAGGACGTCCATATTTCAAAACGACCGTTTCAAAAGGCATATTTTATGCACATTAGTGTTCTGCTTCTTTTTCTTTCTTTCTTTTTTGGTTAAAAACACGGGAATGGAAAAAGGCATCCCTCAGAAGGGGCGAAAATAGTTGCAAACGAATCAATGGACAAAGGTTTAATCTCCAATATATATAAACAGCTCATGCAGCTTATTAAAAAAACAAACAACCCAATACAAAAATGGGCAGAAGATCTAAAGAGACGTTTCTTCAAAGAAGACACAGAGATGGTCAAGACGCACATGAAAAGCTGCTCAAGAGCTCTAATTATTAGAGAAATGCAAATCAAAACTACAATGAGGTATCACCTCACACCGGTTAGAATCGGCATCATCAGAAAATCTACAAACAAATTCTGGGGAGGGTGTGGACAAAAGGAGCCCTCTTCCACTATGGTGGGAATGTAAATTGATACAGTCACTATGGAGAACAGTATGGAGTTTCCTTAAAAGAAGTAGAAATAGAAACCTTGACTTTCCCTAACCCTAACCATAGCCCGGAACGGAATCCTACCACCATCCCTACACCTTATCTATGCCGTACACTAATCCTAATCCGTACGCTGGCACTAACCAGTGAGTCAACACGTACCCTGACACTAACACGTTTCCATACCCTCAGCTGTGCCCTAAAACTTGTCGTTGCCTATCCTTAACCTTAGCCCGGAACGGAAACCTACCATCAGCCCTACACCTTACCCTAAGCTGTACCCTAATCCTAATTCATACATCAACACGTACCATGACCCTAACACGCTTCCGTACCCTCACCTCTGCCATAAACCTTGCCGTTCCCTAACCCTAACCCTAGCTCGGAACGGAAACCTACCACCAACCCTACACCTTACCTTACGCCGTACCCTAATCCTAATTCGTATGCTGACACTAACCTGTGCATCAACACATACCCTGACCCTAACACGTTTCGTACCCTCACCTGTGCCCTAAACTTTGCCGGTCCCTAAACATAACCCTAGACTGGAATGGAAACGTACCACCAACCCTACACCTTACTCTATGCGGTACCCTAATCCTCATGCGTATGCTGACACTAACCCGTGAGTCAACACGTACCCTGAACCTAACACATTTCTGTACCATCACCTGTGCCCAAAACCTTGCAATTCGCTAACCCTAACCCTACAACGTAATGGAAACCTACCGTCCCTCCGTACACCTTACCCTACGCCGTACCCTAATCCTAATGCGTATGATGACACTATTCCATGTATCAACATGTATCATGACCCTAACACGTTTCTGTACCGTCACCTGTACCCTAAACCTTGCCGTACCCTAACACTAACCCTAGCCCAGAATGGAAAACTACCACAAACCGTACAGCATACCCTACACGGTACCCTAATCCTAATCCGTACACTGACACTAACCCGTGCGTCAACACGTACACTGACCCTAACACTTTTCCGTTCCCTCACCTGTGCCCTAAACCGTGCCGTTGCCTAACCCTAACCCTAGCCCAAAACGGAAACCTACCACCAACCCTACACGTTACTCTACACCATACCCTAATCATAATCCGAGCGTCAACACGTACCCTGACCCTAACACATTTCCGTACCCTCACCTATGCCCTAAACCTTGCCGTTCCATAACACTAACCCTAGCCTGGAACGGAAACCTACCACCAACCCTAGACCTTAACCTACGAAGGACCATAAACCTACTCCGTACGCTGACACTAACACATGCGTCAACACTTACCCTGACCCTAACACGTTTCCGTACCTTCACCTGTGACCTAAACCTTGCCATTCCCTAACCCTAACCCTAGACCACAATGGAAACCTACCACCAAGCCTACACCTTACCCTAAGCCGTACCCTAATGCTAATCCATATGTCAACACGTACCCTGACACTAACACGTTTCCATACCCTCATCTGTGCCCAAAACCTTGCCGTTCCCTAACACTAACCCTAGCCTGAAACGGAAACCTACCACCAACCATACACTTTACTCTATGCCGCACCATAATCCTCATCTGTACGTTCACACTAACCCGTGCGTCAACACGTACCCTGAGCCTAACACGTTTCGATACCCTCACGTGTGCCCTAAACCTTGCCGTTCCCTAACCCTAACCCTAGCCCAGAAGGGAAACCCACCACCAGCCCTACACCTTACCCTACGACGTACACTACTCCTGGCCCGTACGCTGGCACTGACCCGTGCGTCAGCACATAGCCTGACTCTCCCACGTTTCCGTACCCGCACCTGTGCCCTAAGCCTTGACATTCCCTAACCCTAACCCTAGCCCGGAAAGGAAACCAACCACCAGCCCTACACCTTACCCTACGTTGTTGCCTACTCCTGGCCTGTACGCTGGCACTGACCCGTGCGTCAGCACATAGCCTGACCCTCCACCATTTCCGTACCCTCAACTGTGCCCTAAGTCTTGTCCTTCCTTAACCCTAACCCTAGCACAGAACAGAAACCCACCACCAGCCCTACAGCTTACCCTACGCCGTAGCCTAATCCTGGCCCGTACGGTGGCAATGATGCGTGCGTCAGCACCTAGCCTGACCTTCCCACGTTCCCGTACCCTCACCTGTGTCCTAAGCCTTGCCGTTCCATAACCCTAACCATAACCCCAAACGGAAACCCAGAACCAGCCCTAAACCTTACCCTACGCCGTACCCTACACCTGGCCCGTACGCTGGCACTGATCCGTGCGTCAGCATGTAGCCTAACCCTCTCACTTTTCCTTACCCTCACCTGTTCCCTAAGCCTTGCCGATCCCTAACTCTAACCCTAGCCCGGAACGGAAACCCACCACCAGCCCTACACCCTACCCTACGTCGTAGCCTACTGCTGGCCCGTAAGCTGGCACTCTCCCATGTGTCAGCCCGTAGCCTGCCTCTCCCACGTTTCCGTACCCTCACCTGTGCCCTAAGCCTTGCAGTTCCCTACCTCTAACCCTAGCCCGGAACGGAAACCACCACCAGCCCTACACATTACGCTATGCCGTACCCTACTCCTGGCCCGTACGCTGGCACTGACCCATTCTTCAGCACGTATCCTGACCCTCCCACGTTTCCGTACCCTCACCTGTGTCCTAAGCCTTAACGTTCCCTAACCCTAACCCTAGACCGGAATGGACACCCACCACCGCCCTTACACCATACCCAACGCCGTACCCTACACCTGGTCCACACCCTGGCACTGACCCGTTCTTCAGCATGTAGCCTGACCCTCCCACGTTTCTGTACCCTCACCTGTGCCCTAAGCCTTGCCGCTCCCTAACCCTAACACTAGCCCGGAATGGACACCCACCACCAGCCTTACACTTTACCCTACGCCGTACCCTACTCCTGGTCCATACCCTGGCATTGAACCGTGCTTCAGCATGTAGCCTAACCCTCCCACGTTTCCCTACCCTCACCTGTGCCCTAAGCCTTGCCTTTCCCTATCCCTAACCCTAGCCCGGAACGGAAACCCACCACAAAACCTAAACCTTAACGTACGCCATAGACTACTCCTGACCCGTACGCTGGCAGTGACCCTTGCGTCAGCACATAGCCTGCCTCTGCCAAGTTTCCATACCCTCACCTGTGCACTAAGCCTTGCCGTTCCCTAACTCTAACCTGGAACGGAAACCCACAACCAGCCCTAAACCTTACCCAATGCCGTACCCGAATCCTGGCGCGTACGCTGGCAAAGACCCGTGCGTCATCACGTAGCCTGACCCTCCCACGTTTCCGTACCCTCACCTGTGCCCTAAGCCTTGCCGTTCCCTAACCCTAACCCTACACCTAACCCTACGCCATACCCTACACTTGGCCCATACGCTGGCACTGACCCGTGCGTCAGCACGTAGCCTGACCCTCCCACTTTTCCGTACCAACTTCTGTGCCCTAAGTTTGCCGTTCCCTAACCCTAAACCTAGCCTGGAACGGAAACCCACCACCAGCCCTAAACCTTACCCTACGCCGTACCCTAATCCTGCCCCGTACGCTGGCACTGACCCGTGCGTCAGCACGTAGCCTGCCACTCCTACGTTTCCGTACCCTCACCTGTGCCCTAAGCCTTGCCGTTCCCTAACCCTAACCCTAGCCCGGAACATAAACCCACCACCAGCCCTAAACCTTACCCTACGCTGTACCCTACTCCTGGCCCCTACGCTGGCACTGACCTGTGCGTCAGCACGTAGCCTGCCTCTCCCACGTTTCCATACCCTCACCTGTGTCCTAAGCCTTGCCGTTCCCTCACCCTAACCCTAGCCTGAAACGGAAACCCACCACCAGCCCTAAACCTTACGCTACGTCGTACCCTAATCCTGGCCCGTACGCTGGCACAGACCCGTGCGTCAACACGTAGCCTGCCACTCCCACGTTTCCGTACGTTCACCTGTGCCCTAAGCCTTGCTGTTCCCTCACCCTAACCCTAGCCCGGAACGGAATCCCACCACCAGCCCTAAACCTTACCCTACGCAATACCCTACTCCTGGCCCGTACGCTGGCACTGACCCTTGCGTCAGCACTTAGCCTGACCCTCCCACGTTTCCTTACGTTCACCTGTGCCCTAAGCCTTGCCGTTCCCTAACCCTAACCCTAGCCCAGAACGGTATCTCACAACCAGCCCTACTCCTTACCCTACGCCGTTCCCTATTCCTGGCCCGTACGCTGGCACTGACCCGTGCGTCAGCACATACCCGGACCCTCCCACGTTTCCGTACCCTCACCTGTGCCCTAAGACTTGTCATTCCCTAACCCTAACCCTAGCACGGAACGGAAAACCACCACCAGCCCTAAACATTAGCCTACGCCGTAGCCTATTCCTGGCCCGTACATTGGCACTGACCCATGTGTAAGAACGTAGCCTGACCATCCCACGTTTCCGTACCCTCACGTGGGCCCTAAGCCTTGCCGTTCCCAAACCCTATACCTAGCCCGGAATGGAAACCACCACCAGACCTACACCTTACCCTACGCAGTACCCTACTCCTGGCCCTTACGCTGGCACTGACACGTGCGTGAGCACATAGCCTTACCCTCCAACCACCCTCCCAATACAGAAATGGTCAGAAGATCTCATGAGACGATCCTTCAAAGAAGACACAGACATGGCCAAGACGCAGATGAAAAGCTGCTCAACATCACTAATTATTAGAGAAATGCAAATCAAAACTACAATGAGGGGGCTTCCCTGGTGGCGCAGTGGATGAGAGTCCGCCTGCCGATGCAGGGGACACGGGTTCGTGCCCCGGTCCGGGAAGATCCCACATGTCGCGGAGCAGCTAGGCCCGTGAGCCATGGCCACTGAGCCTGCGCGTCCGGAGCCTGTGCTCCGCAACGGGAGAGGCCACAACAGTGAGAGGCCCGCGTACCACACAAAAAAAAAATAAATGAAAAAAAAAAAAAAAAAAAACTACAATGAGGTATCACCTCACACATGTTAGAATCGGCATCATCAGAAAACCTACAAACAACAAATTCTGGGGAGGGTGTGGACAAAAGGAGCCCTCTTCCACTATTGGTGGGAATGTAAATTGATACAGTCACTATGGAGAACAGTGTGGAGTTTCCTTAAAAAAACTAGAAATAGAATTACCATCTGATCCAGGAATCGCACTTCTGGGCATATACCCAGAGAAAACCATAAATCAAAAAGGCACATTCACCACAATGTTCATTGCAGCACTATTTACAATAGCCAGGTAAGGGAGCAAACTAAATACCCACAAACAGATGAATGGGTAAAGATGTGGTACATATATAAAATGGAATATTACTCGGCCATAAAAAGGAATGAAACTGGGTCATTTGTAGAGACATCGATGGATCTAGAGACTGTCATACAGAATGAAGTAAGTCAGAAAGAGGAAAACAAATATTGTATATTAATGCATATATGTGGAACCTAAAAAGTGGTACAGATGAACTGGTTTGCAGGGAAGAAATAGAGACACAGGTAGAGAACAAACTTATGGACACCAAGTGTGGGAAGCCATGGGGTGGTAGAGGTGGGATGAGTTGGGAGATTGGGATTGGCCTGCATACATGCATATGCATAAAATACATAACTAATAATAACCTGCTGTATAAAAAAATAAAACTAAATTTCAAAATTTTAAAAAATAAAATTTAAAAATAAAAGAGAAAAAGGTACTTCCCTTCACAAAGATGTATTTATAGGAATGTATTATTTCCATGCTTATATCTATAAATACATAAAAGAGGTATAAAATCTAACTTCAACCATAAACGAAAAAAAACCTGAACACACCAGTTATACAGATGAAAGCCCTATCAGGGAACTTGCTCCAGCGGTAAACAATTCTGAAATTGGTCAGAGGTGGGGAATCATCTCCCATACTGCCAGCAACCCACCCCGCATGCAAGGAGCGTCCTCATTGCAAAGCTGGGGGACCGTGCCGAGGCATCTCTGAATAAAGGTGAGCTGAGCCCCAGGCCAGCTGCAGCTGAACTGTTCCCACCCTTCCCAGGTAAAACACCTGAATATGTACAAGGGCATGAAATCCTAGAGGAATGGCCGTGGAGCCACACCAGCGACAGCACACAGGCCAACTTGGTGCCTGCAGGCGAGGCAGGATGGTCCTGACCCCGGGCGCTCTTCTGGAAGCTTTCCATTTCCCTGCCTGATATACCCCTCCTGTCCCGGACCCCACCCATTTTTTTCCTTCCTTACCTCAGCCCGGAGAGAAATTCCAGTGGAACTTATGGGTGACACATCCTCTTCTTTACAGGTGGCAGCCTGGCAACTCCTGCACAAAGTCCAGCAGAGCCCCCCACACACCGGGCCACCAACAAAGCCGTGGCCCCTCACACGCTGCCACCAGCAGAGCCCCGAGACTGCTGACGGGGCAGAGAATATGGAGTCAGGCACAGCTTCAGGGGCTATTGCTGCCTGGAGCGCTGTTTATATTGACCTCAACCAGGCAGACCTGGGGAGGGCCGGCTGGCACGGTAAGGCTGCCCAGGTCAGCTAATCCACATCCCTCAGGGAATCACATTGTTGAAAATGGACCTCGCTAAGGCAGAATAGAAGCCAAGGAAAATAAGGACACAATGCCATTTGCAGCACCGTAGATGAGTCTAGAGGTAATCATGTGACATGTACTAAGTCAGAAAGTGAAAGGCACATATCGTATCATATCACTTATAGGTGGTACCTAAAAATGGATACCAGGGCAGTTATTTCCACGGAGAAGGGCAATCACATATTCATTAAACAAACTTATGGTTCACCAATGGAAAGGTGTGAGGATTGGTTTCATTACGATATTGGGGTTAACAGACATACAAACACAGGTGATATATATAATAACCAAAGAGCTACGGAATACAAAAAGAGGAGTACACAACATTCTGTCATAACGTACATGGGAAAAGGATCCCAGGAAGAACAGACATCTGTATATGTGTAAAAGAACCACATCTACCCTACCTACAACAAGCCAAACATTGTAATCAAACTTGCTGTAATAAAAAATAAAAAATTAAATTAAAAACACGAACAAGAAGTAGTGAGACAAACTTGAGGGGCCTTTTCCTGTCACATTCTGTTCTAAATTCCAATCTAGAACACGACTTCCATTGAGGCTCTGTTGCCCTAGTAACCAGATATGAAAGAGAGAACTGCTGCCACCGTGTGGCCGTTTCACACAACAGCAGCTTTAATCCCAGCGCTAATGGTCAGTTGATATTCAAAATCATTGCAGGCCTGTAAATGACACCTGCCCTGAAAACAAATCCTGGGGTCACATATCGACCAAAAAATTTAAAGGACGTCCATATTTCAAAACGACCGTTTCAAAAGGCATATTTTATGCACATTAATGTTCTGCTTCTTTTTCTTTCTTTCTTTTTTGGTTAAAAACACGGGAATGGAAAAAGGCAACCCTCAGAAGGGGCGAAAATAGTTGCAAACGAATCAATGGACAAAGGTTTAATCTCCAATATATATAAACAGCTCATGCAGCTTATTAAAAAAACAATCAACCCAATACAAAAATGGGCAGAAGATCTAAAGAGACGTTTCTTCAAAGAAGACACAGAGATGGCCAAGACGCACATGAAAAGCTGCTCAAGAGCACTAATTATTAGAGAAATGCAAATCAAAACTACAATGAGGTATCACCTCACACCTGTTAGAATCGGCATCATCAGAAAATCTACAAACAACAAATTCTGGGGAGGGTGTGGACAAAAGGAGCCCTCTTCCACTATTGGTGGGAATGTAATTTGATACAGTCACTATGGAGAACAGTATGGAGTTTCCTTTAAAAAACTAGAAATAGAATTACCATCTGACCCAGCAATCCCACTGTTGGGCATATACCCAGAGACAACCATAAATCAAAAAGGCACATTCACCACAAGGTTCATTGCAGCACTATTTACAATAGCCAGGTAATGGAAGCAAACTAAATGCCCACAGACAGATGAATGGATAAAGATGGGGTACATATATAAAACGGAATATTACTCGGCCATAAAAAGGAATGAAACTGGGTCATTTGTAGAGACATCGATGGATCTAGAGACTGTCATACAGAATGAAGTAAGTCAGAAAGAGGAAAACAAATATTGTATATTAATGCATATATGTGGAACCTAAAAAATGGTACAGATGAACTGGTTTGCAGGGAAGAAATAGAGACACAGAGGTAGAGAACAAACGTATGGACACCAAGTGTGGGAAGCCATGGGGTTGTGGTGGTGGGATGAGTTGGGAGTTTGAGATTGACCTGTATACATGTATATGCATAAGATACATAACTAATAATAACCCGCTGTATAAAAAAGTAAATAAAATTAAATTTCAAAATTTTAAAATATAAAATTTAAAAATAAAACAGAAAAGAGTTCTTCCCTTCACACAGATGTATTTATAGGAATGAATTATTTCCATGCTTATATCTATAAATACATAAAAGAGGAATAAAATCTAACTTGAACCATAAACGAAAAAATAACCTGAACCCACCAGTTATACAGAGGAAAACCCTATCAGGGCACTTGCTCCAGCGGTAAACAATTCTGAAATTGGTCAGAGGTGGGGAATCATCTCCCATACAGCCAGCAACCCACACCCCATGCAAGGAGCATCCTCATTGCAAAGCTGGGGGACCGTGCCGGGGCATCTCTGAATAAAGGTGAGCTGAGCCCCAGGCCAGCTGCTGGTGAACTGTTCCCACCCTTCCCAGGTGAAACACCTGAATATGTACAAAGGCTTGAAAGCCTAGAGGAAGGGCCGTGGAGCCACACCAGCGACAGCACGCAGGCCATCTTGGTGACTACTGGCCAGCCAGGGTGATCCTGGCCCCGGGCGCTCTTCCGGAAGCTTTCCATTGTCCTGCCTGAGATACCCCATTTGTCCCGGCCCCCACTGCTTTTTTCCTTCCTCACCTCTGTCCGGAGAGAAATTCCAGCGGAAGTTATGGGTGACACATCCTCTTCTTTACAGGTGGCAGCCTGGCAACTCCTGCAGAAAGGCCAGCAGAACCCCACTCACACAGGGCCACCAACAAAGCTGTGGCCCCTCACTCCCTCCCAACAGCACAGCCCCGAGACTGCTGAGGGGGCAGGGAATATGGAGTCAGGCACAGCTTCAGGGGCTATTGCTGCCTGGAGCGCTGTTTATATTGACCTCAACCAGGCAGACCTGGCGAGGGCCGGCCGGCAGGGTAAGGCTGCCCAAGTCATCTAATCCACAACCCTCAGGGAATCACATTGTTGAAAATGGACCTCGCTAAGGCAGAATAGAAGCCAAGGAAAATAAGGACACAATGCCATTTGCAGCACTGTAGATGAGTCTAGAGGTAATCACGTGACTTGTTGTAAGTCAGAATGTGAAAGACACATATCATTTCATATCACTTATAGGTGTTACCTAAAATCGAAACCAGGGCAGTCATTTCCACTGAGAAGTGCAATCATAGATTCATTAAACAAACATATTTCACCAATGGAAAGGTGTGAGGATTGGTTTCATTACAATATCGGGGTTAACAGACATATACAAACAGAGGTGACATATATAATCACCAAAGACCTACGGAATACCAAGAGAAGACTACTCAACATTCTGTCATAACGTACATGGGAAAATGATCCCAGGAAGTACAGACATCTGTATATGTGTAAAAGAACCACATCTTCCACACCTACAACAAGCCAAACATTGTAATCAAACTTGCTATAATAAAAAAAAAATTAAATTAAAAAAACGAACAAGAAGTAGGGAGTCAAACTTGAGGGGCTTTCTCCTGGCACATTCCATTCTAAATTCCAATGTTGAACACGACGTCCATTGAGGCTCTGTTGCCCTAGTAACCAGAGGTGTTAAGGGAGAACTGCTGCCACCTAGTGGCCGTTTCACACAACAGCAGCTTTAATCCCAGTGCTAATGGTCAGTTGATATTCAAAATCATTGCAGGCCTGTAAATGACACCTGCCCTGAAAACAAATCCTGGGGCCACATATCGACCAAAAAATTTAAAGGACGTCCATATTTCAAAACGACCGTTTCAAAACGCATATTTTATGCACATTAGTGTTCTGCTTCTTTTTCTTTCTTTCTTTTTTGGTTAAAAACACGGGAATGGAAAAAGGAATCCCTCAGAAGGGGCGAAAATAGTTGCAAACGAATCAATGGACAAAGGTTTAATCTCCAATATATATAAACAGCTCATGCAGCTTAATATTAAAAAAACAAACAACCCAATACAAACATGGGCAGAATATCTAAAGAGACGTTTCTTCAAAGAAGACACAGAGATGGCTAAGACGCACATGAAAAGCTGCTCAAGAGCACTAATTATTAGAGAAATGCAAATCAAAACTACAATGAGGTATCACCTCACACCTGTTAGAATCGGCATCATCAGAAAATCTACAGACAACAAATTCTGGGGAGGGTGTGGACAAAAGGAGCCCTCTTCCACTATTTTTGGGAATGTAAATTGATACAGTCACTATGGAGAACAGTATGGAGTTTCCTTAAAAAACCTACAAATAGAAACCTTGACTTTCCCTAACCCTAACCATAGCCTGGAACGGAATCCTACCACCAACCGTGGACCTTATCTACGCGGTACACTAATCCTAATCCGTACGCTGGCACTAACCGGTGAGTCAACATGTACCCTGACACTAACACGTTTCCGTACCCTCAGCTGGGCCCCAAACCTTGCCGTTGCCTATCCTTAACCTTAGCCCGGAACAGAAACCTACCATCAGCCCTACACCTTACCCTAAGCCGTACCCTAATCCTAATCCATACGTCAACACGTACCCTGACCCTAACACGTTTCCGTACCCTCACCTCTGCCATAAACCTTGCCGTTCCCTTACCTTAACCCTAGCCCGGAACGGAAAACTACCACCAACCCTACACCATACCTTACGCCATACCCTAATCCTAATTCGTATGCTGACACTAACCTGTGCATCAACACGTACCCTGACCCTAACACGTTTCGTACCCTCACCTGTGCCCTAAACTTTGCCAGTCCCTAAACATAACCCTAGACTGGAACGGAAACCTACCACCAACCCTACACCTTACTCTATGCGGTACCCTAATCCTCATGCGTACGATCACGCTAACCCGTGAGTCAACACGTACCCTGAACCTAACACATTTCCGAACCATCACCTGTGCCCTATACCTTGCAATTCGCTATCCCTAACCCTACACCGGAATGTATACCTACCGCCATCCGTACACCTTACTCTACGCCGTACCCTAATCCTAATGCGTACGATGACACTATTCCATGCATCAACATGCACCATGAACCTAACACGTTTCTGTACCCTCACCTGTTCCCTAAGCCTTGCCTTTCACTAACCCTAACCCTAGCCCTGAACTGAAACCCACCACCAGCCCTACACCATACCCTATGCAGTACCCTACTCCTTGCCTGTATGCTGGCACTGACCCGTGCGTCAGCACGTAGCCTGCCTCTCCCAAGTTTCCGTACCCTCACCTGTGCCCTTAGCCTTGCCGTTCCCTAACCCTAACCCTAGCCCAGAACGGAAACCCACCACCAGCCCTACACCTTACCCTACGCCGTACCCTACTCCTGGCCCATACGCTGGCACGGACCCATGCGTCAGCAGGTAGCCTGACCCTCCCACGTTTCCGTACCCTCACCTGTGCCCTAAGCCTTGCCGTTCCCTAACCCTAACCCTACACTTTACCCTACGCCATACCCTATTCCTGGTCCGTACGCTGGCACTGACACTTGCGACAGCACGTAGCCTGACCCTCCCATGTTTCTGTACCCTCACCTGTGCCCTAAGCCTTGCCATTCCCTAACCCTAACCCTAGCCGGGAACGGAAACCCACCACCAGCCCTACACCTTACCCTACGCCGTACCCTACTCCTGGGCCGTACACTGGAACTGACCCTTGTGTAAGCACGTAGCCTGCCACTCCCATGTTTCCATACCCTCACCTGTGCCCTAAGCCTTGCCGATCCCTAACCCTAACCCTACCCTGGAACAGAAACCCACCACCAGCCCTACACCTTACCCTACGCCGTACCCTAATTCAGGCGCGTACGCTGGCACTGACCCGTGTGTAAGCACGTAGCGTGCCTCTCCCTCGTTTCCGTACCCTTTCCTGTGCACTAAGCCTTGCCGTTCCCTAACCCTAACCCGGAACAGAAACCCACCAACAGCCCTACACCTTACCCTACTCCGTACCCTAATCCTGGCCCGTACACTGGCACTGAACCGTGCGTCAGCACATAGCCTGACCCTCCCACGTTTCTGTACCCTCAGCCGTGCCCTAAGCCTTGCCGTTCCCTAACCCTAACCCTAGCGCGGAATGGAAACCCACAACCAGCCCTACACCATACTTTACTCCTGACCCGTACGCTGGCGCTGACACATTTGTCAGCACGTAGCCTGCCTCTCCCACCTGTCCCTATGCTCACCTGTTCCCTAAACCTTGCCGTTCCCTAACCCTAACCCTAGCCCGGAAAGGAAACCCACCACCAGCCCTACACGTTACCCTAAGCTGTACCCTACTCCTGGCCCTTACGCTGGCACTGACACATGCGTCAGCACACAGCCTGACCATCCCACGACCCTCCCAATACAGAAATGGGCAGAAGATCTCAAGAGACGTTTCTTCAAAGAAGACACAGAGATGGCCAAGACGCACATGAGAAGCTGCTCAAGAGCACTAATTATTAGAGAAATGCAAATCAAAACTACAATGAGGTATCACCTCACACCTGTTAGAATCGGCATCATCAGAAAATCTACAAACAACAAATTCTGGGGAGGGTGTGGACAAAAGGAGCCCTCTTCCACTATTGGTGGGAATGTAAATTGATAGAGTCACTATGGAGAACACTATGGAGTTTCCTTAAAAAATCTAGAAATAGAATTACCATCTAATCCAGCAATTCCACTTCTGGGCATATACCCAAAGAAAACCATAAATCAAAAAGGCACATTCACCACAATGTTCATTGCAGCACTATTTACAATAGCCAGGTAATGGAAGCAACCTAAACGCCCAAAGACAGATGAATGGATAAAGATGGTGTACATATATAAAATGGAATATTACTCGGCCATAAAAAGGAATGAATCTGGGTCATTTGTAGAGACATTGATGGATCTAGAGACTGTCATACAGAATGAAGTAAGTCAGAAAGGGGAAAACAAATATTGTATATTAATGCATATATGTGGATCCTAAAAAATGGTACAGATGAACTGGTTTGCAGGGAAGAAATAGAGACACACAGGTAGAGAACAAACGTATGGACACCAAGTGTGGGAAGCCATGGTGTGGTCGTGGTGGGACGAGTTGGGAGATTGAGATTGACCTGTATACATGTATATGCATAAAATACATAACTAATAATAACCTGCTGTAATATAAAAGTAAATAAAATTAAATTTCAAAATTTTAAAAAATAAAATTTAAATATAAAACAGAAAAAAGTTCTTCCATTCACACAGATGTATTTATATGGAAAGAATTATTTCCATGCTTATATCTATAAATACATAAAAAGGAATAAAAGCTAACTTGAACCATAAAAGAAGAAAAACCTGAACACACCAGTTATACAGAGGAAAACCTTATCAGGGCACTTGCTCCAACGGTAAACAATTCTGAAATTGGTCAGAGGTGGGGAATCATCTCCCATACAGCCAGCAACCCACACCCCACACAAGGAGCGTCCTCATTGCAAAGCTGGGGGACAGAGCCAAGGCATCTCTGAATTAATACGAGCTGAGCCCCAGGCCAGCTGCTGCTGAACTGTTCCCACCCTTCCCAGGTAAAACACCTGAATATGTACAAGGGCTTGAAATACTAGAGGACGGGCCGTGGAGCCACACCAGCGACAGCACGCAGGCCAACTTGGTGCCTGCAGGCCAGCCAGGGTGGTCCTGTACCCGGGCCCTCTTCCGGAAGCTTTCCATTGTCCTGCCTGAGATACCCCACCTGTCACGGCACCCACTGCTTTTTTCCTTCCTCACCTCTGTCCGGAGAGAAATTCCAGCGGAAGGTATGGGTGACACATCCTCCTCTTTACAGGAGGCAGCCTGGCAACTCCTGCAGAAAGGCCAGCAGAACCCCACTCACACCGGGCCACCAACAAAGCTGTGGCCCCTCACTCCCTCCCACCAGCACAGCCCCGAGACTGTTGGCGGGGCAGAGAATATGGAGTCAGGCACAGCTTCAGGGGCTATTGCTGCCTGGAGCGCTGTTTATATTGACCTGAACCAGGCACACCTGGGGAGGGCCGGCCGGCAGGGTAAGGCTGCCCAGGTGAGCTAATCCACAACACGCAGGGAATCATATTGTTGAAAAGGGACCTCGCTAAGTCAGAATAGAACCCAAGGAAAATAAGGACACAATGCCATTTGCACCACCGTAGATGAGTCTAGAGGTAATCACGTGACTTGTAGTAAGTCAGAAAGTGAAAGATACATATCATATCATATCACTTATAGGTGTTACCTAAAAATGGATACCAGGGTAGATATTTCCACCGAGAAGGGCAATCAGACATTCATTAAACAAATTTATGGTTCACCAATGGAAAGGTGTGAGGATTGCTTTCATTACGATATCGGGGTTAACAGATTTATACAAACACAGGTGACATATATAATCACCAAAGTCCTACGGAATACCAACAGACTACTCAACATTCTGTCATAACGTACATGGGAAAAGGATCCCAGGAAAAACAGACATCTGTATATGTGTAAAAGCACCACATCTTCGACACCTAAAACAAGCCAATCATTGTAATCAAACTTGCTGTAATAAAAAATAAAAATTTAAATTAAAACTACGAACAAGAAGTAGGGAGACAAACTTGAGGGGCTTTCTCCTGGCACATTCCATTCTAAATTCCAAATGTAGAACAGGACTTCCATTGAGGCTCTTTTGCCCTAGTAACCAGATTTGGTAAGGGAGAACTGCTGCCACCTTGTGGCCGTTTAACACAACAGCAGTTCTAATCCCAGCGCTAATGGTCTGTTGATATTCAAAATCATTGCAGGACTGTAAATGACACCTGCCCTGAAAACAAATCCTGGGGTCATATATCGACCAAAAATTTCAAAGGACGTCCATATTTCAAAACGACCGTTTCAAAAAGCATATTTTATGCACATTAGTGTTCTGCATCGTTTTCTTTCTTTTTTGGTTAAAAAGACGGGAATGGAAAAAGGCATCCCTCAGAAGGGGCTAAAATCGTTGCAAACGAATCAATGGACAAAGGTTTAATCTCCAATATATATAAACAGCTCATGAAGCTTAATATTAAAAAATCTACCCAATACACAAATGGGCAGAAGATCTAAAGTGTCGTTTCTTCAAAGAAGACACAGAGATGGCCAAGACGCACATGAAAAGCTGCTCAAGAGCACTAACTATTAGAGAAATGCAAATCAAAACTACAATGAGGTATCATCTCACACGTGTTAGAATCGGCATCATCAGAAAATCAACAAACAACAAATTCTGGGGAGGGTGTGGACAAACGGAGCCCTCTTCCACTATTGGTGGGAATGTAAATTGATACAGTCACTATGGAGAACAGTATGGAGTTTCCTTTAAAAAACTAGAAATAGAATTAACATCTGATCCAGCAATCCCACTGTTGGGCATATACCCAGAGACAACCATAAATCAAAAAGGCACATTCACCACAATGTTCATTGCAGCACTATTTACAATAGCCAGGTAATGGAAGCAACCTGAATGCCCACAGACAGATGAATGGATAAAGATGGGGTACATATATAAAATGGAATATTACTCGGGCATATAAAGGAATGAAACTGGGTCATTTGTAGAGACATCGATGGATCTACAGACTGTCATACAGAATGAAGTAAGTCAGAAAGAGGAAAACAAATAGTGTATATTAATGCATATATGTGGAACTTAAAATATGGTACAGTTGAACTGGTTTGCAGGGAAGGAATAGAGACACAGAGGTAGAAAACAAACGTATGGACACCAAGTGTGGGAGGACTTGGGGTGGTGGTGGTGGGATGAGTTGGGAGATTGAGATTGACCTGTATACATATATAGGCATAAAATACATAACTAATAATAACCTGCTGTATAAAAAAGTAAATAAAATTAAATTTTAAAATTTTAAAAAATTAAATTTAAAAATAAAACAGAAAAAAGTTCTTCCCTTCACACAGATGTATTTATAGGAATGAATTATTTCCATGCTTATATCTATAAATACATAAAAGAGGAATAAAATCTAACTTGAAACATAAAAGAAAAAAGAACCTGAACCCACGAGTTATACAGAGGAAATCTCTATCAGGGCACTTGCTCCAGCGGTAAACAATTCTGAAATTGGTCAGAGGTGGGGAATCATCTCCCATACAGCCAGCAAGCCACCCCCAATGCAACGATCATCCTCATTGCAAAGCTGGGGGACAGTCCTGAGGCATCTGTGAGTAAACGTGAGTTGAGCCCCAGGCCAGCTGCTGCTGAACTGTTCCCCCCTTCCCAGGTAAAACACCTGAATATGTACAAGGGCTTGAAAGCCTAGAGGAAGGGCCGTGGAGCCACACCAGAGACAGCACACAGGCCAACATGGTGCAGGCCTGCCAGCCACTATGGTCCTGGTCCCGGGCGCTCTTCCAGAAGCTTTCCATTGTCCTGCCTGAGATACCCCACCTGTCCCGTCCCCCAATGCTTTTTTCCTTCCTCACCTCGGTCCGGAGAGAAATTCCAGCGGAAGGTATGAGTGACACATCCTCTTTTTACAGGTGGCAGCCTGGCAACTCCTGCAGAAAGGCCAGCAGAACCGCACTCACACCGGGCCACCAACAAAGCTGTGGCCCCTCACTCGCTCCCAGCAGCTCATCCCCGAGACTGCTGACGGGTCAGAGAATATGGTGTCAGGCACAGCTTCAGGGGCTATTGCTGCCTGGAGCGCTGTTTATATTGACCTCAACCAGGCAGACCTACGGAGGGCTGGCCGGCAGGGTAAGGCTGCCCAGGTCAGCTAATCCACAACCCTCAGGGAATCACATTGTTGAAAATGGACCTCGCTAAGGCAGAATAGAAGCCAAGGAAAATAAGGACACAATGCCATTTGCAGCACCGTAGATGAGTCTAGAGGTAATCTCGTGACTTGGAGTAAGTCAGAAAGTGAAAGACACATATCATTTCATATCACTTATAGGTGTTACCTAAAATAGAAACGAGGGCAGTCATTTCCACTGAGAAGTGCAATCATAGATTCATTAAACAAACTTATGGTTCAACAATGGAAAGGTGTGAGGTTTGGTTTCATTACGATATCGGGGTTAACAGACATATACAAACAGAGGTGACATATATAATCACCAAAGACCTACGGAATACCAAGAGAAGACTACTCAACGTTCTGTCATAACGTACATGGGAAAAGGATCCCAGGAAGTACAGACCTCTGTATATGTGTAAAAGAACCACATCTTCCACACCTACAACAAGCCAAACATTGTAATCAAACTTGCTATAATAAAAATTAAAAATTAAATTAAAAATACGAACAAGAAGTAGGGAGTCAAACTTGAGGGGCTTTCTCCTGGCAAATTCCATTCTAAATTCCAATCTAGAACATGACTTCCATTGAGGCACTGTTGCCCTAGTAACCAGAAGTGTTAAGGCAGAACTGCTGCCACCTAGTGGCCGTTTCACACAACAGCAGCTTTAATCCCTGCGCTAAAGGTCAGGTGATATTCAAAATCATTGCAGGCCTGTAAATGACACCTGCCCTGAAAACAAATCCTGGGGTCACATATCGACCAAAAAATTTAAAGGACGTCCATATTTCAAAACGACCGTTTCAAAAGGCATATTTTATTCACATTAGTGTTCTGCTTCTTTTCCTTTCTTTCTTTTTTCGGTTAAAAACACGGGAATGAAAAAAGGCATCCCTCAGAAGGGGCGAAAATAGTTGCAAACGAATCAATGGACAAAGGTTTAATCTCCAATATATATATAAACAGCTCATGCAGCATATGAAAAAAACAAACAACCCAATACAAAAATGGGCAGAAGATCTAAAGAGACGTTTCTTCAAAGAAGACACAGAGATGGCCAAGACGCACATGAAAAGCTGCTCAAGAGCACTAATTATTAGAGATATGGAAATCAAAACTACAATGAGGTATCACCTCAAACCTGTTAGAATCGGCATCATCAGAAAATCTACAGACAACAAATTCTGGGGAAGGTGTGGACAAAAGGAGCCCTCTTCCACTATTGGTGGGAATGTAAATTGATACAGTCACTATGGAGAACAGTATGGAGTTTTCGTTAAAAAACTAGAAATAGAATTACCATCTGACCCAGCAATCCCACTTTTGGGCATATACCCAGAGACAACCATAAATCAAAAAGGCACATTCACCACAAGGTTCATTGCAGCACTATTTACAATAGCCAGGTAATGGAAACAACCTAAATGCCCACAGACAGATGAATGGATAAAGATGGGGTACATATATAAAATGGAATATTACTCGGCCATAAAAAGGAATGAAACTGGGTCATTTGTAGAGACATCGATGGATCTAGAGACTGTCATACAGAATGAAGTAAGTCAGAAAGAGGAAAACAAATATTGTATATTAATGCATATATGTGGAACCTAAAAAATGGTACAGATGAACTGGTTTGCAGGGAAGAAATAGAGACACAGAGGTAGAGAACAAACGTATGGACACCAAGTGTGGGAAGCCATGGGGTGTTGCTGGTGGGATGAGTTGGGAGTTTGAGATTGACCTGTATACATGTATATGCATAAAATACATAAGTAATAATAAGCCGCTGTATAAAAAAGTAAATAAAATTAAATTTCAAAATTTTAAAATATAAAATTTAAAAATAAAACAGAAAAAAGTTCTTCACTTCACACAGATGTATTTCTAGGAATGAATTATTTCCATGCTTATATCTATAAATACATAAAAGAGGAATAAAATCTAACTTGAACCATAAACGAAAAAAAACCCTGAACCCACCAGTTATACAGAGGAAAACCCTATCAGGGCACTTGCTCCAGCGGTAAACCATTCTGAAATTGGTCAGAGGTGGGGAATCGTCTCCCATACAACCAGCAACCCACCCCCCATGCAAGGAGCGTCCTCATTGCAAAGCTGGGGGACCGTGCCGAGGCATCTCTGAATAAAGGTGAGCTGAGCCCCAGGCCAGCTGCTGCGGAACTGTTCCCACCCTTCCCAGGTAAAACACCTGAATATGTACAAAGGCTTGAAAGCCTAGAGGAAGGGCCGTGGATCCACACCAGCGACAGCACTCAGGCCACCTTGGTGCCTGCAGGTCAGCCAGGATGGTCCTGGCCACGGGCGCTCTTCTGGAAGCTTTCCATTGCCCTGCCTGAGATACCCCTCCTGTCCCGGCCCCCACTCCTTTTTTTCCTTCCTCACCTCAGCCCGGAGAGATATTCCAGTGGAAATTATGGGTGACACATCCTCTTCTTTACAGGTGGCAGCCTGGCAACTCCTGCAGAAAGTCCAGCAGAGCCCCACTCACACCGGGCCACCCACAAAGCCGTGGACCCTCACACCCTCCCACCAGCACAGCCCCGAGACTGCTGACGGGGCAGAGAATATGGAGTCAGGCACAGCTGCAGGGGATATTGCTGCCTGGAGTGCTGTTTATATTGACCTCAACCCAGGCACACCTGGGGAGGGCTTGCCGGCATGGTCAGGCTGCCCAGGTCAGCTAATCCTCAGCCCTCAGGGAATCACACTGCAGAAAATGGACCACGCTAAGACAGAATATCCGCCAAGGAAAAGAAGCACACAATGCCATTTGCAGCACCGTAGATGAGTCTAGAGGTAATCACGTGACTTGGAGTAAGTCAGAAAGTGAAAGACACATATCATATCATATCACTTATAGGTGTTACCTATAAATTGATACCAGGGCAAATATTTCCACGGAGAAGGGCAATCACAGATTCATTAAACAAACTTATGGTTCACCAAAGGAAAGGTGTGAGGATTGAATTCATTACCATATTGGGGTTAACAGACATATACAAACACAGTAGACATATATAATCACCAAAGACCTACGGAGTACCAAGAGAAGACTACTCAACATTCTGTCATAACGTACATGGGAAAAGGATCCCAGGAAGAACAGACATATGTATATCTGTAAAAGAACCACCTGTTGCACACCTACAACAAGCTAAACGTTGTACTCAAACTTGCTGTAATAAAAAATAAAAAATTAAATTAAAAACACGAACAAGAAGTAGTGACACAAACTTGAGGGGCTTTCTCCTGGTACATTCCGTTCTACATTCCAATGTAGAACGCGAGTTCCATTGAGGCTCTGCTGCCCTAATAACCAGATTTGGTAAGGGAGAACTGCTGCCACCTTGTGGCCGTTTCACACAACAGCAGCTTTAATCCCAGCGCTAATGGTCAGTGGATATTCCAAATCATTACAGGCCTGTAAATGACACCTGCCCTGACAACAAATCCTGGGGTCATATATCGACCAAAAAATTCAAAAGATGTCCATATTTCAAAACGACAGTTTCAAGAGGCATATTTCACGCACATTAGTGTTCTGATTCTTTTGCTTTCTTTCTTTCTTTGTTAAAAAAACGGGAATGGAAAAAGGTAACCCACAGAAGGGGCGAAAACGTTCACAAACGAATCAATGGACAAAGGTTTAATCTCCATTATATATATACAGCTCAAGCAGCTTAATATTAATACAACAAACAACCCAATACAAAAATGGGCAGAAGATCTAAATAGACGTTTCTTCAAAGAAGACACAGAGATGGCCAAGACGCACATGAAAAGCTGCTCAACATCACTAATTATTAGAGAAATGCAAATCAAAACTACAATGAGGTAAGACCTCACACCTGTTAGAATCGGCATCATCAGATAATCTACAAACAACAAATTCTGGGGAGGGTGTGGACAAAAGGAACCCTCTTCCGCTATTGGTGGGAATGTAAATTGATACAGCCACTATGGAGAACAGTATGGAGGTTCCTTTAAAAAACTAAAAAGAGAATTACCATAGGATCCAGCAATCCCACTTCTGGGCATATACCCAGAGAAAACCATAAATCACAGAGACACATTCACCACAATGTTCATTGCAGCACTATTTACAATAGCCAGGTAATGGAAGCAACCTAAATGCCCACAGACAGACGAATGGATAAAGATGTGGTACATATATAAAATGGAATATTACTCAGCCATAAAAAGGAATGAAACTGGCTCATTTGTAGAGAAGTTGATGGATCTAGAGACTGTCATACAGAGTGAAGTAAGTCAGAAAGAGAAAAACAAATATTGTATATTAATGCCTATATGTGGAACCTAGAAAAATTCTACAGATGAACTGGTTTGCAGGGCAGAAATAGAGACACAGAGGTAGAGAACAAACGTATGGACACAAAGTGGGGGAAGCCATGGGGTGGTGGTGGTGGGATGAGTTGGGAGATTGGGATTGACCTGTATACATGTATATGCATAAAATAGATAACTAATAATAACCTACTGTATAAAAAAAATAAATAAAATTAAATTTCAAAAATTTTAAAAATAAAATGTAAAAATAAAACAGAAAAAATGTTCTTCCATTCACACTGATGTATTTATAAGAATGAATTATTTCCATGCTTATATCCATAAATACATAAAAGAGGAATAAAATCTAACTTGAACCAAAAAAGAAAAGAAAAAAAAAACTGAACCTAACAGTTATACAGAGGAAAACACTACCAAGGCACTTGCTCCAGTGGTAAACAATTCTGAAATTGGTCAGAGGTGGGGAATCATCTCCCATACAGCCAGCAGCCCCGCCCGCCCATGCAAGGAGCGTACTTATTGCAAAGCTGGGGGACCGTGCCGAGGCCTGTGTGAGTAAACGTGAGCTGAGCCCCAGGCCAGCTGCTGCTGAACAGTTCCCACCCTTCCCAGGTGAAACACCTGAATATGTACAAGGGCTTGAAAGCCTAGAGGAAGGGCCATGGAGCCACACCAGCGACAGCACGCAGGCCACCTTGGTGCCTGCAGGTCAGCCAGGATGGTCCTGGCCACGGGCGCTCTTCTGGAAGCTTTCCATTGCCCTGCCTGAGATACCCCTCCTGTCCCGGCCCCCACTCCTTTTTTTCCTTCCTCACCTCAGCCCGGAGAGATATTCCAGTGGAAGTTATGGGTGACACATCCTCTTCGTTACAGGTGGCAGCCTGGCAACTCCTGCAGAAAGTCCAGCAGAGCCCCACTCACACCGGGCCACCCACAAAGCCGTGGACCCTCACACCCTCCCACCAGCACAGCCCCGAGACTGCTGACACGGCAGAGAATATGGAGTCAGGCACAGCTGCAGGGGCTATTGCTGCCGGGAGTGCTGTTTATATTGACCTCAACCCAGGCACACCTGGGGAGGGCTTGCCGGCAGTGTCAGGCTGCCCAGGTCAGCTAATCCTCAGCCCTCAGGGAATCACTTTGCAGAAAATGGACCTCACTAAGACAGAATATTAGCCAAGGAAAAGAAGCACACAATGCCATTTGCAGCACCGTAGATGAGTCTAGAGGTAATCACGTGACTTGGAGTAAGTCAGAAAGTGAAAGACACATATCATATCATATCACTTATAGGTGTTACCTATAAATTGATACCAGGGCAGATATTTCCACGGAGAAGGGCAATCACAGATTCATTAAACAAACTTATGGTTCACCAAAGGAAAGGTGTGAAGATTGAAATCATTACGATATTGGGGTTAACAGACATATACAAACACAGTAGACATATATAATCACCAAAGACCTACAGAGTACCAAGAGAAGACTACTCAACATTCTGTCATAACGTACATGGGAAAAGGATCCCAGGAAGAACAGACATATGTATATGTGTAAAAGAACCACCTCTTGCACACCTACAACAAGCTAAACGTTGTACTCAAACTTGCTGTAATAAAAAATAAAAAATTAAATTAAAAACACGAACAAGAAGTAGTGACACAAACTTGAGGGGCTTTCTCCTGGCACATTCCGTTCTACATTCCAATCTAGAACGCGACTTCCATTGAGGCTCTGCTGCCCTAGTAACCAGATTTGGTAAGGGAGAACTGCTGCCACCTTGTGGCCGTTTCACACAACAGCAGCTTTAATCCCAGCGCTAATGGTCAGTGGATATTCCAAATCATTACAGGCCTGTAAATGACACCTGCCCTGAAAACAAATCCTGGGGTCATATATCGACCAAAAAATTCAAAAGACGTCCATATTTCAAAACGACAGTTTCAAGAGGCATATTTCACGCACATTAGTGTTCTGATTCTTTTGCTTTCTTTCTTTCTTTGTTAAAAAAACAGGAATGGAAAAAGGCAACCCTCAGAAGGGGCGAAAACGTTCACAAACGAATCAATGGACAAAGGTTTAATCTCCAATATATATATACAGCTCATGCAGCTTAATATTAATACAACAAACAACCCAATACAAAAATGGGCAGGAGATCTAAATAGACGTTTCTTCAAAGAAGACACAGAGATGGCCAAGACGCACATGAAAAGCTGCTCAACATCACTAATTATTAGAGAAATGCAAATCAAAACTACAATGAGGTAAGACCTCACACCTGTTAGAATCGGCATCATCAGATAATCTACAAACAAAAAATTCTGGGGAGGGTGTGGACAAAAGGAACCCTCTTCCGCTATTGGTGGGAATTTAATTGATACAGTCACTATGGAGAACAGTATGGAGGTTCCTTTAAAAAACTAAAAAGAGAATTACCATAGGATCCAGCAATCCCACTTCTGGGCATATACCCAGAGAAAACCATAAATCAGAGAGACACATTCACCACAATGTTCATTGCAGCACTATTTACAATAGCCAGGTAATGGAAGCAACCTAAATGGCCACAGACAGACGAATGGATAAAGATGTGGTACATATATAAAATGGAATATTACTCAGCCATAAAAAGGAATGAAACTGAGTCATTTGTAGAGAAGTTGATGGATCTAGAGACTGTCATACAGAGTGAAGTAAGTCAGAAAGAGAAAAACAAATATTGTATATTAATGCCTATATGTGGAACCTAGAAAAATGCTACAGATGAACCGGTTTGCAGGGCAGAAATAGAGACACAGAGGTAGAGAACAAACGTATGGACACAAAGGGGGGAAGCCGTGTGGTGGTGGTGGTGGGAGGAGTTGGGAGATTGGGATTGACCTGTATACATGTATATGCATAAAATCGATAACGAATAATAACCTACTATATAAAAAAAAAATAAAATTAAATTTCAAAAATTTTAAAAATAAAATGTAAAAATAAAACAGAAAAAAATGTTCTTCCATTCACACTGATGTATTTATAAGAATGAATTATTTCCATGCTTATATCCATAAATACATAAAAGTGGAATAAAATCTAACTTGAACCAAAAAAGAAAAAAAAAAAACTGAACCTAACAGTTATACAAAGAAAAACACTACCAAGGCACTTGCTCCAGTGGTAAACAATTCTGAAATTGGTCAGAGGTGGGGAATCATCTCCCATACAGCCAGCAGCCCCACCCGCCCACACAAGGAACGTCCTTATTGCAAAGCTGGGGGACCGTGTCGAGGACTCTGTGAGTAAACGTGAGCAGAGCCCCAGGCCAGCTGCTGCTGAACTGTTCCCACCCTTCCCAGGTGAAACACCTGAATATGTACAAGGGCTTGAAAGCCTAGAGGAAGGGCCGTGGAGCCACACCAGCGACAGCACGCAGGCCACCTTGGTGCCTGCAGGTCAGCCAGGATGGTCCTGGCCACGGGCGCTCTTCTGGAAGCTTTCCATTGCCCTGCCTGAGATACCCCTCCTGTCCCGGGCCCCACTCCTTTTTTTCCTTCCTCACCTCAGCCCGGAGAGATATTCCAGTGGAAATTATGTGTGACACATCCTCTTCTTTACAGGTGGCAGCCTGGCAACTCCTGCAGAAAGTCCAGCAGAGCCCCACTCACACCGGGCCACCCACAAAGCCGTGGACCCTCACACCCTCCCACCAGCACAGCCCCGAGACTGCTGACGGGGCAGAGAATATGGAGTCAGGCACAGCTGCAGGGGATATTGCTGCCTGGAGTGCTGTTTATATTGACCTCCACCCAGGCACACCTGGGGAGGGCTTGCCGGCAGGGTCAGGCTGCCCAGGTCAGCTAATCCTCAGCCCTCAGGGAATCCCATTGCAGAAAATGGACCTCGCTAAGACAGAATATTAGCCAAGGAAAAAAAGCACACAATGCCATTTGCAGCACCGTAGATGAGTCTAGAGGTAATCACGTGACTTGGAGTAAGTCAGAAAGTGAAAGACACATATCATATCATATCACTTATAGGTGTTACCTATAAATTGATACCAGGGCAAATATTTCCACGGAGAAGGGCAATCACAGATTCATTAAACAAACTTATGGTTCACCAAAGGAAAGGTGTGAGGATTGAATTCATTACCATATTGGGGTTAACAGACATATACAAACACAGTAGACATATATAATCACCAAAGACCTACGGAGTACCAAGAGAAGACTACTGAACATTCTGTCATAACGTACATGGGAAAAGGATCCCAGGAAGAACAGACATATGTATATCTGTAAAAGAACCACCTGTTGCACACCTACAACAAGCTAAACGTTGTACTCAAACTTGCTGTAATAAAAAATAAAAAATTAAATTAAAAACACGTACAAGAAGTAGTGACACAAACTTGAGGGGCTTTCTCCTGGCACATTCCGTTCTACATTCCAATCTAGAACGCGACTTCCATTGAGGCTCTGCTGCCCTAGTAAACAGATTTGGTAAGAGAGAACTGCTGCCACCTTGTGGCCGTTTCACACAACAGCAGCTTTAATCCCAGCGCTAATGGTCAGTGGATATTCCAAATCATTACAGACCTGTAAATAACACCTGCCCTGAAAACAAATCCTGGGGTCATATATCGACCAAAAAATTCAAAAGACGTCCATATTTCAAAACGACAGTTTCAAGAGGCATATTTCACGCACATTAGTGTTCTGATACTTTTGCTTTCTTTCTTTCTTTGTTAAAAAAACGGGAATGGAAAAAGGCAACCATCAGAAGGGGCGAAAACGTTCACAAACGAATCAATGGACAAAGGTTCAATCTCCAATATATATATACAGCTCATGCAGCTTAATATTAATACAACAAACAACCCAATACAAAAATGGGCAGAAGATCTAAATAGACGTTTCTTCAAAGAAGACACAGAGATGGCCAAGACGCACATGAAAAGCTGCTCAATATCACTAATTATTAGAGAAATGCAAATCAAAACTACAATGAGGTAAGACCTCACACCTGTTAGAATCGGCATCATCAGATAATCTACAAACAACAAATTCTGGGGAGGGTGTGGACAAAAGGAACCCTCTTCCGCTATTGGTGGGAATGTAAATTGATACAGTCACTATGGAGAACAGTATGGAGGTTCCTTTGAAAAACTAAAAACAGAATTACAATAGGATCCAGCAATCCCACTTCTGGGCATATACCCAGAGAAAACCATAAATCAGAGAGACACATTCACCACAATGTTCATTGCAGCACTATTTACAATAGCCAGGTAATGGAAGCAACCTAAATGCCCACAGACAGACGAATGGATAAAGATGTGGTACATATATAAAATGGAATATTACTCAGCCATAAAAAAGAATAAAACTGAGTCATTTGTAGAGAAGTTGATGGATCTAGAGACTGTCATACAGAGTGAAGTAAGTCAGAAAGAGGAAAACAAATATTGTATATTAATGCCTATATGTGGAACCTAGAAAAATGCTACAGATGAACTGGTTTGCAGGGCAGAAATAGAGACACAGAGGTAGAGAACAAACGTATCGACACAAAGTGGGGGAAGCCATGGGGTGGTGGTGGTGGGATGAGTTGGGAGATTGGGATTGACCTGTATACATGTCTATGCATAAAATAGATAACTAATAATAACCTACTGTATAAAAAAATAAATAAAATTAAATTTCAAAATTTTTAAAAATAAAATGTAAAAATAAAACAGAAAAAAATGTTCTTCCATTCACACTGATGTATTTATAAGAATGAATTATTTCCATGCTTATATCTATAAATACATAAAAGAGGAATAAAATCTAACTTGAACCAAAAAAGAAAAAAAAACTACACCTAACAGTTATTCAGAGGAAAACACTACCAAGGCACTTGCTCCAGTGGTAAACAATTCTGAAATTGGTCAGAGGTGGGAAATCATCTCCCATACATCCAGCAGCCCCGCCCGCCCACGCAAGGAGCGTCCTTATTGCAAAGCTGGGGGACCGTGCCGAGGCCTCTGTGAGTAAACGTGAGCTGAGCCCCAGGCCAGCTGCTGCTGAACTGTTCCCACCCTTCCCAGGTGAAACACCTGAATATGTACAAGGGCTTGAAAGCCTAGAGGAAGGGCCGTGGAGCCACACCAGCGAAAGCACGCAGGCCAACTTGGTACCTGCAGGTCAGCCAGGATGGTCCTGGCCACGGGCGCTCTTCTGGAAGCTTTCCATTGCCCTGCCTGAGATACCCCTCCTGTCCCGGCCCCCACTCCTTTTTTTCCTTACTCACCTCAGCCCGGAGAGATATTCCAGTGGAAGTTATGGGTGACACATCCTCTTCTTTAAAGGTGGCAGCTTGGCAACTCCTGCAGAAAGTCCAGCAGAGCCCCACTCACACCGGGCCACCCACAAAGCCGTGGACCCTCACACCCTCCCACCAGCACAGCCCCGAGACTGCTGACGGGGCAGAGAATATGGAGTCAGGCACAGCTGCAGGGGCTATTGCTGCCTGGAGTGCTGTTTATATTGACCTCAAACCAGGCACACCTGGGGAGGGCTTGCCGGCAGGGTCAGGCTGCCCAGGTCAGCTAATCCTCAGCCCTCAGGGAATCACACTGCAGAAAATGGACCTCGCTAAGACAGAATATTCGCCTAGGAAAAGAAGCACACAATGCCATTTGCAGCACCTTAGATGAGTCTAGAGGTAATCACGTGACTTGGAGTAAGTCAGAAAGTGAAAGACACATATCATATCATATCACTTATAGGTGTTACCTATAAATTGATACCAGGGCAGATATTTCCACGGAGAAGGGCAATCACAGATTCATTAAACAAACTTATGGTTCAACAAAGGAAAGGTGTGAGGATTGAATTCATTACGATATTGGGGTTAACAGACATATACAAACACAGTAGACATATATAATCACCAAAGACCTACAGAGTACCAAGAGAAGACTACTCAACATTCTGTCATAACGTACATGGGAAAAGGATCCCAGGAAGAACAGACATATGTATATGTGTAAAAGAACCACCTCTTGCACACCTACAACAAGCTAAACGTTGTACTCAAACTTGCTGTAATAAAAAATAAAAAAATTAAATTAAAAACACGAACAAGAAGTAGTGAGACAAACTTGAGGGGCTTTCTCCTGGCACATTCCGTTCTACATTCCAATCTAGAACGCGACTTCCATTGAGGCTCTGCTGCCCTAGTAACCAGATTTGGTAAGGGAGAACTGCTGCCACCTTGTGGCCGTTTCACACAACAGCAGCTTTAATCCCAGCGCTAATGGTCAGTGGATATTCCAAATCATTACAGGCCTGTAAATGACACCTGCCCTGAAAACAAATCCTGGGGTCATATATCGACCAAAAAATTCAAAAGACGTCCATATTTCAAAACGACAGTTTCAAGAGGCATATTTCACGCACATTAGTGTTCTGCTTTTTTTGATTTCTTTCTTTCTTTGTTAAAAAAACGGGAATGGAAAAAGGCAACCCTCAGAATGGGCGAAAACTTTCACAAACGAATCAATGGACAAAGGTTTAATCTCCAATATATATAAACAGCTCATGCAGCTTAATATTAATAAAACAAACAACCCAATACACAAATGGGCAGAAGATCTAAATAGACGTTTCTTCAAAGAAGACACAGTGATGGCCAAGACGCACATGAAAAGCTGCTCAACATCACTAATTATTAGAGAAATGCAAATCAAAACTACAATGAGGTAAGACCTCACACATGTTAGAATAGGCATCATCAGATAATCTACAAACAACAAATTCTGGGGAGGGTGTGGACAAAAGGAACCCTCTTCCGCTATTGGTGGGAATTTAATTGATACAGTCACTATGGAGAACAGTATGGAGGTTCCTTTAAAAAACTAAAAAGAGAATTACCATAGGATCCAGCAATCCCACTTCTGGGCATATACCCAGAGAAAACCATAAATCAGAGAGACACATTCACCACAATGTTCATTGCAGCACTATTTACAATAGCCAGGTAATGGAAGCAACCTAAATGGCCACAGACAGACGAATGGATAAAGATGTGGTACATATATAAAATGGAATATTACTCAGCCATAAAAAGGAATGAACCTGGGTCATTTGTAGAGACGTTAATGGATCTAGAGACTGTCATACAGAGTGAAGTAAGTCAGAAAGAGAAAAACAAATATTGTATATTAATGCCTATATGTGGAACCTAGAAAAATGCTACAGATGAACTGGTTTGCAGGGCAGAAATAGAGACACAGAGGTAGAGAACAAACGTATGGACACAAAGTGGGGGAAGCCATGGGGTGGTGGTGGTGGGATGAGTTGGGAGATTGGGATTGAACTGTATACATGTCTATGCATAAAATAGATAACTAATAATAACCTACTGTATAAAAAAAATAAATAAAATTAAATTTCAAAAATTTTAAAAATAAAATGTAAAAATAAAACAGAAAAAAATGTTCTTCCATTCACACTGATGTATTTATAAGAATGAATTATTTCCATGCTTATATCCATAAATACATAAAAGTGGAATAAAATCTAACTTGAACCAAAAAAGAAAAAAAAACTACAACTAAAAGTTATACAGAGGAAAACACTACCAAGGCACTTGCTCCAGTGGTATACAATTCTGAAATTGGTCAGAGGTGGGGAATCATCTCCCATACAGCCAGCAGCCCCGCCCGCCCACGCAAGGAGCGTCCTTATTGCAAAGCTGGGGGACTGTGTCGAGGCCTCTGTGTGTAAACGTGAGCTGAGCCCCAGGCCAGCTGCTGCTGAACTGTTCCCACCCTTCCCAGGTGAAACACCTGAATATGTACAAGGGCTTGAAAGCCTAGAGGAAGGGCCGTGGAGCCACACCAGCGACAGCACTCAGGCCACCTTGGTGCCTGCAGGTCAGCCAGGATGGTCCTGGCCACGGGCGCTCTTCTGGAAGCTTTCCATTGCCCTGCCTGAGATACCCCTCCTGTCCCGGCCCCCACTCCTTTTTTTCCTTCCTCACCTCAGCCCGGAGAGATATTCCAGTGGAAATTATGGGTGACACATCGTCTTCTTTACAGGTGGCAGCCTGGCAACTCCTGCAGAAAGTCCAGCAGAGCCCCACTCACACCGGGCCACCCACAAAGCCGTGGACCCTCACACCCTCCCACCAGCACAGCCCCGAGACTGCTGACGGGGCAGAGAATATGGAGTCAGGCACAGCTGCAGGGGATATTGCTGCCTGGAGTGCTGTTTATATTGACCTCAACCCAGGCACACCTGGGGAGGGCTTGCCGGCAGGGTCAGGCTGCCCAGGTCAGCTAATCCTCAGCCCTCAGGGAATCACACTGCAGAAAATGGACCACGCTAAGACAGAATATCCGCCAAGGAAAAGAAGCACACAATGCCATTTGCAGCACCGTAGATGAGTCTAGAGGTAATCACGTGACTTGGAGTAAGTCAGAAAGTGAAAGACACATATCATATCATATCACTTATAGGTGTTACCTATAAATTGATACCAGGGCAAATATTTCCACGGAGAAGGGCAATCACAGATTCATTAAACAAACTTATGGTTCACCAAAGGAAAGGTGTGAGGTTTGAATTCATTACCATATTGGGGTTAACAGACATATACAAACACAGTAGACATATATAATCACCAAAGACCTACGGAGTACCAAGAGAAGACTACTGAACATTCTGTCATAACGTACATGGGAAAAGGATCCCAGGAAGAACAGACATATGTATATGTGTAAAAGAACCACCTGTTGCACACCTACAACAAGCTAAACGTTGTACTCAAACTTGCTGTAATAAAAAATAAAAAATTAAATTAAAAACACGAACAAGAAGTAGTGACACAAACTTGAGGGGCTTTCTCCTGGCACATTCCGTTCTACATTCCAATCTAGAACGCGACTTCCATTGAGGCTCTGCTGCCCTAGTAACCAGATTTGGTAAGGGAGAACTGCTGCCACCTTGTGGCCGTTTCACACAACAGCAGCTTTAATCCCAGCGCTAATGGTCAGTGGATATTCCAAATCATTACAGGCCTGTAAATGACACCTGCCCTGAAAACAAATCCTGGGGTCATATATCGACCAAAAAATTCAAAAGACGTCCATATTTCAAAACGACAGTTTCAAGAGGCATATTTCACGAACATTAGTGTTCTGATTCTTTTGCTTTCTTTCTTTCATTGTTAAAAAAACGGGAATGGAAAAAGGCAACCCTCAGAAGGGGCGAAAACGTTCACAAACGAATCAATGGACAAAGGTTTAATCTCCAATGTATATAAACAGCTCTTGCAGCGTAATATTAATAAAACAAACAACCCAATACAAAAATGGGCAGAAGATCTAAATAGACGTTTCTTCAAAGAAGACAGAGAGATGGCCAAGACGCACATGAAAAGCTGCTCAACATCACTAATTATTAGAGAAATGCAAATCAAAACTCCAATGGGGTAAGACCTCACACCTTTTAGAATCGGCATCGTCAGATAATCTACAAACAACAAATTCTGGGGAGGGTGTGGACAAAAGGAACCCTCTTCCGCTATTGGTGGGAATGTAAATTGATACAGTCACTATGGAGAACAGTATGGAGGTTCCTTTAAAAAACTAAAAAGAGAATTACCATAGGATCCAGCAATCCCTCTTCTGGGCATATACCCAGAGAAAACCATAAATCACAGAGACACATTCACCACAATGTTCATTGCAGCACTATTTACAATAGCCAGGTAATGGAAGCAACCTAAATGCCCACAGACAGACGAATGGATAAAGATGTGGTACATATATAAAATGGAATATTACTCAGCCATATAAAGGAATGAAACTGAGTCATTTGTAGAGAAGTTGATGGATCTAGAGACTGTCATACAGAGTGAAGTAAGTCAGAAAGAGAAAAACAAATATTGTATATTAATGCCTATATGTGGAACCTAGAAAAATTCTACAGATGAACTGGTTTGCAGGGCAGAAATAGAGACACAGAGGTAGAGAACAAACGTATGGACACAAAGTGGGGGAAGCCATGGGGTGGTGGTGGTGGGATGAGTTGGGAGATTGGGATTGACCTGTATACATGTATATGCATAAAATAGATAACTAATAATAACCTACTGTATAAAAAAAAAATTAAATTAAATTTCAAAAATTTTAAAAATAAAATGTAAAAATAAAACAGAAAAAATGTTCTACCATTCACACTGATGTATTTATAAGAATGAATTATTTCCATGCTTATATCCATAAATACATAAAAGAGGAATAAAATCTAACTTGAACCAAAAAAGAAAAGAAAAAAAAAACTGAACCTAACAGTTATACAGAGGAAAACACTACCAAGGCACTTGCTCCAGTGGTAAACAATTCTGAAATTGGTCAGAGGTGGGGAATCATCTCCCATACAGCCAGCAGCCCCGCCCGCCCACGCAAGGAGCGTACTTATTGCAAAGCTGGGGGACCCTGCCGAGGCCTGTGTGAGTAAACGTGAGCTGAGTCCCAGGCCAGCTGCTGCTGAACAGTTCCCACCCTTCCCAGGTGAAACACCTGAATATGTACAAGGGCTTGAAAGCCTAGAGGAAGGGCCGTGGAGCCACACCAGCGACAGCACGCAGGCCACCTTGGTGCCTGCAGGTCAGCCAGGATGGTCCTGGCCACGGGCGCTCTTCTGGAAGCTTTCCATTGCCCTGCCTGAGATACCCCTCCTGTCCCGGCCCCCACTCCTTTTTTTCCTTCCTCACCTCAGCCCGGAGAGATATTCCAGTGGAAGTTATGGGTGACACATCCTCTTCGTTACAGGTGGCAGCCTGGCAAATCCTGCAGAAAGTCCAGCAGAGCCCCACTCACACCGGGCCACCCACAAAGCCGTGGACCCTCACACCCTCCCACCAGCACAGCCCCGAGACTGCTGACGGGGCAGAGAATATGGAGTCAGGCACAGCTGCAGGGGCTATTGCTGCCGGGAGTGCTGTTTATATTGACCTCAACCTAGGCACACCTGGGGAGGGCTTGCCGGCAGGGTCAGGCTGCCCAGGTCAGCTAATCCTCAGCCCTCAGGGAATCACTTTGCAGAAAATGGACCTCACTAAGACAGAATATTAGCCAAGGAAAAGAAGCACACAATGCCATTTGCAGCACCGTAGATGAGTCTAGAGGTAATCACGTGACCTGGAGTAATCAGAAAGGGAAAGACACATATCATATCATATCACTTATAGGTGTTACCTATAAATTGTTACCAGGGCAGATATTTCCACGGAGAAGGGCAATCACAGATTCATTAAACAAACTTATGGTTCACCAAAGGAAACGTGTGAGGATTGAATTCATTATGATATTGGGGTTAACAGACATATACAAACACAGTAGACGTATATAATCACCAAAGACCTATGGAGTACCAAGAGAAGACTACTCAACATTCTCTCATAACGAACATGGGAAAAGGATCCCAGGAAGAACAGACATATGTATATGTGTAAAAGAACCACCTCTTGCACACCTACAACAAGCTAAACGTTGTACTCAAACTTGCTGTAATAAAAAATAAAAAATTAAATTAAAATCACGAACAAGAATTAGTTGGAAAAACGTGAGGGGCTTTCTCCTTGTACATTCCATTCTACATTCCAATCTAGAACGCGACTTCCATTGAGGCTCTGCTGCCCTAGTAACCAGATTTGGTAAGGGAGAACTGCTGCCTCCTTGTGGCCGTTTCACACAACAGCAGCTTTAATCCCAGCGCTAATGGTCAGTGGATATTCCAAATCATTACAGGCCTGTAAATGACACCTGCCCTGAAAACAAATCCTGGTGTCATATATCGACCAAAAAATTCAAAAGACGTCCATATTTCAAAACGACAGTTTCAAGAGGCATATTTCACGCACATTAGTGTTCTGCTTCTTTTGATTTCTTTCTTTCTTTGTTAAAAAAACGGGAATGGAAAAAGGCAACCCTCAGAATGGGCGAAAACGTTCACAAACGAATCAATGGACAAAGGTTTAATCTCCAATATATATAAACAGCTCATGCAGCTTAATATTAATACAACAAACAACCCAATACAAAAATGGGCAGAAGATCTAAATAGACGTTTCTTCAAAGAAGACAGAGAGATGGCCAAGACGCACATGAAAAGCTGCTCAACATCACTAATTATTAGAGAAATGCAAATCAAAACTACAATGAGGTAAGACCTCACACCTGTTAGAATCAGCATCATCAGATAATCTACAAACAACAAATTCTGGGGAGGGTGTGGACAAAAGGAACCCTCTTCCGCTATTGGTGGGAATGTAAATTGATACAGTCACTATGGAGAACACTATGGAAGTTCCTTTAAAAAACTAAAAAGAGAATTACCATAGGATCCAGCAATCGCACTTCTGGACATATACCCAGAGAAAACCATAAATCACAGATACACATTCACCACAATGTTCATTGCAGCACTATTTACAATAGCCAGGTGATGGAAGCAACCTAAATGCCCACAGACAGACGAATGGATAAAGATGTGGTACATATATAAAATGGAATATTACTCAGCCATAAAAAGGAATGAAACTGAGTCATTTGTAGAGAAGTTGATGGATCTAGAGACTGTCATACAGAGTGAAGTAAGTCAGAAAGAGAAAAACAAATATTGTATATTAATGCCTATATGTGGAACCTAGAAAAATGCTACAGATGAACTGGTTTGCAGGGCAGAAATAGAGACACATAGGTAGAGAACAAACGTATGGACACAAAGTGGGGGAAGCCGTGTGGTGGTGGTGGTGGGATGAGTTGTGAGATTGGGATTGACCTGTATACATGTATATGCATAAAATAGATAACGAATAATAACCTAGTGTATAAAAAAATAAATAAAATTAAATTTCAAAAATTTTAAAAATAAAATGTAAAAATAAAACTGAAAAAAAGTACTTCCATTCACACTGATGTATTTATAAGAATGAATTATTTCCATGCTTATATCTATAAATACATAAAAGAGGAATAAAATCTAACTTGAACCAAAAAAGATAAAAAAAACTGAACCTAACAGTTATACAGAGGAAAACACTACCAAGGCACTTGCTCCAGTGGTAAACAATTCTGAAATTGGTCAGAGGTGGGGAATCATCTCCCATACAGCCAGCAGCCCCACCCGCACATGCAAGGAGCGTCCTTATTGCAAAGCTGGGGGACCGTGCCGAGGCCTCTGTGAGTAAACGTGAGCTGAGCCCCAGGCCAGCTGCTGCTGAACTGTTCCCACCCTTCCCAGGTGAAACACCTGAATATGTACAAGGGCTTGAAAGCCTAGAGGAAGGGCCGTGGAGCCACACCAGCGAAAGCACGCAGGCCAACTTGGTGCCTGCAGGTCAGCCAGGATGGTCCTGGCCACGGGCGCTCTTCTGGAAGCTTTCCATTGCCCTGCCTGAGATACCCCTCCTGTCCCGGCCCCCACTCCTTTGTTTCCTTACTCACCTCAGCCCGGAGAGATACTCCAGTGGAAGTTATGGGTGACACATCCTCTTCTTTACAGGTGGCAGCCTGGCAACTCCTGCAGAAAGTCCAGCAGAGCCCCACTCACACCGGGCCACCCACAAAGCCGTGGACCCTCACACCCTCCCAACAGCACAGCCCCGAGACTGCTGACGGGGCAGAGAATATGGAGTCAGGCACAGCTACAGGGGCTATTGCTGCCTGGAGTGCTGTTTATATTGACCTCAACTCAGGCACACCTGGGGAGGGCTTGCCGGCAGGGTCAGGCTGCCCAGGTCAGCTAATCCTCAGCCCTCAGGGAATCCCATTGCAGAAAATGGACCTCGCTAAGACAGAATATTCGCCAAGGAAAAAAAGCACACAATGCCATTTGCAGCACCGTAGATGAGTCTAGAGGTAATCACGTGACTTGGAGTAAGTCAGAAAGTGAAAGACACATATCATATCATATCACTTATAGGTGTTACCTATAAATTGATACCAGGGCAGATATTTCCACGGAGAAGGGCAATCACAGATTCATTAAACAAACTTATGGTTCACCAAAGGAAACGTGTGAAGATTGAATTCATTACGATATTGGGGTTAACAGACATATACAAACACAGTAGACATATATAATCACCAAAGACCTACAGAGTACCAAGAGAAGACTACTCAACATTCTGTCATAACGTACATGGGAAAAGGATCCCAGGAAGAACAGACATATGTATATGTGTAAAAGAACCACCTCTTGCACACCTACAACAAGCTAAACGTTGTACTCAAACTTGCTATAATAAAAAATAAAAAATTAAATTAAAAACACGAACAAGAAGTAGTGAGACAAACTTGAGGGGCTTTCTCCTGGCACATTCCGTTCTACATTCCAATCTAGAAGGCGACTTCCATTGAGGCTCTGCTGCCCTAGTAACCAGATTTGGTAAGGGAGAACTGCTGCCACCTTGTGGCCGTTTCACACAACAGCAGCTTTAATCCCAGCGCTAATGGTCAGTGGATATTCCAAATCATTACAGGCCTGTAAATGACACCTGCCCTGAAAACAAATCCTGGGGTCATATATCGACCAAAAAATTCAAAAGACGTCCATATTTCAAAACGACAGTTTCAAGAGGCATATTTCACGCACATTAGTGTTCTGATTCTTTTACTTTCTTTCTTTCTTTGTTAAAAAAACGGAAATGGAAAAAGGCAACCCTCAGAAGGGGCGAAAACGTTCACAAACGAATCAATGGACAAAGGTTTAATCTCCAATATATATATACAGCTCATGCAGCTTAATATTAATACAACAAACAACCCAATACAAAAATGGGCAGGAGATCTAAATAGACGTTTCTTCAAAGAAGACACAGAGATGGCCAAGACGCACATGAAAAGCTGCTCAACATCACTAATTATTAGAGAAATGCAAATCAAAACTACAATGAGGTAAGACCTCACACCTGTTAGAATCGGCATCATCAGATAATCTACAAACAACAAATTCTGGGGAGGGTGTGGACAAAAGGAACCCTCTTCCGCTATTGGTGGGAATTTAAATTGATACAGTCACTATGGAGAACAGTATGGAGGCTCCTTTGAAAAACTAAAAACAGAATTACAATAGGATCCAGCAATCCCACTTCTGGGCATATACCCAGAGAAAACCATAAATCACAGAGACACATTCAACACAATGTTCATTGCAGCACTATTTACAATAGCCAGGTAATGGAAGCAACCTAAATGCCCACAGACAGACGAATGGATAAAGATGTGGTACATATATAAAATGGAATATTACTCAGCCATAAAAAGAATAAAACTGAGTCATTTGTAGAGAAGTTGATGGATCTAGAGACTGTCATACAGAGTGAAGTAAGTCAGAAAGAGGAAAACAAATATTGTATATTAATGCCTATATGTGGAACCTAGAAAAATGCTACAGATGAACTGGTTTGCAGGGCAGAAATAGAGACACAGAGGTAGAGAACAAACGTATGGACACAAAGTGGGGGAAGCCATGGTGTGGTGGTGGTGGGATGAGTTGGGAGATTGGGATTGACCTATATACATGTCTATGCATAAAATAGATAACTAATAATAACCTACTGTATAAAAAAATAAATAAAATTAAATTTCAAAATTTTTAAAAATAAAATGTAAAAATAAAACAGAAAAAAATGTTCTTCCATTCACACTGATGTATTTATAAGAATGAATTATTTCCATGCTTATATCTATAAATACATAAAAGAGGAATAAAATCTAACTTGAACCAAAAAAGAAAAAAAAACTACACCTAACAGTTATTCAGAGGAAAACACTACCAAGGCACTTGCTCCAGTGGTAAACAATTCTGAAATTGGTCAGAGGTGGGGAATCATCTCCCATACAGACAGCAGCCCCGCCCGCCCACGCAAGGAGCGTCCTTATTGCAAAGCTGGGGGACCGTGCCGAGGCCTCTGTGAGTAAACGTGAGCTGAGCTCCAGGCCAGCTGCTGCTGAACTTTTCCCACCCTTCCCAGGTGAAACACCTGAATATGTACAAGGGCTTGAAAGCCTAGAGGAAGGGCCGTGGAGCCACACCAGCGAAAGCACGCAGGCCAACTTGGTGCCTGCAGGTCAGCCAGGATGGTCCTGGCCACGGGCGCTCTTCTGGAAGCTTTCCATTGCCCTGCCTGAGATACCCCTCCTGTCCCGGCCCCCACTCCTTTTTTTCCTTACTCACCTCAGCCCGGAGAGATATTCCAGTGGAAGTTATGGGTGACACATCCTCTTCTTTAAAGGTGGCAGCTTGGCAACTCCTGCAGAAAGTCCAGCAGAGCCCCACTCACACCGGGCCACCCACAAAGCCGTGGACCCTCACACCCTCCCACCAGCACAGCCCCGAGACTGCTGACGGGGCAGAGAATATGGAGTCAGGCACAGCTGCAGGGGCTATTGCTGCCTGGAGTGCTGTTTATATTGACCTCAAACCAGGCACACCTGGGGAGGGCTTGCCGGCAGGGTCAGGCTGCCCAGGTCAGCTAATCCTCAGCCCTCAGGGAATCACACTGCAGAAAATGGACCTCGCTAAGACAGAATATTCGCCTAGGAAAAGAAGCACACAATGCCATTTGCAGCACCGTAGATGAGTCTAGAGGTAATCACGTGACTTGGAGTAAGTCAGAAAGTGAAAGACACATATCATATCATATCACTTATAGGTGTTACCTATAAATTGATACCAGGGCAGATATTTCCACGGAGAAGGGCAATCACAGATTCATTAAACAAACTTATGGTTCACCAAAGGAAAGGTGTGAGGATTGAATTCATTACGATATTGGGGTTAACAGACATATACAAACACAGTAGACATATATAATCACCAAAGACCTACGGAGTACCAAGAGAAGACTACTCAACATTCTGTCATAACGTACATGGGAAAAGGATCCCAGGAAGAACAGACATATGTATATGTGTAAAAGAACCACCTCTTGCACACCTACAACAAGCTAAACGTTGTACTCAAATTTGCTGTAATAAAAAATAAAAAATTAAATTAAAAACACGAACAAGAAGTAGTGAGACAAACTTGAGGGGCTTTCTCCTGGCACATTCCGTTCTACATTCCAATCTAGAACGCGACTTCCATTGAGGCTCTGCTGCCCTAGTAACCAGATTTGGTAAGGGAGAACTGCTGCCACCTTGTGGCCGTTTCACACAACAGCAGCTTTAATCCCAGCGCTAATGGTCAGTGGATATTCCAAATCATTACAGGCCTGTAAATGACACCTGCCCTGAAAACAAATCCTGGGGTCATATATCGACCAAAAAATTCAAAAGACGTCCATATTTCAAAACGACAGTTTCAAGAGGCATATTTCACGCACATTAGTGTTCTGCTTTTTTTGATTTCTTTCTTTCTTTGTTAAAAAAACGGGAATGGAAAAAGGCAACCCTCAGAATGGGCGAAAACTTTCACAAACGAATCAATGGACAAAGGTTTAATCTCCAATATATATAAACAGCTCATGCAGCTTAATATTAATAAAACAAACAACCCAATACAAAAATGGGCAGAAGATCTAAATAGACGTTTCTTCAAAGAAGACACAGAGATGGCCAAGACGCACATGAAAAGCTGCTCAACATCACTAATTATTAGAGAAATGCAAATCAAAACTACAATGAGGTAAGACCTCACACATGTTAGAATAGGCATCATCAGATAATCTACAAACAACAAATTCTGGGGAGGGTGTGGACAAAAGGAACCCTCTTCCGCTATTGGTGGGAATTTAATTGATACAGTCACTATGTAGAACAGTATGGAGGTTCCTTTAAAAAACTAAAAAGAGAATTACCATAGGATCCAGCAATCCCACTTCTGGGCATATACCCAGAGAAAACCATAAATCACAAAGACACATTCACCACAATGTTCATTGCAGCACTATTTACAATAGCCAGGGAATGGAAGCAACCTAAATGCCCACAGACAGACGAATGGATAAAGATGTGGTACATATATAAAATGGAATATTACTCAGCCATAAAAAGGAATGAACCTGGGTCATTTGTAGAGAAGTTGATGGATCTGGAGACTGTCATACAGAGTGAAGTAAGTCAGAAAGAGAAAAACAAATATTGTATATTAATGCCTATATGTGGAACCTAGAAAAATGGTACAGATGAACTGGTTTGCAGGGCAGAAATAGAGACACAGAGGTAGAGAACAAACGTATGGACACAAAGTGGGGGAAGCCATGGGGTGGTGGTGGTGGGATGAGTTGGGAGATTGGGATTGAACTGTATACATGTCTATGCATAAAATAGATAACTAATAATAACCTACTGTATAAAAAAAATAAATAAAATTAAATTTCAAAAATTTTAAAAATAAAATGTAAAAATAAAACAGAAAAAAATGTTCTTCCATTCACACTGATGTATTTATAAGAATGAATTATTTCCATGCTTATATCCATAAATACATAAAAGTGGAATAAAATCTAACTTGAACCAAAAAAGAAAAAAAAACTACACCTAACAGTTATACAGAGGAAAACACTACCAAGGCACTTGCTCCAGTGGTATACAATTCTGAAATTGGTCAGAGGTGGGGAATCATCTCCCATACAGCCAGCAGCCCCACCCGCCCACGCAAGGAGCGTCCTTATTGCAAAGCTGGGGGACCGTGTCGAGGCCTCTGTGAGTAAACGTGAGCTGAGCCCCAGGCCAGCTGCTGCTGAACTGTTCCCACCCTTCCCAGGTGAAACACCTGAATATGTACAAGGGCTTGAAAGCCTAGAGGAAGGGCCGTGGAGCCACACCAGCGACAGCACTCAGGCCACCTTGGTGCCTGCAGGTCAGCCAGGATGGTCCTGGCCACGGGCGCTCTTCTGGAAGCTTTCCATTGCCCTGCCTGAGATACCCCTCCTGTCCCGGCCCCCACTCCTTTTTTTCCTTCCTCACCTCAGCCCGGAGAGATATTCCAGTGGAAATTATGGGTGACACATCCTCTTCTTTACAGGTGGCAGCCTGGCAACTCCTGCAGAAAGTCCAGCAGAGCCCCACTCACACCGGGCCACCCACAAAGCAGTGGACCCTCACACCCTCCCACCAGCACAGCCCCGAGACTGCTGACGGGGCAGAGAATATGGAGTCAGGCACAGCTGCAGGGGATATTGCTGCCTGGAGTGCTGTTTATATTGACCTCAACCCAGGCACACCTGGGGAGGGCTTGCCGGCAGGGTCAGGCTGCCCAGGTCAGCTAATCCTCAGCCCTCAGGGAATCACACTGCAGAAAATGGACCACGCTAAGACAGAATATCCGCCAAGGAAAAGAAGCACACAATGCCATTTGCAGCACCGTAGATGAGTCTAGAGGTAATCACGTGACTTGGAGTAAGTCAGAAAGTGAAAGACACATATCATATCATATCACTTATAGGTGTTACCTATAAATTGATACCAGGGCAAATATTTCCACGGAGAAGGGCAATCACAGATTCATTAAACAAACTTATGGTTCACCAAAGGAAAGGTGTGAGGATTGAATTCATTACCATATTGGGGTTAACAGACATATACAAACACAGTAGACATATATAATCACCAAAGACCTACGGAGTACCAAGAGAAGACTACTCAACATTCTGTCATAACGTACATGGGAAAAGGATCCCAGGAAGAACAGACATATGTATATCTGTAAAAGAACCACCTGTTGCACACCTACAACAAGCTAAACGTTGTACTCAAACTTGCTGTAATAAAAAATAAAAAATTAAATTAAAAACACGAACAAGAAGTAGTGACACAAACTTGAGGGGCTTTCTCCTGGCACATTCCGTTCTACATTCCAATCTAGAACGCGACTTCCATTGAGGCTCTGCTGCCCTAGTAACCAGATTTGGTAAGGGAGAACTGCTGCCACCTTGTGGCCGTTTCACACAACAGCAGCTTTAATCCCAGCGCTAATGGTCAGTGGATATTCCAAATCATTACAGACCTGTAAATGACACCTGCCCTGAAAACAAATCCTGGGGTCATATATCGACCAAAAAATTCAAAAGACGTCCATATTTCAAAACGACAGTTTCAAGAGGCATATTTCACGCACATTAGTGTTCTGATACTTTTGCTTTCTTTCTTTCTTTGTTAAAAAAACGGGAATGGAAAAAGGCAACCCTCAGAAGGGGCGAAAACGTTCACAAACGAATCAATGGACAAAGGTTTAATCTGCAATATATATATACAGCTCATGCAGCTTAATATTAATACAACAAACAACCCAATACAAAAATGGGCAGAAGATCTAAATAGACGTTTCCTCAAAGAAGACACAGAGATGGCCAAGACGCACATGAAAAGCTGCTCAACATCACTAATTATTAGAGAAATGCAAATCAAAACTACAATGAGGTAAGGCCTCACACCTGTTAGAATCGGCATCATCAGATAATCTACAAACAACAAATTCTGGGGAGGGTGTGGACAAAAGGAACCCTCTTACGCTATTGGTTGGAATGTAAATTGATACAGTCACTATGGAGAACAGTATGGAGGTTCCTTTGAAAAACTAAAAACAGAATTACAATAGGATCCAGCAATCCCACTTCTGGGCATATACCCAGAGAAAACCATAAATAACAGAGACACATTCACCACAATGTTCATTGCAGCACTATTTACAATAGCCAGGTAATGGAAGCAACCTAAATGCCCACAGACAGATGAATGGATAAAGATGTGGTACATATATAAAATGGAATATTACTCAGCCATAAAAAGGAATGAACCTGGGTCATTTGTAGAGAAGTTGATGGATCTAGTGACTGTCATACAGAGTGAAGTAACTTAGAAAGAGAAAAACAAATATTGTATATTAATGCCTATATGTGGAACCTAGAAAAATGGTACAGATGAAATGGTTTGCAGGGCAGAAATAGAGACACAGAGGTAGAGAACAAACGTATGGACACAAAGCGGGGGAAGCCATGGGGTGGTGGTGGTGGGATGAGTTGGGAGATTGGGATTGACCTGTATACATGTTTACGCATAAAATAGATAACTAATAATAACCTACTGTATAAAAAATAAATAAAATTAAATTTCAAAATTTTTAAAAATAAAATGTAAAAATAAAACAGAAAAAAATTTCTTCCATTCACACTGATGTATTTATAAGAATGAATTATTTCCATGCTTATATCTATAAATACATAAAAGAGGAATAAAATCTAACTTGAACCAAAAAAGAAAAAAAAAACCTGAACCTAACAGTTATTCAGAGGAAAACACTACCAAGGCACTTGCTCCAGTGGTAAACAATTCTGAAATTGGTCAGAGGTGGGGAATCACCTCCCATAGAGCCAGCAGCCACGCCCGCCCACGCAAGGAGCGTCCTTATTGCAAAGCTGGGGGACCGTGCCGAGGCCTCTGTGAGTAAACGTGAGCTGAGCCCCAGGCCAACTGCTGATGAACTGTTCCCACCCTTCCCAGGTGAAACACCTGAATATGTACAAGGGCTTGAAAGCCTAGAGGAAGGGCCGTGGAGCCACACCAGCGACAGCACGCAGGCCAACTTGGTGCCTGCAGGTCAGCCAGGATGGTCCTGGCCACGGGCGCTCTTCTGGAAGCTTTCCATTGCCCTGCCTGAGATACCCCTCCTGTCCCGGCCCCCACTCCTTTTTTCCTTCCTCACCTCAGCCCGGAGAGATATTCCAGAGGAAGTTATGGGTGACACATCGTCTTCTTTACAGGTGGCAGCCTGGCAACTCCTGCAGAAATTCCAGCAGAGCCCCACTCACACCGGGCCACCCACAAAGCCGTGGACCATCACACCCTCCCACCAGCACAGCCCCGAGACTGCTGACGGGGCAGAGAATATGGAGTCAGGCATAGCTGCAGGGGCTATTGCTGCCTGGAGTGCTGTTTATATTGACCTCAAACCAGGCACACCTGGGGAGGGCTTGCCGGCAGGGTCAGGCTGCCCAGGTCAGCTAATCCTCAGCCCAAAGGGAATAACATTGCGGAAAATGGACCTCGCTAAGACAGAATATTCGCCAAGGAAATAAGGACACAATGCCATTTGCAGCACCGTAGATGAGTCTAGAGGTAATCACGTGACTTGTAGTAAGTCAGAAAGTGAAAGACACATATCATATCATATCACTTATAGGTGTTACCTATAAATTGATACCAGGGCAGATTTTTCCACGGAGAAGGGCAATCACAGATTCATTAAACAAACTTATGGTTCACCAAAGGAAAGGTGTGAGGATTGAATTCATTACGATATTGGGGTTAACAGACATATACAAACACAGTAGACATATATAATCACCAGAGACCTACGGAGTACCAAGAGAAGACTACTCAACATTCTGTCATAACGTACATGGGAAAAGGATCCCAGGAAGAACAGACATATGTATATGTGTAAAAGAACCACCTCTTGCACACCTACAACAAGCTAAACGTTGTACTCAAACTTGCTGTAATAAAAAATAAAAAATTAAATTAAAAACACGAACAAGAAGTAGTGAGACAAACTTGAGGGGCTTTCTCCTGGCACATTCCGTTCTACATTCCAATCTAGAACGCGACTTCCATTGAGGCTCTGCTGCCCTAGTAACCAGATTTGGTAAGGGAGAACTGCTGCCACCTTGTGGCCGTTTCACACAACAGCAGCTTTAATCCCAGCGCTAATGGTCAGTGGATATTCCAAATCATTACAGGCCTGTAAATGACACCTGCCCTGAAAACAAATCCTGGGGTCATATATCGACCAAAAAATTCAAAAGACGTCCATATTTCAAAACGACAGTTTCAAGAGGCATATTTCACGCACATTAGTGTTCTGCTTCTTTTGCTTTCTTTCTTTCTTTGTTAAAAGAACGGGAATGGAAAAAGGCAACCCTCAGAATGGGCGAAAACTTTCACAAACGAATCAATGGACAAAGGTTTAATCTCCAATATATATAAACAGCTCATGCAGCTTAATATTAATAAAACAAACAACCCAATACAAAAATGGGCAGAAGATCTAAATAGACGTTTCTTCAAAGAAGACACAGAGATGGCCAAGACGCACATGAAAAGCTGCTCAACATCACTAATTATTAGAGAAATGCAAATCAAAACTCCAATGGGGTAAGACCTCACACCTTTTAGAATCGGCATCGTCAGATAATCTACAAACAACAAATTCTGGGGAGGGTGTGGACAAAAGGAACCCTCTTCTGCTATTGGTGGGAATGTAAATTGATACAGTCACTATGGAGAACAGTATGGAGGTTCCTTTATAAAACTAAGAAGAGAATTACCATAGGATCCAGCAATCCCACTTCTGGGCATATACCCAGAGAAAACCATAAATCACAAAGACACATTCACACAATGTTCATTGCAGCACTATTTACAATAGCCAGGTAATGGAAGCAATCTAAATGGCCACAGACAGACAAATGGATAAAGATGTGGTACATATATAAAATGGAATATTACTCAGCCATAAAAAGGAATGAAACTGGGTCATTTGTAGAGAAGTTGATGGATCTAGATAGTGTCATACAGAGTGAAGTATGTCAGAAAGAGAAAAACAAATATTGTTTATTAATGCCTATATGTGGAACCTAGAAAAATGGTAGGGATGAACTTGTTTGCAGGGCAGAAATAGAGACACAGAGGTAGAGAACAAACGTATGGACACAAAGAGGGGGAAGCCATGGGGTGGTGGTGGTGGGATGAGTTGGGAGATTGGGATTGACCTGTATACATGTTTATGCATATAATAGATAACTAATAATAACCTACTGTATAAAAAATAAATAAAATTAAATTTCAAGCAAGCGGCAATGCAAATCTGCACTACAAAGATGTATCACTTCCCACCTGTCAAAAGGGACATCCACAAAATGTGTAAAAACCAGAAAGGCAAGACAGGCCCTGGAGAACAGGGAGCCTTGTTATGCTGATGGGCGGGATGTAAATTGCGAACTGCCTCACTGGAGGAGTGCATTCCGTTCCCTAATACAAGTAAACAACAGAGGTACAAAGCCAAGGGCACTTCCAGTCTAGGGAATATACCTTGGGAAAACTGAAAATCAATAAGACAGAGCCACCCCCAAATTTATGGCTGCACTGCTTACAAGAACCTCAACTTGGGTACACCTTATATATCCCAGGAAATATATAAATGGTTCAAAAAACTGTGGTATTTATGTACGATGGAATATCCCTCAGCCATGAAATCAATGTCATAAGACCAGGAGGAGCAAAGTGAGTGGATTCAGGTACGATGATTCTGAGTGAAATAAGTCACACAGAAAAAGAAACTTATCATAAGATATCACTTATGAAGATCCTGTAAACATGGCTACACATGAACTGAGTTAGGAAAGAGAACAGAGTCTCACACTTAGAAAACACTCTTATGCCTGCTTAAGGGGAAAGGAGACGTGGGGTGATGCATAAAACCAGAGTTTGATATAAGCACAGGTACCATTTTTAAAACCAACTGTGGAATAGACAAGACCTACACCTTCCTCAGTGAAAGGGACTCAAAACCCCATATTTCCCGCAGAGGAATAGATCAGACTAGTAAGAATCTTAAAACCTATGTATTGATATGTCTCTGTAAGGGAATCAAGTGTGTCTAGACTGGCATATACATGGCAGCGAGAATCAGCTCAAACCCACTATAAAAAGGAATTTCAAAAACAAAACCAAAAAACAGGGAAATTCTTTCCATTTCCTTCAGGGTCTCTGATGAAACCTGGAATGACCCTACCTACAATGACAGCTGGATGTGGCATAAGGCTGGACACTTGGGACTGAGAGGATTGGTGAGATTGGGTGAGCAAATGCAGACCCTTTAAAGCAAAAATGCATGGCCCCCATTCCATGGGTCCCAACTCTCCATGTTGAAGGGAATATTACTACAGCTATAAGATGTACTGGAAACCTAGAGAATGGACACACTGTGAATACAAAAGGTTTCTAAAACTCAACGAGTAGTCCCTCTCCTGGTGCTCCGGTTTGACTTTCCAACTGCTTTACTATCAATCTCCCAACTTGGAGAGACAACCCCTTTAACCTCCTGGTTCGCAGAGGTTGCCAATTTGGCAGAGGATGGAAGGGAAGAGGGAGAACCAATGAGAGAGTTGCTGTTAGGCATATGGACGGGCACATGTCACTCTAATTTCCCGGCAGGAAGAAGAATTAACTAGAGTCTCAGTCACCCACCGGGAACCAGTATACGTCCTGAACCAAAATTTTGGACTTGCGTACAGCTCACAAAAAATGAGTTGAAAAATGGAGCTCAGGGGCACAGCAATTCACAAACTGGAAGAGTAATAAAGGACAACTATCGTCCAAAAATCTGTTGAGGAAAGGCAACGAGGCGGACTTGAAAGCGAGGCAGAATAGCAGGAAACAGATTTCAAGAGGTACGTTGGAATCTCCTTTAAAGCACAGGAGGTGGGGCACAACTTCGACAATGACGCAGTTGGCCAAAAAGGGCGTATGCGTTTTCTCCTGAATATATTCAGGAGAAAACGCTTACGCCCTTTTTGGCCAAACAAGAAAGCGGGCAATGCAAATCTGCACTACAAAGAAGTATCACTTCCACCGGTCAAAGGGACATCCACGAAATGTGTAAAAACCAGAAAGGCAAGACAGGCCCTGGAGAACAGGGAGCCTTGTTATGCTGATGGGCGAGATGTAAATTGCCAACTGCCTCACTGGAGGTGTGCATTGCGTTCCCTAAAACAAGTAAACAACAGAGCTACAGAGTCAAGGGCACTTCCAGTCTAGGGAATATACCTTGGGAAAACTGAAAATCAATAAGACACAGCCACCCCCAAAATTATGGCTGCACTGCTTACAAGAACCTCAACTTGGGTACACCTTAAATATCCCAGGAAATATAAAAACGGTTCAAAAAAATGTGGTATTTATGTACGATGGAATATCCCTCAGCCATGAAATCAATGTCATAAGTCCAGGAGGAGCAAAGTGAGTGGATTCAGGTACGATGATTCTAAGTGAAATAAGTCACACAGAAAAAGAAACTTATCATAAGATATCTCTTATGAAGATCCTGTAAACATGGCTACACATGAACTGAGTTAGGAAAGAGAACAGAGTCTCACATTTAGAAAACACTCTTATGCCTGCTTAAGGGGAAAGGAGACGTGGGGTGATGCATAAAACCAGAGTTTGATATAAGCACAGGTACCATTTCTAATACCAACTGTGGAATAGACAAGACCTACACCTTCCTCAGTGAAAGGGACTCAAAACCCCATATTTCCCGCAGAGGAATAGATCTGACTAGTAAGAATCTTAAAACCTATGTACTGATATGTCTCTGTAAGGGAATCAAGTGTGTCTAGACTGGCATAAACATGGCAGCGAGAATCAACTCAAACCCACTATAAAAAGGGATTTCAAAAAGAAAACCAAAAAACAGGGAAATTCTTTCCATTTCCTTCAGGGTCTCTGATGAAACCTGGAATGACCGTATCTACAATGACAGCTGGATGTGGCATAAGGCTGGACACTTGGGACTGAGAGGATTGGTGAGATTGGGTGAGCAAATGCAGACCCTTTAAAGCAAAAATGCATGGCCCCCATTCCATGGGTCCCAACTCTCCATGTTGAAGGGAATATTACTACAGCTATAACATGTACGGGAAACCTAGAGAATGGACACACTGTGAATACAAAAGGTTTCTAAAACTCAACGAGTAGTCCCTCTCCTGGTGCTCCGGTTTGACTTTCCAACTGCTTTACTATCAATCTCCCAACTTGGAGAGACAACCCCTTTAACCTCCTGGTTCGCAGAGGTTGGCAATTTGGCAGAGGATGGAAGGGAAGAGGGAGAACCAATGAGAGAGTTGCTGTTAGGCATTTGGACGGGCACATGTCACTCTAATTTCCCGGCAGGAAGAAGAATTAACTGGAGTCTCAGTCACCCACTGGGAACCAGTATACATCCTGAACCAAAATTTTGGACTTGCGTACAGCTCACAAAAAATTAGTTGAAAAATGGAGCTCAGGGGCACAGCAATTCACAAACTGGAAGAGTAATAAAGGACAACTCTCGTCCAAAAATCTGTTGAGGGAAGGCAACGAGGCGGACTTGAAAGCGAGGCAGAATAGCAGGAAACAGATTTCAAGAGGTACGTTGGAATCGCCTTTAAAGCACAGGAAGAGGGGCACAACTTCGACAATGACGCAGTTGGCCATAAAGGGCGTATGCCTTTTCTCCTGAATATATTCAGGAGAAAACGCATACGCCCTTTTTGGCCAAGCAAGCACGCGGGTAATGCAAATCTGCACTTCAAAGAAGTATCACTTCCACCGGTCAAAGGGACATCCACGAAATGTGTAAAAACCAGAAAGGCAAGACAGGCCCTGGAGAACAGGGAGCCTTGTTATGCTGATGGGCGGGATGTAAATTGCCAACTGCCTCACTGGAGGAGTGCATTGCGTTCCCTCAAACATGTAAACAACAGAGCTACACAGCCAAGGGCACTTCCAGTCTAGGGAATATACCTTGGGAAAACTGAAAATCAATAAGACAGCGCCACCCCCATAATTAGGGCTGCACTGCTTACAAGAACCTCAACTTGGGTACACCTTAAATATCCCATGAAATATAAAAACGGTTCAAGAAACTGCGGTATATATGTACGATGGAATATCCCTCAGCCAAGAAATCAATGTCAAAAGACCAGGAGCAGCAAAGTGAGTGGATTCAGGTACGATGATTCTAAGTGAAATAAGTCACACAGAAAAAGAAACTTATCATAAGACGTCACTTATGAAGATCCTGTAAACATGGCTACACATGAACTGAGTTAGGAAAGAGAACAGAGTCTCACATTTAGAAAACACTCTTATGCCTGCTTAAGGAGAAAGGAGAGGTGGGGTGATGCATAAAACCAGAGTTTGATATAAGCACAGGTACCATTGCTAAAACCAACTGTGGAATAGACAAGACCTACACCTTCCTCAGTGAAAGGGACTCAAAACCCCATATTTCCCGCAGAGGAATAGATCTGACAAGTAAGAATCTTAAAACCTATATATTGATATGTCTCTGTAAGGGAATCAAGTGTGTCTAGACTGGCATAAACATGGCAGCGAGAATCAGCTCAAACCCACTATAAAAAGGAATTTCAAAAACGAATCCAAAAAACAGGGAAATTCTTTCCATTTCCTTCAGGGTCTCTGATGAAACCTGGAATGACCCTATCTACAATGACAGCTGGATGTGGCATAAGGCTGGACACTTGGGACTGAGAGGATTGGTGAGATTGGGTGAGCAAATGCAGACCCTTTAAAGCAAAAATGCATGGCCCCCATTCCATGGGTCCCAACTCTCCATGTTGAAGGGAATATTACTACAGCTATAACATGTACGGGAAACCTAGAGAATGGACACACTGTGAATACAAAAGGTTTCTAAAACTCAACGAGTAGTCCCTCTCCTGGTGCTCCGGTTTGACTTTCCAACTGCTTTACTATCAATCTCCCAACTTGGAGAGACAACCCCTTTAACCTCCTGGTTCGCAGAGGTTGCCAATTTGGCAGAGGATGGAAGGGAAGAGGGAGAACCAATGAGAGAGTAGCTGTTTGGCATTTGGACGGGCACATGTCACTCTAATTTCGCGGCAGGAAGAAGAATTAACCAGAGTCTCAGTCACCCACCGGGAACCAGTATAGTTCCTGAACCATAATTTTGGACTTGCGTACAGCTCACAAAAAACGAGTTGAAAAATGGAGCTCAGGGGCACAGCAATTCACAAACTGGAAGAGTAATAAAGGACAACTATCGTCCAAAAATCTGTTGAGGGAAGGCAACGAGGTGGACTTGAAAGCGAGGCAGAATAGCAGGAAACAGATTTCAAGAGGTACGTTGGAATCGCCTTTAAAGCACAGGAAGAGGGGCACAACTTCGACAATGACGCACTTGGCAAAAAAGTGCGTATGCGTTTTCTCCTGAATATATTCAGGAGAAAACGCATACGCCCTTTTTGGCCAAGCAAGCAAGCGGGCAATGCAAATCTGCACTACAAAGAAGTATCACATCCCACCGGTCAAAAGGGACATCCACAAATGTGTAAAAACCAGAAAGGCAAGACAGGCCCTGGAGAAGAGGGAGCCTTGTTATCCTGATGGGCGGGATGTAAATTGCCAACTGCCTCACTGGAGGAGTGCATTCCGTTCCCTAAAACAAGTAAACAACAGAGCTACAAAGCCAAGGGCACTTCCAGTCTAGGGAATATACCTTGCGAAAACTGAAATTCAATAAGAGAGAGCCACCCCCAAATTTAGGGCTGCACTGCTTACAAGAACCTCAACTTGGGTACACCTTAAATATCCCAGGAAATATAAAAATGGTTCAAAAAACTGTGGTATTTATGTACGATGGAATATCCCTCAGCCATGAAATCAATGTCATAAGACCAGGAGGAGCAAAGTGAGTGGATTCAGGTACGATGATTCTAAGTGAAATAAGTCACACAGAAAAAGAAACTTATCATAAGATATCACTTATGAAGATCCTGTAAACATGGCTACACATGAACTGAGTTAGGAAAGAGAACAGAGTCTCACATTTAGAAAACACTCTTATGCCTGCTTAAGGGGAAAGGAGACGTGGGGTGATGCATAAAACCAGAGTTTGATGTAAGCACAGGTACCATTTGTAAAACCAACTGTGGAATAGACAAGTCCTACACCTTCCTCAGTGAAAGGGACTCAAAACCCCATATTTCCCACAGAGGAATAGGTCTGACTAGTAAGAATCTTAAAACCTATGTATTGATATGTCTCTGTAAGGGAATCAAGTGTGTCTAGACTGGCATAAACATGGCAGCGAGAATCTGCTCAAACCCACTATAAAAAGGAATTTCAAAAACAAAACCAAAAAACAGGGAAATTCTTTACATTTCCTTCAGGGTCTCTGATGAAACCTGGAATGGCCCTATCTACAATGACAGCTGGATGTGGCATAAGGCTGGACACTTGGGACTGAGAGGATTGGTGAGATTTGGTGAGCAAATGCAGACCCATTAAAGCAAAAATGCATGGCCCCCATTCCATGGGTCGCAACTCACCATGTTGAAGGGAATATTACTCCAGCTATAACATGTACGGGAAACCTAGAGAATGGACACACTGTGAATACAAAAGGTTTCTAAAACTCAACGAGTAGTCTCTCTCCTGGTGCTCCGGTTTGACTTTCCAACTGCTTTACTATCAATCACGCAACTTGGAGAGACAACCCCTTTAACCTCCTGGTTCGCACAGGTTGCCAATTTGGCAGAGGATGGAAGGGAATAGGGAGAACCAATGAGAGAGTAGCTGTTAGGCATTTGGACGGGCACATGTCACTCTAATTTCCCGGCAGGAAGAAGAATTAACCAGAGTCTCAGCCACCCACCGGGAACCAGTATAGGTCCTGAACCAAAAGTTTGGACTTGCGTACAGCTCACAAAATATGAGTTGAAAAATCGAGCTCAGGGGCACAGCAATTCACAAACTGGCAGAGTAATAAAGACAACTATCGTCCAAAAATCTGTTGAGGGAAGGCAACGAGGCGGACTTGAAAGCGAGGCAGAATAGCAGGAAACAGATTTATAGAGGTACGTTGGAATCGCCTTTAAAGCACAGGAAGAGGGGCACAACTTCGACAATGACGCACTTGGCCATAAAGGGCGTATTGTTTTTCTCCTGAATATATTCAAGAGAAAACGCATACGCCCTTTTTGGACAAGCAAGCACGCGGGCAATGAAATCTGCACTACAAAGAAGTATCAATTCCCACCGGTCTAAAGGGACATCCACAAAATGTGTAAAAAACAGATAGGCAAGACAGGCCCTGGAGAACAGGGAGCCTTGTTATGCTGATGGGCGGGATGTAAATTGCCAACTGCCTCACTGGAGGAGTGCATTGCGTTCCCTAAAACAAGTAAACAACAGAGCTACAGAGCCAAGGGCAGTTCCTGTCTAGGGAATATACCTTGGGAAAACTGAAAATCAATAAGACAGAGCCACCCCCATAATTAGGGCTGCACTGCTTACAAGAACGTCAACTTGGGTACACCTTAAATATCCCCGGAAATATAAAAATGGTAAAAAATACTGTGGTATTTATGTACGATGTAATATCCCTCAGCCATGAAATCAATTTCAAAAGAGCAGGAGCAGCAAAGTGAATGGATTCAGGTACGATGATTCTAAGTGAAATAAGTCACACAGAAAAAGAAACTTATCATAAGATATCACTTATGAAGATCCTGTAAACATGGCTACACATGAACTGAGTTAGGAAAGAGCACAGAGTCTCACATTTAGAAAACACTCTTATGCCTGCTTAAGGGGAAAGGCGAGGTGGGGTGATGCATAAAACCAGAGTTTGATATAAGCACAGGTACCATTTCTAAAACCAACTGTGGAATAGACAAGACCTACACCTTCCTCAGTGAAAGGGACTCAAAACCCCATATTTCCCGCAGAGGAATAGATCTGACTAGTAAGAATCTTAAAACGTATGTATTGATATGTCTCTGTAAGGGAATCAAGTGTGTCTAGACTGGCATAAACATGGCAGCGATAATCAGCTCAAACCCACTATAAAAAGGAATTTCAAAAACAAAACCAAAAAACAGGGAAATTCTTTCCAATTCCTTCAGGGTCTCTGATGAAACCTGGAATGACCCTATCTACAATGACAGCTGGATGTGGCATAAGGCTGGCCACTTGGGACTGAGAGGATTGGTGAGATTGGGTGAGCAAATGCAGACCCTTTAAAGCAAAAATGCATGGCCCCCATTCCATGGGTCCCAACTCTCCATGTTGAAGGGAATATTACTCCAGCTATAACATGTACGGGAAACCTAGAGAATGGACACACTGTGAATAAAAAAGGTTTCTAAAACTCAACGAGTAGTCCCTCTCCTGGTGCTCCGGTTTGACTTTCCAACTGCTTTACTATCAATCTCCCAACTTGGAGAGACAACCCCTTTAACCTTCTGGTTCGCAGAGGTTGCCAATTTGGCAGAGGATGGAAGGGAAGAGGGAGAACCAATGAGAGAGTAGATGTTAGGCATTTGGACGGGCACATGTCACTCTAATTTCCCGGCAGGAAGAAGAATTAACCAGAGTCTCAGCCACCCACCGGGAACCAGTATAGGTCCTGAACCAAGGTTTTGGACTTGCGTACAGCTCACAAAAGACGAGTTGAAAAATGGAGCTCAGGGGCACAGCAATTCACAAACTGGAAGAGTAATAAAGGACAACTATCGTCCAAAAATCTGTTGAGGGAAGGCAACGAGGCGGACTTGAAAGCGAGGCAGAATAGCAGGAAACAGATTTCAAGAGGTACGTTGGAATTGCCTTTAAAGCACAGGAAGAGTGGCACAACTTCGACAATGACGCACTTGGCCAAAAAGGGCGTATGCGTTTTCACCTGAATATATTCAGGAGAAAACACATACTCCATTTTCGGCCAAGCAAGCAAGCGGGCAATGCAAATCTGCACTACAAGAAGTATCACTGCCCACCGGTCAAAAGGGACATCCACAAATGTGTAAAAACCAGAAAGGCAAGACAGGCCTTGGAAAACAGGGAGCCTTGTTATGCTGATGGGCGGGATGTAAATTGCCAACTGCCTCACTGGAGGAGTGCATTCCGTTCCCTAAAACAAGTAAACAACAGAGCTACAAAGCCAAGGGCACGTCCAGTCTAGGGAATATACCTTGGGAAAACTGAAAATCAATAAGACAGAGCCACCCCCAAATTTAGGGCTGCACTGCTTACAAGAACCTCAACTTGGGTACACCTTAAATATCCCAGGAAATATAAAAATGGTTCAAAAAACTGTGTTATTTATGTACGATGGAATATCCCTCAGCCATGAAATCAATGTCATAAGACCAGGAGGAGCAAAGTGAGTGGATTCAGGTACGATGATTCTAAGTGAAATAAGTCACACAGAAAAAGAAACGTATCATAAGATATCACTTATGAAGACCCTGTAAACATGGCTACACATGAACTGAGTTAGAAAAGAGAACAGAGTCTCACATTTAGAAAACACTCTTATGCCTGCTTAAGGGGAAAGGAGAGGTGGGGTGATGCATAAAACCAGAGTTTGATATAAGCACAGGTACCATTGCTAAAACCAACTGTGGAATAGACAAGACCTACACCTTCCTCAGTGAAAGGGACTCAAAACACCATATTTCCCACAGAGGAATAGATATGACTAGTAAGAATCTTAAAACGTATGTATTGATATGACTCTGTAAGGGAATCAAGTGTGTCTAGACTGGCATAAACAAGACAGCGAGAATCAGCTCAAACCCACTATAAAAAGGAATTTCAAAAACAAAACCGAAAAACAGGGAAATTCTTTTCATTTCCTTCAGGGTCTCTGATGAAACCTGGAATGACCCTGTCTACAATGACAGCTGGATGTGGCATAAGGCTGGAACTTGGGACTGAGAGGATTGGTGCGATTGGGTGAGCAAATGCAGACCCTTTAAAGCAGAAAAGCATGGCCCCCATTCTATGGGTCCCAACTCTCCATGTTGAAGGGAATATTACTACAGCTATAACATGTACGGGAAACCTAGAGAATGGACACATTGTGAATACAAAAGGTTTCTAAAACTCAACGAGTAGTCCCTCTCCTGGTGCTCCGGTTTGACTTTCCAACTGCTTTACTATCAATCTCCCAACTTGGAGAGACAACCCCTTTAACCTCCTGGTTCGCAGAGGTTGCCAATTTGGCAGAGGATGGAAGGGAAGAGGGAGAACCAATGAGAGAGTAGCTGTTAGTCATTTGGACGGGCTCATGTCACTCTAATTTCACGGCAGGAAGAAGAATTAACAAGCGTCTCAGCCACTCACCGGGAACCAGTATAGGTACTGAACCAAAATTTTGGAGTTGCGTACAGCTCACAAAAAACGAGTTGAAAAATGGAGCTCAGGGGCACAGCAATTCACAAACTGGCAGAGTAATAAAGGACAACTATCGTCCAAAAATCTGTTGAGGGAAGGCAGCGAGGCGGACTTGAAAGCGAGGCAGAATAGCAGGAAAGAGATTTCAAGAGGTACGTTGGAATCGCCTTTAAAGCACAGGAATAGGGGCACAACTTTGACAATGACGCACTTGGCCAAAAAGGGCGAATGTGTTTTCTCCTGAATATATTCAGGAGAAACGCATACGCCCTTTTTGGCCAAGCAAGCAAGCGGGCAATGCAAATCTGCACTACAAAGAAGTATCACTTCCCACCGGTCAAAAGGGACATCCACAAATGTGTAAAAACCAGAAAGGCAAGACAGGCCCTGGAGAACAGGGAGCCTTGTTATGCTGATGGGCGGGATGTAAATTGCCAGGTGCCTCACTGGAGGAGTGCATTGCGTTCCCTAAAACAAGTAAACAACAGAGCTACAGAGCCAAGGGCACTTCCAGTCTAGGGAATATACCTTGGGAAATCTGAAAATCAATAAGACAGAGCCACCCCCAAAATTAGGGCTGCACTGCTTACAAGAACCTCAACTTGGGTACACCTTAAATATCCCAGGATATATAAAAATGGTTCAAAAAACTGTGGTATTTATGTACGATGGAATATCCCTCAGCTATGAAATCAAGGTCAAAAGACCAGGAGCAGCAAAGTGAGTGGATTCAGGTACGATGATTCTAAGTGAAATGAGTCACACAGAAAAAGAAACTTATCATGAGATATCACTTATGAAGAACCTGTAAACATGGCTACACATGAACTGAGTTAGAAAAGAGAACAGAGTCTCACATTTAGAAGACACACTTATGCCTGCATAAGGGGAAAGGAGACGTGGGGTGATGCATAAAACCAGAGTTTGATATAAGCACAGGTACCATTTCTAAAACCAACTGTGGAATAGACAAGACCTACACCTTCCTCAGTGAAAGGGACTCAAAACCCCATATTTCCCGCAGAGGAATAGACCTGACTAGTAAGAATCTTAAAACCTATATATTGATATGTCACTGTAAGGGAATCAAGTGTGTCTAGACTGGCATAAACATGGCAGCGAGAATCAGCTCAAACCCACTATAAAAAGGAATTTCAAAAAAAAACCAATAAACAGGGAAATTCTTTACATTTCCTTCAGGGTCTCTGATGAAACCTGGAATGACCCTATCTACAATGACAGCTGGATGTGGCATAAGGCTGGACACTTGGGACTGAGAGGATTGGTGAGATTGGGTGAGCAAATGCAGACCCTTTAAAGCAAAAATGCATGGCCCCCATTCCATGGGTCCCAACTCTCCATGTTGAAGGGAATATGACTACAGCTATAACATGTACGGGAAACCTAGAAAACGGACACACTGTGAATACAAATGGTTTCTAAAACACAACGAGTAGTCCCTCTCCTGGTGCTCCGGTTTGACTTTCCAACTGCTTTACGATCAATCTCCCAACTTGGAGTGACAACCCCTTTAACCTCCTGGTTCGCACAGGTTGCCAATTTGGCAGAGGATGGAAGGGAAGAGGGAGAACCAATGAGAGAGTAGCTGTTAGGCATTTGGACGGGCACATGTCACTCTAATTTCCCGGCAGGAAGTAGAATGAACCGGAGTCTCAGCCACCCATCGGGAACCAGTATAGGTCCAGAACCAAAATTTTGGACGTGCGTACAGCTCACAAAAATGAGTTGAAAAATGGAGCTCAGGGGAACAGCAATTCACAAACTGGCAGAGAAATAAATGACAACTATCGTCCAAAAATCTGTTGACGGAAGGCAACGAGGGCGATTTGAAAGCGAGGCAGAATAGCAGGAAACAGATTTCAAGAGGTACGTTGGAATTGCCTTTAAAGCACAGGAAGAGGGGCACAACTTCGACAATGACGCACTTGTCCATAAAGGGCGTATGCGTTTTCTCATGTATATATTCTGGAGAAAACGAATACGCCCTTTTTGGCCAAGCAAGCACGCGGGCAATGCAAATCTGCACTACAAAGAAGTATCACCTCCCACATGTCAAAAGGGACATCTACAAAATGTGTAAAAACCAGAAAGGCAAGACAGGCCCTGGAGAACAGGGAGCCTTGTTATGCTGATGGGCGGGATGTAAATTGCCAACTGCCTCACTGGAGGAGTGCATTGCATTCCCTAAAACAAGTAAACAACAGAGCTACAGAGCCAAGGGCACTTCCAGTCTAGGGAATATACCTTGGGAAAACTGAAAATCAATAAGACAGAGCCACCCCCAAAATTAGGGCTGCACTGCTTACAAGAACCTCAACTTGGGTACACCTTAAATATCCCAGGAAATATAAACATGGTTCAGAAAACTGTGGTATTTATGTACGATGGAATATCCCTCAGCCATGAAATAATGTCAAAAGACCAGAAGCAGCAAAGTGAATGGATTCAGGTACGATGATCCTAAGTGAAATAAGTCACACAGAAAAAGAAACTTATCATAATACATCACTTATGAAGATCCTGTAAACATGGCTACACATGAACTGAGTTAGGAAAGAGAACAGAGTCTCACATTTAGAAAACACTCTTATGCCTGCTTAAGGGGAAAGGAGACGTGGGGTGATGCATAAAACCAGAGATTGATATAAGCACCGGTACCATTTCTAAAACCAAATGTGGAATAGACAAGACCTACACCTTCCTCAGTGAAAGGGACTCAAAACCCCATATTTCCCGCAGAGGAATAGATCTGACTAGTAAGAATCTTAAAACCTATGTATAGATATGTCTCTGTAAGGGAATCAGGTGTGTCTAGACAGGCATAAACATGGCAGCGAGAATCAGCTCAAACCCACTATAAAAAGGAATTTCAAAAACAAAACCAAAAAACAGGGAAATTCTTTAAATTTCCTTCAGGGTCTCTGATGAAACCTGGAATGACCCTATCTACAATGACAGCTGGATGTGGCATAAGGCTGGACACTTGGGATTGAGAGGATTGGTGAGATTGGGTGAGCAAAGGCAGACCCATTAAAGCAAAAATGCATGGCCCCCATTCCATGGTTCCCAACTCTCCATGTTGAAGGGAATATTACTACAGCTAAAACATGTACCGGAAACCTAGAAAATGGACACACTGTGAATACAAAAGGTTTCTAAAACTCAACGAGTAGTCCCTCTCCTGGTGCTCCGGTTTGACTTTCCAACTGCTTTACTATCAATCTCCCAACTTGGAGAGACAACCCCTTTAACCTCCTGGTTCGCAGAGGTTGCCAATTTGGCAGAGGATGGAAGGGAAGAGGGAGAACCAATGAGAGATTAGCTGTTAGGCATTTGGACGGGCTCATGTCACTCTAATTTCCCGGAAGGAAGAAGAATTAACCAGAGTCTCAGCCACCTACCGGGAACCAGTATAGGTCCTGAACCAAAATTTTGGACTTGCGTACAGCTCACAAAAAATGAGGTGAAAAATGGAGCTCAGGGGCACAGCAATTCACAAACTGGCAGATTAATAAAGGACATCTATCGTCCAAAAATCAGTTGAGGGAAGGCAACGAGGCAGACTTGAAAGCGAGGCAGAATAGCAGGAAACAGATTTCAAGAGGTACGTTGGAATCACCTTTAAAGCACAGGAAGAAGGGCACAACTTCGACAATGACGCTCTTGGCCATAAAGGGCCTATGCTTTTTCTCCTGAATATATTCAGGAGAAAACGCATACGCCCTTTTTGGCCAAGCAAGCACGCGGGCAATGCAAATCTGCACTACAAAGAAGTATCACTTCCCACCGATCAAAAGGGACATCCACAAATGTGTAAAAACCAGAAAGGCATGACAGGCCCTGGAGAATAGGGAGCCTTGTTATGCTGATGGGCGGGATGTAAATTGCGAACTGCCTCACTGGTGGAGTGCATTCCGTTCCCTAAAACAAGTAAACAACAGAGCTACAAAGCCAAGGGCACTTCCAGTCTAGGGAATATACCTTGGGAAAACTGAAAATCAATAAGACAGAGCCACCCCCATATTTAGGGCTGCACTGCTTACAAGAACCTCAACTTGGGTACACCTTAAATATCCCAGGAAATATAAAAATGGTTCAAAAAACTGTGGTATTTATGTACGATGGAATATCCCTCAGCCATGAAATCAATGTCATAAGACCAGGAGGAGCAAAGTGAGTGGATTCAGGTACGATGATTCTAAGTGAAATAAGTCACACAGAAAAAGAAACTTATCATAAGATATCACTTATGAAGATCCTGTAAACATGGCTACACATGAACTGAGTTAGGAAAGAGAACAGAGTCTCACATTTTGAAAACATTCTTATGCCTGCATAAGGGGAAAGGAGACGTGGGGTGATGCATAAAACCAGAGTTTGATATAAGCACAGGTACCATTTCTAAAACCAACTGTGGAATAGACAAAACCTACACCTTCCTCAGTGAAAGGGACTCAAAACTCCATATTTCCCGCAGAGGAATAGATCTGACTAGTAAGAATCTTAAAACTTATGTATTGATATGTCTCTGTAAGGGAATCAAGTGTGTCTAGACTGGCATAAACATGACAGCGAGAATCAGCTCAAACCCACTATAAAAAGGAATTTCAAAAACAAAACCAAAAAACAGGGAAATTCTTTACATTTCCTTCAGGGTCTCTGATGAAACCTGGAATGACCCTATCTACAATGACAGCTGGATGTGGCATAAGGCTGGACACTTGGGACTGAGAGGATTGGTGAGATTTGGTGAGCAAATGCAGACCCTTTAAAGCAAAAATGCATGGCCCCAATTCCATGGGTCCCAACTCTCCATGTTGAAGGGAATATTACTACAGCTATAACATGTACGGGAAACCTAGAGAATGGACACACGGTGAATACAAAAGGTTTCTAAAACTCAACGAGTAGTCCCTCTCCTGGTGCTCCGGTTTGACTTTCCAACTGCTTTACTATCAATCTCGCAACTTGGAGAAACAACCCCTTTAACCTCCTGGTTCGCACAGGTTGCCAATTTGGCAGAGGATGGAAGGGAAGAGGGAGAACCAATGAGAGAGTAGCTGTTAGGCATTTGGACGGGCACATGTCACTCTAATTTCCCGGCAGGAAGAAGAATTAACCAGAGTCTCAGCCACCCACCGGGAACCAGTATAGGTCCTGAACCAAAATTTTGGACTTGCGTACAGCTCACAAAAAACGAGTTGAATAATGGAGCTCAGGGGCACAGCAATTCACAAACTGGCAGAGTAATAAAGGACAACTATCGTCCAAAAATCTGTTGAGGGAAGGCAACGAGGCGGACTTGAAAGCGAGGCAGAATAGCAGGAAACAGATTTCAAGAGGTACGTTGGAATCGCCTTTAAAGCACAGGAAGAGGGGCACAACTTCGACAATGACGCACTTGGCCAAAAGGGCGTATGCGTTTTCTCCTGAATATATTCAGGAGAAAACACATACGCCCTTTTTGGCCAAGCAAGCAAGCGGGCAATGCAAATCTGCACTACAAAGAAGTATCACTTCCCACCGGTCAAAAGGGACATCCACAAATGTGTAAAAACCAGAAAGGCAAGACAGGACCTGGAGAACAGGGAGCCTTCTTATGCTGATGGGCGGGATGTGAATTGCCAACTGCCTCACAGGAGGAGTGCATTGCGTTCCCTAAAACAAGTAAACAACAGAGCTACAAAGCCAAGGGCACTTCCAGTCTAGGGAATATACCTTGGCAAAACTGAAAATCAATATGACAGAGCCACCCCCAAATTTAGGGCTGCACTGCTTACAAGAACCTCAACTTGGGTACACCTTAAATATCCCAGGAAATATAAAAATGGTTCAAAAAACTGTGGTATTTATGTACGATGGAATATCCCTCAGCCATGAAATCAATGTCATAAGACCAGGAGGAGCAAAGTGAGTGGATTCAGGTACGATGATTCTGAGTGAAATAAGTCACACAGAAAAAGAAACTTATCATAAGATATCACTTATGAAGATCCTGTAAACATGGCTACACATGAACTGAGTTAGGAAAGAGAACAGAGTCTCACATTTTGAAAACACTCTTATGCCTGCATAAGGGGAAAGGAAACGTGGGGTGATGCATAAAACCAGAGTTTGATATAAGCACAGGTACCATTTCTAAAACCAACTGTGGAATAGACAAGACCTACACCTTCCTCAGTGAAAGGGACTCAAAACCCCATATTTCCCGCAGATGAATAGATCTGACTAGTAAGAATCTTAAAACCTATGTATTGATATGTCTCTGTAAGGGAATCAAGTATGTCTAGACTGGCATAAACATGGCAGCGACAATCAGCTCAAACCCACTATAAAAAGGAATTTCAAAAAGAAAACCAAAAAACAGGGAAGTTCTTTACATTTCCTTAAGGGTCTCTGATGAAACCTGGAATGACCCTATCTACAATGACAGCTGGATGTGGCATAAGGCTGGACTTTTGGGACTGAGAGTATTGGTGAGATTGGGTGAGAAAATGCAGACCCTTTAAAGCAAAAATGCATGGCCCCCACTCCATGGGTCCCAACTCTCCATGTTGAAGGGAATATTACTACAGCTATAACATGTACGGGAAACCTAGAGAATGGACACACTGTGAATACAAAAGGTTTCTATAACTCAACGAGTAGTCCCTCTCCTGGTGCTCCGGTGTGACATTCCAACTGCTTTACTATCAATCTCCCAAATTGGAGAGACAACCCCTTTAACCTCCTGGTTCGCAGAGGTTGCCAATTTGGCAGAGGATGGAAGGGAAGAGGGAGAACCAATGAGAGAGTAGCTGTTAGGCATTTGGATGGGCACATGTCACTCTAATTTCCCGGCAGGAAGAAGAATTAAACAGAGTCTCAGCCACCCACCGGGAACCAGTATACGTCCTGAACCAAAAATTTGGACTTGCGTACAGCTCACAAAAAATGAGTTGAAAAATGGAGCTCAGGGGCACAGCAATTCACAAACTGGAAGAGTAATAAAGGACAACTATCGTCCAAAAATCTGTTGAGGGAAGGCAACGAGGCGGACTTGAAAGCGAGGCAGAATAGCAGGAAACAGATTTCAAGAGGTACGTTGGAATCGCCTTTAAAGCACAGGAAGAGGGGCACAACTTCGACAATGACTCACTTGGCCATAAAGGGCGTATGCGTTTTCTCCTGAATATATTCAGGAGAAAACACATACTCCATTATTGGCCAAGCAAGCAAGCGGGCAATGCAAATCTGCACTACAAAGAAGTATCACTTCCCACCGGTCAAAAGGGACATCCACAAATGTGTAAAAACCAGAAAGGCAAGACAGGCCCTGGAGAACAGGGAGCCTTGTTATGTTGATGGGCGGGATGTAAATTGCCAACTGCCTCACTGGAGGAGTGCATTCCGTTCATTAAAATAAGTAAACAACAGAGCTACAAAGCCAAGGGCACTTCCAGTCTAGGGAATATACCTTGGGAAAACTGAAAATCAATAAGACAGAGCCATCCCAAATTTAGGGCTGCAATGCTTACAAGAACGTCAACTTGGGTACACCTTAAATATCCCAGGAAATATAAAAATGGTTCAAAATAGTGTGGTATTTATGTACGATGGAATATCCCTTAGCCATGAAATCAATGTTATAAGACCAGGAGGAGCAAAGTGAGTGGATTCAGGTACGATGATTCTAAGTGAAATAAGTCACACAGAAAAAGAAACTTCTCATAAGATATCACTTATGAAGATCCTGTAAACATGGCTTCACATGAACTGAGTTAGGAAAGAGAACAGAGTCTCACATTTAGAAAACACTCTTATGCCTGCTTAAGGGGAAAGGAGACGTGGGGTGATGCATAAAACCAGAGTTTGATATAAGCACAGGTACCATTTCTAAAACCAACTGTGGAATAGACAAGACCTACACCTTCCTCAGTGAAAGGGACTCAAAACCCCATATTTCCCGCAGAGGAATAGATCTGACTAGTAAGAATCTTAAAACGTATGTATTGATATGTCTCTGTAAGGGAATCAAGTGTGTCTAGACAGGCATAAACATGACAGCGAGAATCAGCTCAAACCCACTATAAAAAGGAATTTCAAAAACAAAACCAAAAAACAGGGAAATACTTTCCATTTCCTTCAGGGTCTCTGATGAAACCTGGAATGACCCTATCTACAATGACAGCTGGATGTGGCATAAGGCTGGACACTTGGGACTGAGAGGATTGGTGAGATTGGGTGAGCAAATGCAGACCCTTTAAAGCAAAAATGCATGGCCCCCATTCCATGTGTCCCAACTCTCCATGTTGAAGGGAATATTACTACAGCTCTAACATGTACGGGAAACCTAGAGAATGGACACACTGTGAATACAAAAGGTTTCTAAAACTCAACGAGTAGTCCCTCTCCTGGAGCTCCGGTTTGACTTTCCAACTGCTTTACTATCAATCTCCCAACTTGGAGAGACAACCCCTTTAACCTCCTGGTTCGCACAGGTTGCCAATTTGGCAGAGGATGGAAGGGAAAAGGGAGAACCAATGAGAGAGTAGCTGTTAGGCATTTGGACGGGCACATGTCACTCTAATTTCCCGGCAGGAAGAAGAATTAACCAGAGTCTCAGCCACCCACCGGGAACCAGTATAGTTCCTGAACCAAAATTTTGGACTTGCGTACAGCTCACAAAAAACAAGTTGAAAAATGGAGCTCAGGGGCACAGCAATTCACAAACTGGCAGAGTAATAAAGACAACTATCTTCCAAAAATCTGTTGAGGGAAGGCAACGAGGCGGACTTGAAAGCGAGGCAGAATAGCAGGAAACAGATTTCAAGAGGTACGTTGGAATCGCCTTTAAAGCACAGGAAGAGCGGCACAACTTCGACAATGACGCACTTGGCCATAAAGGGAGTATGCGTTTTCTCCTGAATATATTCAGGAGAAAACGCTTACGCCCTTTTTGGCCAAGCAAGTACGCGGGCAATGCAAATCTGCACTACAAAGAAGTATCACATCCCACCGGTCAAAAGGGACATCCACACAATGTGTAAAAACCAGAAAGGCAAGACAGGCACTGGAGAACAGTGAGCCTTGTTATGCTGATGGGCGGGATGTAAATTGCCAACTGCCTCACTGGAGGAGTGCATTGCGTTCCCTAAAACAAGTAAACAACAGAGCTACAGAGCCAAGGGCACTTCCAGTCTAGGGAATATACCTTGGGAAAACTGAAAATCAATAAGACAGACCCACCCCCAAAATTAGGGCTGCACTGCTTACAAGAACCTCAACTTGGGTACAGCTTAAATATCCCAAGAAATATAAAAATGGTTCAAAAAACTGTGGTATTTATGTACGATGGAATATCCCTCAGCCATGAAATCAATGTCAAAAGACCAGGAGCAGCAAAGTGAGTGGATTCAGGTACGATGATTCTAAGTGAAATAAGTCACACAGAAAAAGAAACTTATCATAAGATATCACTTATGAAGATCCTGTAAACATGGCTACACATGAACTGAGTTAGGAAAGAGAACAGAGTCTCACATTTAGAAAACACTCTTATGCCAGCTTAAGGGGAAAGGAGAGGTGGGGTGATGCATAAAACCAGAGTTTGATATAAGCACAGGTACCATTCCTTAAACCAGCTGTGGAATAGACAAGACCTACACCTTCCTCAGTGAAAGGGACTGAAAACACCATATTTCCCGCAGAGGAATAGATCTGACTAGTAAGAATCTTAAAACCTATATATTGATATGTCTCTGTAAGGGAATCAAGTGTGTCTAGACTGGCATATACATGGCAGCGAGAATCAGCTCAAACCCACTATAAAAAGGAATTTCAAAAACAAAACCAAAAAACAGGGAAATTCTTTACATTTCCTTCAGGGTCTCTGATGAAACCTGGAATGACCCTATCTACAATGACAGCTGGATGTGGCATAAGGCTGGACACTTGGGACTGAGAGGATTGGTGAGATTGGGTGAGCAAATGCAGACCCTTTAAAGCAAAAATGCATGGCCCCCATTCCATGGGTCCCAACTCTCCATGTTGAAGGGAATATTACTACAGCTATAACATGTACGGGAAACATAGAGAATGGACACATTGTGAATACAAAAGGTTTCTAAAACTCAACGAGTAGTCCCTCTCCTGGTGCTCCGGTTTGACTTTCAAACTGCTTTACTATCAATCTCGCAACTTGGAGAGACAACCCCTTTAACCTCCTGGTTCGCAGAGGTTGCCAATTTGGCAGAGGATGGAAGGGAAGAGGGAGAACCAATGAGAGAGTAGCTGTTAGGCATTTGGAAGGGCACATGTCACTCTAATTTCCCGGCAGGAAGAAGAATTAACCAGAGTCTCAGCCACCCACCGGGAACCAGTATTGGTCCTTAACCAAAATTTTGGACTTGCGTACAGCTCACAAAAAACGAGTTGAAAAATGGAGCTCAGGGGCACAGCAATTCACAAACTGGCAGAGTAATAAAGGAAAACTATCGTCCAAAAATCTGTTGAGGGAAGTCAACGAAGAGGACTTGAAAGCGAGGCAGAATAGCAGGAAACAGATTTCAAGAGGTATGTTGGAATCGCCTTTAAAGCACAGGAAGAGGGGCACAACTTCGACAATGACGCACTTGGCCAAAAATTGCGTATGCATTTTCTCCTGAATATATTCAGGAGAAAACGCATATGCCCTTTTTGGCCAAGCAAGCAAGCGGGCAATGCAAATCTGCAGTACAAAGAAGTATCACTTCCCACCGGTCAAAAGGGACATCCACAAATGTGTAAAAACCAGAAAGGCAAGACAGGCCCTGGAGAAGAGGGAGCCTTGTCATGCTGATGGGCGGGATGTAAATTGCCAACTGCCTCACTGGAGGAGTGCATTGCGTTCCCTAAAACAAGTAAACAACAGAGCTACAGAGCCAAGGGCACTTCCAGTCTAGGAAATATACATTGTAAAACTGAAAATCAATAAGACAGAGCCACCCCCAAATTTAGGGCTGCACTGCTTACAAGAATCTCAACTTGGGTACACCTTAAATATCCAGGAAATATAAAAATGGTTCAAAAAACTGTGGTAATTATGTTCAATGGAATATCCCTTAGCCATGAAATCAATGCCATAAGACCAGGAGCAGCAAAGTGAGTGGATTAAGGTTCGATGATTCTAAGTGAAATAAGTCACACAGAAAAAGAAACTTATCATAAGATATCACTTATGAAGATCCTGTAAACATGGCTACACATGAATTGAATTAGGAAAGAGAACAGAGTCTCACATTTAGAAAACACTCTTATGCCTGCTTAAGGGGAAAGGAGAGGTGGGGTGATGCATAAAACCAGAGTTTGATATAAGCACAGGTACCATTTCTAAAACCAACTGTGGAATAGACAAGACCTACACCTTCCTCAGTGAAAGGGACTCAAAACCCCATATTTCCCACAGAGGAATAGATCTGACAAGTAAGAATCTTAAAACCTGTGTGTTGATATGTCTCTGTATGGGAATCAAGTGTGACTAGACAGGCATAAATATGGCAGCGAGAATCAGCTCAAACCCACTATAAAAAGCAATTTCAAAAACAAAACCAAAAAACAGGGAAATTCTTTACATTTCCTTCAGGGTCTCTGATGAAACCTGGAATGACCCTATCTACAATGACAGCTGGATGTGGCATAAGCCTGGACACTTGGGACTGAGAGGATTGGTGAGATTGGGTGAGCAAATGCAGACCCTTTAAAGAAAAATGCATGGCCCCCATTCCATGGGTCCCAACTCTCCATGTTGAAGGTAATATTACTACAGCTATAACATGTACGGGAAACGTAGAAATTGGACACACTGTGAATACAAAAGGTTTCTAAAACTCAACGTGTAGTCCCTCACCTGGTGCTCCGGTTTGACTCTCCAACTGCTTTACTATCAATCTCCCAACTTGGAGAGACAACCCCTTTAACCTCCTGGTTCGCACATGTTGCCAATTTGGCAGAGGATGGAAGGGAAGAGGGAGAACCAATGAGAGAGTAGCTGTTAGGCATTTGGACGGGCACATGCCACTCTAATTTCCCGGCAGGAAGAAGAATTAACCAGAGTCTCAGCCACCCACCGGGAACCAGTATAGGTCCTGAACCAAAATTTTGGACTTGCGTACAGCTCACAAAAAACGAGTTGAAAAATGGAGCTCAGGGGCACAGCAATTCACAAACTCGCAGAGTAATAAAGGACAACTATCGATCAAAAATCTGTTGAGGGAAGGCAACGAGGCGGACTTGAAAGCAAGGCAGCATAGCAGGAAAAAGATTTCAAGAGATACGTTGGAATCGCCTTTAAAGCACAGGAAGAGGGGCACAACTTCGACAATGACGCACTTGGCCAAAAAGGGCGTATCGTTTTCTCCTGAATATATTCAGGAGAAAACGCATATGCCCTTTTTGGCCAAGCAAGCAAGCGGGCAATGCAAATCTGCACTACAAAGAAGTATCACTTCCCAACGGACAAAAGGGACATCCACAAATGTGTAAAAACCAGAAAGGCAAGACAGGCCCTGGAGAACAGGGAGCCTTGTTATGCTAATGGGCGGGATGTAAATTGCCAACTGCCTCATTGGATGAGTGCATTGCCTTCCCTAAAACAAGTAAACAACAGAGCTACAAAGCAAAGGGCACTTCCAGTCTAGGGAATATACCTTGGGAAAACTGAAAATCAATAAGACAGTGCCACCCCCAAATTTATGGCTGCACTGCTTATAAGAACCTCAACTTGGGTACACCTTAAATATCCCAGGAAATATAAAAATGGTTCAAAAAACAGTGGTATTTATGTACGATGGAATATCCCTTAGCCATGAAATCAATGTCATAAGACCAGGAGCAGCAAAGTGAGTGGATTCACGTACGATGATTCTAAGTGAAATAAGTCACACAGAAAAAGAAACATATCATAAGATATCACTTATGAAGATCCTGTAAACATGGCTACACATGAACTGAGTTAGGAAAGAGAACAGAGTCTCACATTTAGAAAACACTCTTATGCCTGCTTGAGGGGAAAGGAGAGGAGGGGTGATGCATAAAACCAGAGTTTGATATAAGCACATGTACCATTTGTATAACCAACTGTGGAATAGACAAGACCTACACCTTCCTCAGTGATAGGGACTCAAAACCCCATATTTCCCGCAGAGGAATAGATCTGACTAGTAAGAATCTTAAAATGTATGTATTGATATGTCTCTGTAAGGGAATCAAGTGTGTGTAGACTGGCATAAACATGGCAGCGAGAATCAGCTCAAACCCACTATAAAAACGAATTTCAAAAAGAAAACCAAAAAACAGGGAAATTATTTACTTTTCCTTCAGGGTCTCTGATGAAACCTGGAATGACCCTATCTACAATGACAGCTGGATGTGGCATAAGGCTGGACTTTTGGGACTGAGAGTATTGGTGAGATTGGGTGAGCAAATGCAGACCCTTTAAAGCAAAAATGCATGGCCCCCATTCCATGGGTCCCAACTCTCCATGTTGAAGGGAATATTACTACAGCTATAACATGTACGGGAAACCTAGAGAATGGACACACTGTGAATACAAAAGGTTTCTAAAACTCAACGAGTAGTCCCTCTCCTGGTGCTCCGGTTTGACTTTCCAACTGCTTTACTATCAATCTCCCTACTTGGAGAGACAACCCCTTTAACCTCCTGGTTCGCAGAGGTTGCCAATTTGGCAGAGGATAGAAGGGAAGAGGGTTAACCAATGAGAGAGTAGCTGTTAGGCATTTGGATGGGCACATGTCACTCTAATTTCCCGTCAGGAAGAAGAATTAAACAGAGTCTCAGCCACCCACCGGGAAACAGTATAGGTCCTGAACCAAAATTTTGGACTTGCGTACAGCTCACAAAAAATGAGTTGAAAAATGGAGCTCAGGGGCACAGCAATTCACAAACTGGCAGAGTAATAAAGGACAACTATCGTCCAAAAATCTGTTGAGGGAAGGCAACGAGGCGGACTTGAAAGCGAGGCAGAATAGCAGGAAACAGATTTCAAGAGGTACGTTGGAATCACCTTTAAAGCACAGGAAGAGCGGCACAACTTCGAAAATGACGCACTTGGCCATAAAGGGAGTATGCGTTTTCTCCTGAATATATTCAGGAGAAAACGCTTACGCCCTTTTTGGCCAAGCAAGTACGCGGGCAATGCAAATCTGCACTACAAAGAAGTATCACATCCCACCGGTCAAAAGGGACATCCACAAAATGTGTAAAAACCAGAAAGGCAAGACAGGCACTGGAGAACAGGGAGCCTTGTTATGCTGATGGGCGGGAGGTAAATTGCCAACTGCCTCACTGGAGGAGTGCATTGCGTTCCCTAAAACAAGTAAACAACAGAGCTACAGAGCCAAGGGCACTTCCAGTCTAGGGAATATACCTTGGGAAAACTGAAAATCAATAAGACAGACCCACCCCCAAAATTAGGGCTGCACTGCTTACAAGAACCTCAACTTGGGTACCCCTTAAATATCCCAGGAAATATAAAAATGGTTCAAAAAACTGTGGTATTTATGTACGATGGAATATCCCTCAGCCATGAAATCAATGTCAAAAGACCAGGAGCAGCAAAGTGAGTGGATTCAGGTACGATGATTGTAAGTGAAATAAGTCACACAGAAAAAGAAACTTATCATAAGATATCACTTATGAAGATCCTGTAAACATGGCTACACATGAACTGAGTTAGGAAAGAGAACAGAGTCTCACATTTAGAAAACACTCTTATGCCTTCTAGAGGGGAAAGGAGAGGTGGGGTGATGCATAAAACCAGAGTTTGATATAAGCACATGTACCACTGCTAAAACCAACTGTGGAATAGACAAGACCTACACCTTCCTCAGTGAAAGGGACTCAGAACCCCATATTTCCCGCAGAGGAATAGATCTGACTAGCAAGAATCTTAAAACCTATATATTGATATGTCTCTGTAAGGGAATCAAGTGTGTCTAGACTGGCATAAACATGGCAGCGAGAATCAGACAAACCCACTATAAAAAGGAATTTCAAAAACAAAACCAATAAACAGGGAAATTCTTTACATTTCCTTCAGGGTCTCTGATGAAACCTGGAATGACCCTATCTACAATGACAGCTGGATGTGGCATAAGGCTGGACACTTGGGACTGAGAGGATTGGTGAGATTGGGTGAGCAAATGCAGACCCTTTAAAGCAAAAATGCATGGCCCCCATTCCATGGGTCCCAACTCTCCATGTTGAAGGGAATATGACTACAGCTATAACATGTACGGGAAACCTAGAAAACGGACACACTGTGAATACAAAAGGTTTCTAAAACTCAACGAGTAGTCCCTCTACTGGTGCTCCGGTTTGACTTTCCAACTGCTTTACGATCAATCTCCCAACTTGGAGTGACAACCCCTTTAACCTCCTGGTTCGCACAGGTTGCCAATTTGGCAGAGGATGGAAGGGAAGAGGGAGAACCAATGAGAGAGTAGCTGTTAGGAATTTGGACGGGCACATGTCACTCTAATTTCCCGGCAGGAAGAAGAATGAACCAGAGTCTCAGCCACCCATCGGGAACCAGTATAGGTCCTGAACCAAAATTTTGGACGTGCGTACAGCTCAAAAAAATGAGTTGAAAAATGGAGCTCAGGGGCACAGCAATTCACAAACTGGCAGAGTAATAAAGGGCAACTATCGTCCGAAAATCTGTTGACGGAAGGCAACGAGGGGGACTTGAATGCGAGGCAGAATAGCAGGAAACAGATTATAAGAGGTACGTTGGAATTGCCTTTAAAGCACAGGAAGAGGGGCACAACTTCGACAATGACGCACTTGGCCATAAAGGGCGTATGCGTTTTCTCATGTATATATTCAGGAGAAAACGCATACGCCCTTTTTGGCCAAGCAAGCACGCGAGCAATGCAAATCTGCACTACAAAGAAGTATCACTTCCCACCGGTCAAAAGGGACATCCACAAAATGTGTAAAAATCAGAAAGGCAAGACAGGCCCTGGAGAACAGGGAGCCTTGTTATGCTGATGGGCGGGATGTAAATTGCCAACTGCCTCACTGGAGGAGTGCATTGCGTTACCTAAAACAAGTAAACAACAGAGCTACAGAGCCAAGGGCACTTCCAGTCTAGGGAATATACCTTGGGAATACTGAAAATCAATAAGACAGAGCCACCCCCAAAATTACGGCTGCACTGCTTACAAGAACCTCAACTTGGGTACACCTTAAATATCCCAAGAAATATAAAAATGGTTTCAAAAACTGTGGTATTTATGTACGATGGAATATCCCTCAGCCATGAAATCAATGTCATAAGACCAGGAGCAGCAAAGTGAGTGAATTCAGGTACGATGATTCTAAGTGAAATAAGTCACACAGAAAAAGAAACTTATCATAAGATATCACTTATGAAGATCCTGAAAACATGGCTACACATGAACTGAGTTAGGAAAGAGAACAGAGTCTCACATTTAGAAAACACTCTTATGCCTGCTTAAGGGGAAAGGAGAGGTGTGGTGATGCATAAAACCAGAGTTTGATATAAGCACAGGTACCATTTCTAAAACCAACTGTGGAATAGACAAGACCTACACCTTCCTCAGTGAAAGGGACTCAAAACCCCATATTTCCCGCAGAGGAATAGATCTGACTAGTTAGAATCTTAAAACCTATATATTGATATGTCTCTGTAAGGGAATCAAGTGTGTCTAGACTGGCATATACATGGCAGCGAGAATCAGCTCAAACCCACTATAAAAAGGAATTTCAAAAACAAAACCAAAAAACAGGGAAATTCTTTACATTTCCTTCAGGGTCTCTGATGAAACCTGGAATGACCCTATCTACAATGACAGCTGGATGTGGCATAAGGCTGGACACTTGGGACTGAGAGGATTGGTGAGATTGGGTGAGCAAATGCAGACCCTTTAAAGCAAAAATGCATGGCCCCCATTCCATGGGTCCCAACTATCCATGTTGAAGGGAATATTACTACAGCTATAACATGTACGGGAAACATAGAGAATGGACACATTGTGAATACAAAAGGTTTCTAAAACTCAACGAGTAGTCCCTCTCCTGGTGCTCCGGTTTGACTTTCAAACTGCTTTACTATCAATCTCGCAACTTGGAGAGACAACCCCTTTAACCTCCTGGTTCGCAGAGGTTGCCTATTTGGCAGAGGATGGAAGGGAAGAGGGAGAACCAATGAGAGAGTAGCTGTTAGGCATTTGGAAGGGCACATGCCACTCTAATTTCCCGGCAGGAAGAAGAATTAACCAGAGTCTCAGCCACCCACCGGGAACCAGTATTGGTCCTGAACCAAAATTTTGGACTTGCGTTCAGCTCACAAAAAACCAATTGAAAAATCGAGCTCAGGGGCACAGCAATTCACAAAGTGGCAGAGTAATAAAGGACAACTATCGTCCAAAAATCTGTTGAGGGAAGGCAACGAGGCGGACTTGAAAGGCAGGCAGAATAGCAGGAAACAGATTTCAAGAGGTACGTCGGAATCGCCTTTAAAGCACAGGAAGAGTGGCACAACTTCGACAATGACGCCCTTGGCCAAAAAGGGCGTATGCGTTTTTTCCTGAATATATTCAGGAGAAAACGCATACGCCCTTTTTGGCCAAGCAAGCAAGCGGGCAATGCAAATCTGCACTACATAGAAATATCACTTCCCACCGGTCAAAAGGGACATCCACAAAAGTGTAAAAACCAGAAAGGCAAGACAGGCCCTGGAGAACAGGGAGCCTTGTTATACTGATGGGTGGGATGTAAATTGCCAACTGCCTCACTGGATGAGGGCATTGCGTTCCCTAAAACAAGTAAACAACAGAGCTACAAAGCCAAGGGCACTTCCAGTCTAGGGAATATACGTTGGGAAAACTGAAAATCAATAAGACAGAGCCACCCCAAAATTTAGGGCTGCACTGCTTACAAGAACCTCAACTTGGGTACACCTTAAATATCCCAGGAAATATAAAATTGGTTCAAAAAACTGTGGTATTTATGTACGATGGAATATCCCTCAGCCATGAAATCAATGTCATAAGACCAGGAGCAGCAAAGTGAGTGAATTCAGGTACGATGATTGTAAGTGAAATAAGTCACACAGAGAAAGAAACTTATCATAAGATATCACTTATGAAGATCCTGCAAACATGGCTACACATGAACTGAGTTAGGAAAGAGAACAGAGACTCACATTTAGAAAACACTCTTATGCCTGCTTAAGGGGAAAGAGAGGTGGGGTGATGCATAAAACCAGAGTTTGATATAAGCACAGGTACCATTTCTAAAGCCAACTGTGGAATAGACAAGACCTACACCTTCCTCAGTGAAAGGGACTCAAAACCCCATATTTCCCGCAGAGGAATATATCTGACTTGTAAGAATCTTAAAACCTATGTATTGATATGTCTCTGTAAGGGAATCAAGTGTGTCTAGACTGGTATAAATATGGCAGCGAGAATCAGATCAAACCCACTATAAAAAGGAATTTCAGGGCTTCCCTGGTGGCGCAGTGGTTGAGAGTCCGCCTGCCGATGCAGGGGACACGGGTTCGTGCCCCTATCCCGGAAGATCCCACATGCCGCGCAGCGGCTGGGCCCGCGAGCCATGGCCGTGGAGCCTGTGTGTCCGGAGCCTGTGCTCCGCAACGGGAGAGGCCACAGCAGTGAGAGGCCCGCGTACAGAAAAAAAAAAAAAAAAAAAAAAAAAAAAAAAAGGAATTTCAAAAACAAAACCAAAAAACAGGGAAATTCTTTACATTTCCTTTAGGGCCTCTGATGAAACCTGGAATGACCCTATCTACATTGACAGCTGGATGTGGCATAAGGCTGGACACTTGGGACTGAGAGGATTGGTGAGATTGGGTGAGCAAATGCAGAACCTTTAAAGCAAAAATGCATGGCCCCCATTCCATGGGTCCCAACTCTCCATGTTGAAGGGAATATTACTACAGCTATAACATGTACGGGAAACGTAGAAAATGGACACAATGTGAATACAAAAGGTTTCTAAAACTCAACGAGTAGTCCCTCACCTGGTGCTCCGGTTTGACTTTCCAACTGCTTTAGTATCCATCTCCCAACTTGGAGAGACAACCCCTTTAACCTCCTGGTTCGCAGAGGTTGCCAATTTGGCAGAGGATGGAAGGGAAGAGGGAGAACCAATGAGAGAGTAGCTGTTAGGCATTTGGACGGGCACATGTCACTCTAATTTCCTGGCAGGAAGAAGAATTAACCAGAGTCTCAGCCACCCACCGGGAACCAGTATAGGTCTTGAACCGAAATTATGGACTTGCGTACAGCTCACAAAAAACGAGTTGAAAAATGGAGCTCAGGGGCACAGCAATTCACAAACTGGCAGAGTAATAAAGGACAACTATCGTCCAAAAATCTGTTTAGGGAAGGCAACGAGGCGGACTTGAAAGCGAGGTAGAATAGCAGGAAACAGATTTCAAGAGGTACGTTGGAATCGCCTTTAAAGCACAGGAAGAGGGGCACAACTTCGACAATGACGCACTTGGCCATAAAGGGCATATGTGTTTTTTCATGTATATATTCAGGAGAAAACGCATACGCCCTTTTTGGACAAGCAAGCAGGCGGGCAATGCAAATCTGCACTACAAAGAAGTATCACTTCCCACCGGTCAAAAGGGACATCCACAAAATGTGTAAAAACCAGAAAGGCAAGACAGGCACTGGAGAACAGGGAGCCTTGTTATGCTGATGGGCGTGATGTAAATTGCCAACTGCCTCACTGGAGGAGTGCATTGCGTTCCCTAAAACAAGTAAACAACAGAGCTACAGAGCCAAGGGCACTTCCAGTCTAGGGAATATACCTTGGGAAAACTGAAAATCAATAAGACAGAGCCACCCCCAAAATTAGGGCTGCACTGCTTACAAGAACCTCAACTTGGGTACCCCTTAAATATCCCAGGAAATATAAAAATGGTTCAAAAAACTGTGGTATTTATGTACGATGGAATATCCCTCAGCCATGAAATCAATGTCAAAAGACCAGGAGCAGCAAAGTGAGTGGATTCAGGTACGATGATTCTAAGTGAAATAAGTCACACAGAAAAAGAAACTTATCTTAAGATATCACTTATGAAGATCCTGTAAACATGGCTACACATGAACTGAGTTAGGAAAGAGAACAGAGTCTCACAAATTTGAAAACACTCTTATGCCTGCTTAAGAGGGAAGGAGAGGTTGGATGATGCATAAAACCAGAGTTTGATATAAGCACAGGTACCATTGCTAAAACCAACTGTGGAATAGACAAGACCTACACCTTCCTCAGTGAAAGGGACTCAAAACCCCATATTTCCCGCAGAGGAATAGATCTGACTAGTTAGAATCTTAAAACCTATATATTGATATGTCTCTGTAAGGGAATCAAGTGTGTCTAGACTGGTATAAACATGGCAGCGAGAATCAGCTCAAACCCACTATAAAAAGGAATTTCAAAAACAAAACCAAAAAACAGGGAAATTCTTTACATTTCCTTCAGGGTCTCTGATGAAAACTGTAATGACCCTATCTACAATGACAGCTGGATGTGGCATAAGGCTGGACTTTTGGGACTGAGAGGATTGGTGAGATTGGGTGAGCAAATGCAGACCCTTTAAAGCAAAAATGCATGGCCCCCACTCCATGGGTCCCAACTCTCCATGTTGAAGGGAATATTACTACAGCTATAACATGTACGGGAAACCTAGAGAATGGACACACTGTGAATACAAAATGTTTCTAAAACTCAACGAGTAGTCCCTCTCCTGGAGCTCCAGTTTGACTTTCCAACTGCTTTACTATCAATCTCCCAACTTGGAGAGACAACACCTTTAACCTCCTGGTTCGCACATGTTGCCAATTTGACAGAGGATGGAAGGGAAGAGGGAGACCAATGAGAGAGTAGTTGTTAGGCATTTGGACGGGCACATGTCTCTCTAATTTCCCGGCAGGAAGAAGAATTAACCAGAGTCTCAGCCACCCACCGGGAACCAGTATAGGTCCTGAACCAGAATTTTGGACTTGCGTACAGCTCACAAATAATGAGTTGAAAAAAGGAGCTCAGGGGCAGAGCAATTCACAAACTGGCAGAGTAATAAAGGACAACTATCGTCCAAAAATCTGTTTAGGGAAGGCAACGAGGCGGACTTGAAAGCGAGGTAGAATAGCAGGAAACAGATTTCAAGAGGTACGTTGGAATCGCCTTTAAAGCACAGGAAGAGGGGCACAACTTCGACAATGACGCACTTGGCCATAAAGGGCATATGTGTTTTCTCATGTATATATTCAGGAGAAAACGCATACGCCCTTTTTGGACAAGCAAGCAGGCGGGCAATGCAAATCTGCACTACAAAGAAGTATCACTTCCCACCGGTCAAAAGGGACATCCACAAAATGTGTAAAAACCAGAAAGGCAAGACAGGCACTGGAGAACAGGGAGCCTTGTTATGCTGATGGGCGGGATGTAAATTGCCAACTGCCTCACTGGAGGAGTGCATTGCGTTCCCTAAAACAAGTAAACAACAGAGCTACAGAGCCAAGGGCACTTCCAGTCTAGGGAATATACCTTGGGAAAACTGAAAATCAATAAGACAGAGCCACCCCCCAAATTAGGGCTGCACTGCTTACAAGAACCTCAACTTGGGTACACCTTAAATATCCCAGGAAATATAAAAATGATTCAAAAAACTGTGGTATTTATGTACGATGGAATATCCCTCAGCCATGAAATCAATGTCAAAAGACCAGGAGCAGCAAAGTGAGTGGATTCAGGTACGATGATTCTAAGTGAAATAAGTCACACAGAAAAAGAAACTTATCATAAGACATCACTTATGAAGATCCTGTAAACATGGCTACACATGAACTGAGTTAGGAAAGAGAACAGAGTCTCACATTTAGAAAACACTCTTATGCCTGCTTGAGGGGAAAGGAGAGGAAGGGTGATGCATAAAACCAGAGTTTGATATAAGCACAGGTACCATTGCTAAAACCAACTGTGGAATAGACAAGACCTACACCTTCCTCAGTGAAAGGGACTCAAAACCCCATATTTCCCGCAGAGGAATAGATCTGACTAGTAAGAATCTTAAAACCTATATATTGATATGTCTCTGTAAGGGAATCAAGTGTGTCTAGACTGGCATAAACATGGCAGCGAGAATCAGCTCAAACCCACTATAAAAAGGAATTTCAAAAACAAAACCAATAAACAGGGAAATTCTTTACATTTCCTTCAGGGTCTCTGATGAAACCTGGAATGACCCTATCTACAATGACAGCTGGATGTGGCATAAGGCTGGACACTTGGGACTGAGAGGATTGGTGAGATTGGGTGAGCAAATGCAGACCCTTTAAAGGAAAAATGCATGGCCCCCATTCCATGGGTCCCTACTCTCCATGTTGAAAGGAATATTACTACAGCTATAACATGTAAGGGAAACCTAGAGAATGGACACACTGCGAATACAAAAGGTTTCTAAAACTCAACGAGTATTCCCTCTCCTGGAGCTCCGGTTTGACTTTCCAACTGCTTTACGATCAATCTCCCAACTTGGAGAGACAACCCCTTTAACCTCATGGTTCGCACAGGTTGCCAATTTGGCAGAAGATGGAAGGGAAGAGGGAGAACCAATGAGAGAGTAGCTGTTAGGCATTTGGACGGGCACATGTCACTCTAATTTCCCGGCAGGAGAAGAATGAACCAGAGTCTCAGCCACCCATCGGGAACCAGTATAGGTCCTGAACCAAAATTTTGGACTTGCGTACAGCTCACCAAAAACCAATTGAAAAATGGAGCTCAGGGGCCCAGCAATTCACAAACCGGCAGAGTAATAAAGGACAACTATCGTCCAAAAATCTGTTGAGGGAAGGCAACGAGGCGGACTTGAAAGCGAGGCAGAATAGCAGGAAACAGATTTCAAGAGGTACCTTGGAATCGCCTTTAAAGCACAGGAAGAGGGGCACAACTTCAACAATGACGCACTTGGCCAAAAAGGGCGTATGCGTTTTCTCCTGAATATATTCAGGAAAAAACGCATACGCCCTTTTTGGCCAAGCAAGCAAGCAGGCAATGCAAATCTGCACTACAAAGTAGTATCACTTCCCACCGGTCAAAAGGGACATCCACAAAATGTGTAAAAACCAGAAAGGTAAGACAGGCCCTGGAGAACAAGGAGCCTTGTTATGCTGATGGGCGGGATGTAAATTGCCAACTGCCTCACAGGAGGAGTGCATTGCGTTCCCTAAAATAAGTAAACAACGGAGCTACAGAGCCACGGGCACTCCCAGTCTAGGGAATATACCTTGGGAAAACTGAAAATCAATAAGACAGAGCCACCCCCTAATTTAGGGCAGCACTGCCTACAAGAACCTCAACTTGGGTACACCTTAAATGTCCCAGGAAATATAAAAATGGTTCAAAAAACTGTGGTACTTACGTACGAATGAATATTCCTCAGCCATGAAATCAATGTCATAAGACCAGGAGCAGCAAAGTGACTGGATTCAGGTACGATGATTCTAAGTGAAATAAGTCACACAGAAAAAGAAACTTATTATAAGATATCACTTATGAAGATCCTGTAAACATGGCTACACATGAACTGAGTTAGGAAAGAGAACAGAGTCTCACATTTAGAAAACACTCTTATGCCTGCTTAAGGGGAAAGGAGAGGTGGGGTGATGCATAAAACCAGAGTATGATATAAGCACAGGTACCATTTCTATAACCAACTGTGGAATAGACAAGACCTACACCTTCCTCAGTGAAAGGGACTCAAAACCCCATATTTCCCGCAGAGGAATAGATCTGACTAGTAAGAATCTTAAAACCTGTGTATTGATATGTCTCTGTAAGGGAATCAAGTGTGTCTAGACTGGCATAAACATGGCAGCGAGAATCAGCTCAAACCCACTATAAAAAGGAATTTCAAAAACAAACCAAAAAACAGGGAAATTCTTTACATTTCCTTCAGGGTCTCTGATGAAACCTGGAATGACCCTATCTACAATGACAGCTGGATGTGGCATAAGGCTGGACACTTGGGACTGAGAGGATTGGTGAGATTGGGTGAGCAAATGCAGACCCTTTAAAGCAAAAATGCATGGCCCCCATTCCATTGGTCCCAACTCTCCATGTTGAAGGGAATATTACTACAGCTATAACATGTACGGGAAACCTAGAGAATGGACACACTGTGAATACAAAAGGTTTCTAAAACTCAACGAGTAGGCCCTCTCCTGGTGCTCCGGTTTGACTTTCCAACTGCTTTACTATCAATCTCCCAACTTGGAGAGACAAGCCCTTTAACCTCCTGATTAGCACAGGTTGCCAATTTGGCAGAGGATGGAAGGGAAGAGAGAGAACCAATGAGAGTGTAGCTGTTAGGCATTTGGACGGGAACATGTCACTCTAATTTCTCGGCAGGAAGAAGAATTAACCAGAGTCAGAGCCACCCACCGGGAAATATTATAGTTCCTGAACCAAAATTTTGGACTTGCGTACAGTTCACAAAAAACGAGTTGAAAAATGGAGCTCAGGGGCACAGCAATTCACACACTGGCAGAGTAATAAATGACAACTATCGTCCAAAAATCTGTTGGGGGTTGGCAACGAGGCGGACTTGAAAGCGAGGCAGAATGGCAGGAAACAGATTTCAAGAGGTACGTTGGAATCGCCTTTAAAGCACAGGAAGAGGGGCACAACTTCGACAATGACGCACTTGGACAAAAAGTGCGTATGCGTTTTCTCCTGAATATATTCAGGAGAAAACGCATACGCCCTTTTTGGCCAAGCAACCATGCGGGCAATGCAAATCTGCACTACAAAGAAGTATCACTTCCCAACGTTCAAAAGGGACATCCACAAAATGTGTAAAAACCAGAAAGGCAAGACAGGCCCTGGAGAACAGGGAGCCTTGTTATGCTGATGGGCGGGATGTAAATTGCCAAATGCCTCACTGGAGGAGTGCATTGCGTTCCCTAAAACAAGTAAACAACAGAGCTACAGAGCCAAGGGCACTTCCAGTCTAGGGAATATACCTTGGGAAAACTGAAAATCAATAAGACAGAGCCAACCCCAAATTTAGGGCTGCACTGCTTACAAGAACCTCAACTTGGGTACACCTTAAATATCCCAGGAAATATAAAAATGGTTCAAAAAATTGTGGTATTTTTGTACGATGGAATATCCCTCAGCCATGGAATCAATGTCATAAGACCAGGAGCAGCAAAGTGAGTGGATTCAGGTACGATGATTCTAAGTGAAATAAGTCACACAGAAAGAGAAACTTATCATAAGATATCACTTATGAAGATCCTGTAAACATGGCTACACATGAACTGAGTTAGGAAAGAGAACAGAGTCTAACATTTAGAAAACACTCTTATGCCTGCTTAAGGGGAAAGGAGAGGTGGGGTGATGCATAAAACCAGAGTTTGATATAAGCACAGGTACCATTTCTATAACCAACTGTGGAATAGACAAGACCTACACCTTCCTCAGTGAAAGGGACTCAAAACGCCATATTTCCCGCAGAGGAATAGATCTGACTAGTAAGAATCTTAAAACGTATGTATTGATATGTCTCTGTAAGGGAATCAAGTGTGTCTAGACTGGCATAAATATGGCAGCGAGAATGTGCTGAAACCGACTATAAAAAGGAATTTCAAAAACAAATACAAAAAACAGGGAAATTCTTTACATTTCCTTGAGGGTCTCTGATGAAACCTGGAATGACCCTATCTACAATGACAGCTGGATGTGGCATAAGACTGTACACTTGGGACTGAGAGGATTGGAGAGATTGGGTGAGCAAATGCAGACCCTTTAAAGCAAAAATGCATGGACCCCATTCCATGGGTCCAAACTCTCCATGTTGAAGGGAATATTACTACAGCTATAACATGTACAGGAAACCTAGAGAATGGACACACTGTGAATACAAATGGTTTCTAAAACTCAACGAGTAGTCCCTCTCCTGGTGCTCCGGTTTGACTTTCCAACTGCTTTACTATCAATCTCCCAACTTGGAGAGACAGGCCCTTTAACCTCCTGGTCCGCACAGGTTGCCAATTTGGCAGAGGATGGAAGGGAAGAGGGAGAACCAATGAGAGAGTAACTGTTAGGCATTTGGACGGGCCCATGTCACTCTAATTTCCCGCAA